>NC_088979.1:40907745-41275535 GCF_963932015.1 Anas acuta
TCTCCTCTCCTCTCCTCTCCTCTCCTCTCCTCTCCTCTCCTCTCCTCTCCTCTCCTCTCCTCTCCTCTCCTCTCCTCTCCTCTCCTCTCCTCTCCCATCTCTTCCCTTTTCCTCCCAAGCAAAAAAGTAGAATCCTAACACTGAAATAAAGAATCAAATGCTGTTTCAATGGGAGGTAAACTTGTCATTCCTTTTTTTTTTCTTTTTTTTTTTTTTTAAAGCATAAACCAAAATATTAGTCTTTCAATAGGATTTTTGTTACAAAACAAAATGCAATAGCAATAACATTGTCAATATGATTTAAATAAGTGCTGAAGGGTAGTTTATATGCAAGAGTTATTTTACTCAAAAATGTATACAAGTTATAATTTCTATGCTGTTGAGTAGATGTCATCTACCTTACCTTAGCAAAATTCAATGTGACCTGTACTGTAATAGTTTGACTGGCAACAAATGGTACTTTGTAAGCTTTCCCGTTTATTCCAGTAAATTTCAAAGTGACGTTTTTTATATCCAAAGAAAAACATACATGAATCTTCCTCATTTCCACAATGAGTTGATGTAAATGTAACTTACTAAGAAAAATATGAAGTTTAAAATACATTACAAATTATCCTGCAAATTATATTTTGTTTATTTTGACAGGTGCAGAGAAATATTCATAAAATATTTCATCTCCATATTGAACATAATGTGAAATAGAGACATGATTTTGATATATGATTTTACTAACAAGCTTCAAGATGAAATATTACTATCATAGAAAATACACCTATTCAAAAGCAAAAAAAAAATAAGAATACAAAAATTGCTATCTTTAATAAAAAACAGGACTTACTGATTAAATAACATTTTATATTCAAGAGATTCTCTAACATAAAGGCCTTTATTGAAAAGGTCTGATGGGCTGAGTGAGAAGTTTTATTTATTTTATAGATGCTTTTCTAAAGTACAATTCCCTCATGCCAAGAATAAACCTCAAGTTAGGAAAGCATGAGTGGAGCTCTTATTGAAACAACCCAGCATCAAAACACAAATAACTTTCTATTAGCCGTGTCACTAGGTTAAAGAATAGGTAGGTGGAATCCAAGCAATTATCAGGGAAACGTTGGAACATTCTTCAAAACAACCCTGACCTTAATAACTTGTTTAAAGATCTTCTCCTGATGGCTTATGGAAGAAACCCAACTTAAAAGACAAAAGTGTACTCTTAAAGTGCATTGTTCATCACTGTGGACCCTCAGTGGCACAACTACCCAATGGTAATTACTTTTGTGGTGACTGTGACCGTGTAATTCAACCCCCAAATATAAGTGTTTTATTTCATCACCCTATTAGAGGGGAAAAAAAATCTCCTATTTAATGAATAATAGCATGCACTACAAAGAATGTTTCAGTAGTGTATCCAACCAAATGTCCTTGCACTCCAGTTAGTGTGGATCAGACCACAAAAATTATGACGGAACAAATGTGTAAAGAGTCTGCTTTTCGTTACTGGAAATGATGAAGCCTCTCAGCAAACTGAATACGCTAACACTGTGAGAGATTCTAATCGGAGGTACTCAGCATACAAAGCTTCTTACTTCAACAGTAAATGTGTTTATGAGTCTCTGAAGCCACCTATTCAATGTTTCTAAGGTGCAAGGACTCATCCTTCTAAAATGAAGAAGTTTGTAAAGGAACAAAGAGGATCACTAATCACAGTTTATTTCTACTTTACATGGGACAGGCAGAAGCAAAACTAACAAAAGTTGAGCTTATAAATTTGAATTAAAATTATAGAAGTATTTCATTTAAATATTACTAATATTTACTAATAATTACTAAGTTCCAATTCTTTCTTACTTCTCCAGATTACAGGAGTGCAATATAGTGAGCACTACAATGTTACCTGTGATATTCAGCTGTGGAAGTAAACGGCCGAGGCAGATATTTAAAAGTGACAGATCATTCTTTTAGCACAATATCTTGTATTGATACTTGGCAAGAAGATTTAGGGACTCTATTTTCATTATCTGTCAGAGTGCAGTTATTCCTTCTTCTATTATTTGGTTTTATTATTTATTTTATTTTATTTTATTTTATTTTATTTTATTTTATTTTATTTTATTTTATTTTATTTTATTTTATTTTATTTTATTTTTTATTTTATTTATATTTTCCCCTCTACCTTCCATAGGAGTTCTATTTTTCTGGAACCCTGTTTTGGTTTAACCTGGCAGGTAGCTAGGCACCTTGCAGCCTTTTGCTCCTTCTCTCCCACCCAGTGGGATGGGGGAAGAGAATCATAAGCAAAAATAATAAAGACCTGTTGGTTGAGATAAAGAAAGTTTAATGAGATAGAAACAGAAGGGAAAATAATAATAATGATAATTATATATATATAATATATAAAGTGATGCACAATGTCACAGAACCACAGAATCACAGAATTTCTAGGTTGGAAGAGACATCAAGATCATCAAGTACAACCTCTGACCTAACGCTAACAGTCCCCACTAAACCATATCCCTAAGCTCTACGTCTAAAATTATACCACATTACCAATCCACCAATGGATGCCTAGCCAGTCCCCAAGCAGTGGTCCCCCCTCCCTCTCCCTCCCCCTCCCCCCAGCCAACCCTCCCATTTTTTATTATCCAACATGATACATGATATCCAACATATTATCCAATATGTTGCGGAACATTCCTTTGGCAAGTTTGGGTCAGCAGTGCTGGCTGTGTGCTTCCCTCTCAGCTCTTTGTGCATCCCCAGTCTCCTTGCTGGCAGGGCAGTGTGAGGAGCTGACAAGTCGTTGGCTCTGTGTAAGCACTGCTCTGCAACTACACCATCAGTGTGTTATCAGCTTTACTGTTATCCTAAATCCAGAACACGGCACCATACCAGCAACTATGAAGAAAATGTACAGTTATAGAAGGGAATGTTCGTGTAAGAGGTGCTAAAGGGTTGACCTCAGCACTGAAGACATGCTGCTTAGTTCTGAATGTTTCCCTCCAAACCTCCTATCTCTACAGCCACAAAGACTTATATATAGATTAGATCTACACGTTAAGCAACAGAATTTTAGATAAGTAATGACCAATATGTTTACCTCACAGTATATAGGTGGAAAAATATCACAATATCTGCTATGGAAGTATAACTTCTGATTTATTTATTTTTTTATATTGGTTATGGAAATAGCCATTTGAACTTCAAGTTCAAACCAAGTTATTCTAATACATCATTACTCAAACTGCTAAAATTTGACCTGTATTTCTGAACTGAATTTACCTTGCTTAAGCTATTAACCTTAAAATTTTGTGTAACTGATGAGTTAATAAAGTATTAACCTTATTATACTTTTCAAATAGATGTCTACAGACTATATATTTTTGTGGAAAAGATGAAAAAATCCAACATCTTACCAAAGTAGATTTCCAGTTCTACACTCACTCAATCACAGAATCAAAGAATAGTTAAGGTTGGAAGGCACCTCATAGGATCATCTTGTTCAAGTGTGCTACTCAAGCAGTTCAGCTAGTCAGTTGTCCAGGATCATGTCCAGTTGGGTTTTGAGCAACTCCACATATGCAGACTTCACAACCTCTCTGGGAAACCTGTTACATTCACCCTCACAGGTTATTTTTGTTTGTTTGTTTCCTTAAAAATTTTCCATTGTGTTCAGATGGAATTTCATGTATTTTAATTTTGCCTGCTGTACCTTGTCCTGTCACTGGGCACTACCAAGGGGAAAAAAAAAAAAAAAAAAAAAAAAAAAAAAAAAAAAAAAAAAAAAAGCCTGTTTCTCTCTACATTTCCTTCCATCAGGTTTATGCACATTGATTCCTTCCTTAAATCCTAGCAAGGAGAACACAAGTTAGCTTCCAACCCTTAACCAACAATCTTGACTGACTCACAAGACAAGGGAGACTATCTGGACACTTGTCTCTGCACAAAGCAGAAGGAGGAGTCTCCCTCTTGCCCCTAAATTGCCTCTACACAACAGACACAATGTTCTAGGGCTGGAAAAAGGAGAGTATGTGAGTAAAAGAGAAAATCTAGAAAAGGCCAACCATACAAAGATGGCCCAGTCAGCTACCTGGATCAGAAACAGTGCCACAAAAAAAGGCGCAAAGAGTATTAGGAATTGGAAGCTCCTCAATGAGAGTCATTGAAGCACCCATTTTCTGGCCAGATAATTTCTCCAGAGAGGTTTGCTGCCTGCCTAGGGCCCACATTCGTGATATTACAAAGAGGCTACCAAGCCTTCTGGGTCCAGAAGACTACCACACATTCCCACTCTCTCATGTAGGGTCAAATGAGGCTACAACAAAGAGACTCTGAAATGTCAAAAGGGTCTTTATATCCCTTAGAAAGCTGCTGAAAGGATCAGGAGGTCAAGTAGTGTTTTCTTCTGTCCTCCCAGTTGGTGATTGGAACCCAAGAAGAAGATGAATGGACCAAGTGAACTATTGGCTGCATGGCTGGTGCCATGCTCAAGGTTTGGGCTTCTATGATCTCAGATCTGAGAGACTGAACATACTGACGTGAGATGGGTCTTACCTGACCAGTGGGGCAAGAGTGTTCTGGACAGTAAGTTGTCTGAGTTTATTAGTAGAGCTTTAAAGTACTAAAACAGCAGGGGATGGAGATGTATCTCTTAGTGATGGAAGTGAACCTGGAAGCTTTGTCGGTTTTGGAGACAACATGGAAATACTTGAGAACTGTCCCAGAGCAATCCAGAAAGGTTATTCTGAAAAAGTGATGTGACTGATAGTCCAACTGAAGTGCTTCTACAGCACTGCACACAGTAAGAGAAACAAGAGGAGGAACTGGAAACCACAGTGCAATTAGAAAATTGTGACCTAATTTCTATCGCTGAAACATGGTGAGACAAATAACATAAATAGAGTACTTGAGTTGAGGGCTACAGGCTTTTTAGAAGAGACAGTCAGGGAAGGAGGGGTAGGGTGTTATCCTCTATGTTAGGGAAGAGATTGATGCATCTGAGAAATAGACATAGATGAGCTGAGAGCTTGAGGGTAGAAGATAAGAACTGGACCAATAAAGGACACCTTTTGGGTGGACTCTACTACAGGACACCTGAAGGAGAGGAGCATGTTGAAGAGGCTTTATTGTTTCAACTACAAGAAGCACACTCTCATCATGATGGGGGACTTCAACCAGGATGTTTGCTGGAAAATAAGGTACAGAGCAGGGTGTAAGCAAACCAGAAGACTCCTAGAGTGCAATCTGGATAACTTTTTTTCCCAATAATATAAAATTGTGTTGTGCAGTTAACACAACAGAAGGAAGGGGTGCCATCCAAAGGAGACTGGACAAGCCTGAGAAGTGGGACCATGTGAACCTAAACAGGTTCAGCAAGATAAAGAATAATAATAATTTTTTTGTTTGTTTGTTTGTTTGCTTGTTTGTAAAGTATGTAAACAGTAAAAGGAAGACTAAGGATAATGTGGGTCCCTTGCTGAACAAGGGGGGTGTCCTGGTAATGGGAGGCCGAGGTACTGAATGCATTCTTTGCTTCAGTCTTTGCTTCAAGGACAGCCCCTGGACTCCTCAACACTGGAGGGAAGGGAAAGGGTCTGGGATATGGAGGGCTCCCCCCTAGTTGATGAGAGAGTGGTTTGGGAGTGTCTGAGTGGGCTCAGTGCACACAAATCCATAGGTCCTGCTGGGATGCATCCATGGATGTTAAGGGAGTTGGCAGCGGTGATCACCGAACTGATCTCTATCATCTTTGAAAGGTCCCAGAGAACAGGAGAGGTGCCTGAAGACTGGAGGATAGCCAATGTCACTCTGGTCTTCAAGAAGGGCAAGGAGTATATGGGAAACTACAGGCCAGTCAGTCTCACCTCTGTCCCTGGAAAGGTATTGGAGCAGCTTGTTCTGGATGCCATCTCCAAGCAATTGGAAGAGAAGGTTATGAGGAGTAGTGAGCATGGATTCACCAAGGGGAAGTCGTGCTTGACCAACCTCGTTGCCTTCTATGATGGCATCATCAGCTGAGTAGATTGGGGGAGAGCGGTGAATATCATCTACCTTGACTTTAGCAAGCCTTTTGATACTGTTTCCCACAACATCCTGCTAGCAAACCTGAGAAAGTGTGGGATAGATGAGTGGACGGCAAGGTGGGTTGAGAACTGGCTTACTGGCCAAGCTCAGAGGGTGGTGCTCGGTGGCTCAGAGTCTGGCTGGAGGTCTGTGACTAGCGGTATTCCCTAGGGGTCGGTGCTGGGTCTGGTCTTGTGCAACATCTTCATCGACAGCCTTAATGAGGGACTAGTGTCTGCCCTCAGCAAGTACGCCGATGACACAAAGCTGGGAGGAGCGGCTGACATGCCAGAAGGCTGTGCTGCCATTCAGCAAGACCTGGACCAGCTGGAGAGATGTGCAGGAAGAAACCAAATGAGATTTAATAAGAGCAAGTGTAGAGTCCTGCACTTGGGAAGGAACAACCTGAAGTATCAGTACAGGCTGGGGGATGACCTGCTGGAGAGGAACTCTGAGAAGAAGGACCTGGGGGTCCTGGTGGATGACAGGTTGACCATGAGCCAGCAGTGTACCCTTGTGGCCAAGAGGGCCAATGGGATCCTGGCGTGCATTAAAAGGAGCGTGGCCAGCAGGTCAAGGGAGTTGATCCTCCCCTTCTACTCTGCCCTGATCAAGCCTCACCTGGAGTACTGTGTCCAGTTCTGGGCTCCCTGGTACAAAAAAGACAGGGATCTCCTGGAAAGAGTTCAGCGGAGGGCCACAAATATGATATGGGGCCTGGAGCATCTTCCCTATGAAGAAAGGCTGAGAGATCTGGGTCTATTCAGCCTTGAGAAAAGAAGACTGAGAGGAGATCTTATCAATGTTTATGGATACCTGAAGTGTGGGAGATAGAGGGATTTGGCCATCCTCTTTTCAGTGGTTTGTGGGGATAGGACAAGGGGTAACAGCTACAAAGTGGAGCACAGGAAATTCCAGCCATGGAAATACCAACATGCAAAAGAACTTCTTCACAATGTGAGTCATGGAGCACTGTAACAGGCTGCCTAAGGAGGTTGTGGAGTCTCCTTCTCTGGAGATATTCAAAGCCTGTCTGGACACCTACCTGGGCAGCCTGCTCTGAGGAACCTGCTTTGGCAGGGGAGTTGGACGCGATGATCTTTCGAGGTCCCTTCCAACCCCTTCAATTCTGTGATTCTGTGATTGTCCTCCTCTACTCTGCCCTCATGAGACCCCACCTGGAGTATCGCATCCAGGTCTTGGGTTCCCAGTACAGGAAAGATGTGGACCTGTTAGAGTGGGTCCAGAGGAAGACCACAAAGATGATCATAGGGATGGAATATGTCTCCTGTGAAGAAAGTCTGAAAGATGTTCAGCCTGAAGAAGAGAAGGCTCCGGTGAGACCTCATTGTAGCCTTTCAATACTTAAAGGCGGCTTATAAAGAAAGGATAGATAACAACTTTTTCACGGACTAAGATAGGACAAAAGGGAATAGTTTAAAACTAAAAGAGGGTAGATATAGATTAAGTATTAGGAGGCAATTCTTTTTCAGCCTAAAGAAGAAAACACCTTTGGTAGACTTCTTTGTGGCCTTTCAAGAATGACCCATCCCTGGAGGTGTTCAAGACCAATTTATATGAGGCCCTAGAGAGCTTGGTCTAGTGTGTGGCATCCCTGCCCATGGCAGGGGGTTTTGAACCAGATGATCTTTAAGGTCCCTTCCAACCCAAGGCATTCTGTCATTCTATGATTCTATTCTACCATAAGATCTCCCCTTAATCTTCTCTGTTTCAGGCTCAGGAATCCCAGCTGTCTCAGCCTTTCCTTATAGGAATGATGCTCCAGTCCCTTCATCATTCTTATGGCCTTTCTTATTGGACTTTCTGCAGTATGCCCATGACTCTCTTGTATTGTTGAGCCCAGAACTGCAAACAGTGTTCCAGGTATGGCTTCACCAATGCTGAGTAGTGAGGAATGGTCACTCTCCTTAACCTCCTTATAATGTTCTTTTTAAGACCATGATACTGTTCTGTTTTTTCACTGCAAAGGTGTATCTTTCTCTTGAGCAGCTGGTTGTCCACCCGGACCTTGAAATCCTTCTCTCTGAAGTTGCTTATCAGGTTGTTGGTCCCTCACATATATTGGTGTATGGGGCTGTTCCTTCCCAGATGTAGGATTTTGCATTTCCCATTGTTGAACTGAATGAGATTTCTGTCAGCCCAGTTCTCCAACCTGTAACGATCCCTCTAAATGGCAGCAAAACCATATGATCTTTCAAGCAATCATCCCAGTTTTGTATCGTTAAGTTTGCTAAGGGTGCAATCTATTGCCCCTGCACCTGGGATGGGGCAACCCTGGCTATACGTACAGACTAGGCAATGAGATGCTGGAGAGCAGCACCGCAGAGAGGGATCTGGGGGTTGTGGTTGACAGCAAGTTGAATATGAGCCAGCAGTGTGCCCTGGCAGCCAGGAGGGCCAACCATATCCTGGGATACATCAAGCACGGCATTGCTAGTTGGTCGAGGGAAGTGATTGTCCCACTCTACTCTGCGCTGGTGTGGCCTCACCTCGAGTACTGTGTGCAGTTCTGGGCACCACAGTACAAAGACATTAAACTATTGGAGAGTGTGCAGAGGAGGGGGACGAAGATGGTGAAGGGCCTAGAGAGGAAGGCATATGAGGAGCAGCTGAGGTCACTGGGCCTGTTCAGCCTGGAGAAGAGGAGGCTGAGGGGAGAGCTCATTGCAGTCTACAGCTTCCTCACAAGGGGGAGTGGAGGGGCAGGTGCATATCTATTCTCTTTAGTGACCAGTGATAGGACCCGTGGGAATGGTGTCAGGCTGTGACAAGGGAGGTTCAAGCTGGACATCAGGAAGAGGTTCTTCACCGAGAGTGCTGCTGCACACTGGAACAGGCTCCCCAAGGAAGTAGTAAGTTCACCAAACCTGTCAGAGTTTAAGAAACATTTGGACTGTGCTCTTAGTCATATGTTGGGGTTAACCCACTTGTATTTTCCTCTGATCTTTCTTTTTTCCCTTGAAGATAATGCCTTCCTGCATGGCCCACATGCCTCGCTGTGCTCCACTCATTCCTGTTATTTAGGTAGTTCTGAATCTCTCTGATCTTTCTAAATATAATTTAAAAAATCCAATATCATTACAAATAAAATAAAAATAAATACCACAGTAGAAACCTCTAGAGTTTTGTGCTGTTTTCATGAATACCATGTACAGGTGTAAAAACTTCTGGTATCCTACTTCTCTTTAGATTTCACAATGTATAAAGATGATGTTATTCCCTTGGATACAACTTTGCATGGGGATCTCATATGACTAGCTACTGTGTTTCGCAGAATCACAGAATTGCAGGGGTTGGAAGGGACATTGAAAGATCATCGGGTCCAACCCCCCTGCCAAAGCAGGTTCCTCAGAGCAGGCTGCCCAGGCATCCAGACTGTCAGGCATCCAGACAGGCTTTGAATATCTCCAGAGGAGACTCCACAACCTCCTTAGGCAGCCCGTTCCAGCGCTCCATCACCCTCATGGTGAAGAAGTTCTTTCACGTGTCAGTGCGGAACTTTCTGTGCTCTAACTTGCAGCCATTGCCCATTGTCCTATCCCCAAAAAACACTGAGAAGAGTTTGGCTGCATCCTTCTATCCTCCACCCTTCAGATATTTATATACATTGAGGAGATCCCCTCTCAGTCTTCTTTTCTCAAGGCTGAACAGACCCAGGTCTCTCAGCCTTTCTTCATAGGGAAGATGCTCCGGCCCCGTATCATCTTTGTGGCCCTCTGCTGGACTTTTTCCAGGAGATCCCTGTCTTTCTTGTACCGGGGAGCCCAGAACTGGACACAGATCGGTATGCACCAATCCTGAGCATGGAAGAAGTGCTGCTTAAACGTAGCCCAGCTCTCACAAGCACCCTTGCCTTCTAGCAACCTATCCCATGAGATACTCCCAAGCATGTCCCGGAAGAGGTCGAAGTTGGCTCTTCGGATGTCCAGGGTCGCAATCCTGCTTTTAGCCTTACTTCCTTTGCCTAGTTCCATTTGGAACTCCACCATCTTATGGTTGCTGCATCCCAAGCTGCCCCCAACCTTCACATCCCTAACAAGCCCATCCCTGTTGGTAAGAACGAGGTCCAGGAGCACCCACCGCCTTGTTCGCTCCTCCACCACCTGTGTCAGAAAATTGTCCTGAACGCATTGTAGGAACTGTTTGGACTGCTCGTGCCTGGCTGAGTTGCTTACCCAGCAGATGCCCGGGTAATTGAAGTCCCCCATGAGGACCAGAGCTCGTGATCGTGAGGCTACTAGCAGCTGCTCGTAGAAGGCCTCATCGACTTCCTCCTCCTGATCTGGAGACCTGTTGTAGACCCCTACTACCGTGTCTTCCATACCAGCCCACCCCTTAATTCTTACCCACAAGCCCTCCAATTGTCCTTCACCCTCCCCCAGCTGGAGCTGGGTACACTCTAATTGCTCCCTCACATAAAGCGCAACCCCACCCCCTCACTTCCCCAGTCTGTCTTTCCTAAAGAGGACATGGCCCTCCATGACTGCATTCCAGTCATGCAAGCTGTCCCACCATGTCCCAGTGATTGCAATGAGATCATGGCCCCGCGACCAAACACAGATCTTGAGCTCATCCTGTTTATTTCCTATGCTCTGTGTACTGGTGTACAGGCACTTTAGGGAAGTAGCAGGTGCAGTTACCCCTGGGGGGATGCAAGAAGAAGATACTGGACGGGGTATTGGGAATGCTAACTTCTCTGAGGAGCCCTCAGGCAATCCTGTGGGAGAGCTCAGAAGTTTTTCCCTGTCTTCAGCAGTGACAGCAGTGACGACTTTCCCCAGCCCTTCTCTGTCACCTTTAGCTCTCCTCCCTTCCCCCATCAAACCTAGTTTAAAGCCCTGGTAATCAGCCCAGAGAGCTTGCTCCCCAACACACTTGCGCCCCACTTGCTCAGTTGGTGTCTGTCCGTAGCCCACATACCTGGCCTCTCAAAGGACGGCCCAAGATCAAAATACCCAAATCTCTGGTCCAGACACCACCCCCTCAGCCAGTCATTTAGCTGTTCTGTTCTCCTCCTTCTTTCTGGGTCCCAGTTACCCAGCAGGAGGACAGAGGAAAACACTACCTGCACCCCCGATCCCCTCAACATCCTCCCCAGGGATGCAAAGTCCTTTTCAGTATTCTTCATTTTTCTGATAGAGGCTTCCTGGGATCCAACGTGAATGACTACAAGAGGATAGTAGTCCTCTCGACTAATGAGTCACGGCAGAGCCTTCCTAACATCTCTGACATGTGCCCCAGGAAGAGAGCACACCTCTCTGGATAGGTTATCTGGGCGACAAATGGGAGCCTCAGTGCCCCTCAGCAAGGAGTCTGCAGTCACCAGGACTCTCCACTCTTTTTTTGTGGCAACGGTTACAATGCGGTGCTCCATCTGGCTCTGATCCTTATGTTCTGCACTTCCCCCAATCTTGACTCTCTTCTCGGAGTTGCTTCCCGGGTTCGGACTACTGTCCAGACCCTCAGCCTCTTCCACAACCTCCCTGAGAGCCTCAAATCTATTTCCCTGGAACATCATGGGGGTAGGTGGCACCGTAGGTGTCGGGGGCAGACGTCTCTTTTTGCTCCAAGCCGAGACAAGGGTCCAGACCCTTGTCTCTTGCGGACAGTCTGGCCCTCTGTTCCACATGTGTTCAACGGGGGCAGCCTCTACTCCTTGTCGGGACATAGGTTTCTTTGCAGTGATCTCAAAATTCTCCTTAGTCTTAATATATTTCAGAACTGAATGTTGAATGTGACTGCATTCTTTCCTGCTATGTTTATGATCCATTAAATCATACTCGAATACCTATGATTCATATGATCCTCTTTGTCAAACAGTCCAAACATTGTTTATGCAGCTTACCAGTTCTTGCTATTGTTTAATATTTCTAACTTTTAACTTCCTAGAATATTTACTAGTAACTATTGTACTTTTTTGTTATTTTTTTTTCCTGAACCATGAAGAAAGGTCTTGAATATACTACACCAAGTATATTAAGGCACTCTAGAAGGAATATCACTCAATAATTATTTCCAATTTACTTTTCTCTGTGTGTGACTACATGAAATGAGATAATGAATTTTTGTCATATTTATTCTTTAACAACTTTGCAAATGGAATTAAGTGATATAACAATGTACTATAGCAAAAGTTACCTGTATCAACTAAAAGTCTACTTTCATAAAAAGAAAAAAAAAAGTATAATTTTAAAACAAAGTCACTGTATGATAATAGATTACCTCATTGTAATTATTTCCATGAAAATATCAAAAATTGTTTTTGTTCTGAACATAGGCTTTGTAATAATTGCATTTTTATAATTATTATCACTAACTCCCATACAATATTTATCCTTTTTGGAAAGCAATATGCATTTTTATCTTAGTATGAAGAAATAAAGATTAATTATTTCTGGTATAATCAGTGTCATCAAGAATAAAGTTTTTGTATCAGAAATTTATTGTCTTTTTCTTACCTGCATTAGATCTGCAATGCTTAAGGAGCAAAGTGGAGTAAAAAAAGTAGTTTATCCTGTGATACACAGCAATATATATCTAAATACGCAAATGGAACTTTTACTGCTGAATCTACAGGCAGACATGTCATAAAAGTGGATGAAGCTTGGTCTTAGTTTTGAATGAGTTTGAATGTAGCACTTAGTTTTACAGCAAACTAATTATTTTTTGGGATTGAGTAAGAATTCAGATCTTAACAGATGTAACGTTTGTAAATGTTTTTTGTTTGATTATGTCTTACAGGAAACCAGGTATAGATCATATACACTGATCTTGCTCCTAGAGGTATTTATTTTCCTCTTTTGTGAGTTAGTTTACCTTAAATTCAAGAAAATTTGGGGGAGATCTTGATTCTAGATTGATTGCTCTGCAAAGAAGTATAAGATTTAGAAATTATTTCATGTTGCTTTTACATGCAATTTTAGAACCTTCTTTTAAGTGATTAAGTGATTGTTTAGCTGTTTGTGTCTATAATTCATATAAAATCCTGATAAATACAGAGATATATTAGGAGGGAACAAAGTTTATTCTGAAATTTATTAAAGACCATATTTCCCCCTTTTCAAGGGAATAATCTACTAATATTACTGAGTACATTTTCTCTTACAATTTAGAATTAAATAGAGTATTTTAATTCACATTTCTATTTCTTTTTCATTAAAACAATGTTAAACAAATTTACTATTTTCATTTTTTTTAACTTATATTTTTACTATTTTTATAATATTTACTCCCCTCTTTTCTCTCCCTCCCTGAGAGAGAGAGAGAGAGAGCGCACTATAAAGGAGATCTCAATAGAATCTCAATTCCTTCATTTGTCTGTAACAGAAGATGAAGGGAATTCAAAAAATGTTCTCTCAGTTCTAGTCCTTACCACTTCATAAAAAATGGCTAGGGAGTAAGCTTGAACACTTACTTAAAATTCTTGATTGTGCACCCTGTTGAATTGTCAGCTCTGAATTGCTTCAGCTAGCTGTCTCCAAGATAAATCTGCAACAGAGGTATTATCCTTAATCAGGTGGAATGTGAGCCATCAATGCCACTGAGCCTCAGGGCAGGGATTGGTCTCTTGTTCTCTTTTATTAGCAGTATAGTCATAACCTTTGAATTGCAACATTTATTTCTTTTCAGACCATTTTACCAAAGGCTGAAACATTTTAAACAATAGCAAAAGCTTTACAGAAAAGTTTTATTAGATGAAAAAATAATAGTAATAAACCTTTTTATAATTTTTAATAACTTTCAGTGCATCACTGTAGAGAGTGTTTCAGGCCAAAAGGTCACTTTGTCACCCTCTCTTCTCATATGTCTGTGCAACTTGTCAATGTGACCTCAGAAACTACCTTCTTAACAAACTCCTTTGAGACTGAAGTAGAAGCACTCACATCACAAGGAATCACTTTCTCCCTTTGCCCTGAAAGCTGCTGGCACCTGTTAGCCAACATATTCCCTTACATCCCCAGCTCTTCTTTGACCTGAGCTGACCACGCTCCTATTCTTGCTGCTAGAGATCACAACTTTGTGCAGATTGGCAAGGGGGGCAGTGAAAACTCTTTGGATGTTACCACCACCAAGGCAGTGTTTTCTATGAGAGCAGGAAAACCTGCTCATGAATTTTCCTTTTTATGTGACTGTCAGGCTTGGAATAACCTTGCAATGTTAATAGGATAACCTTAGAATATTAATAATTCAAGTGTCTGAAGTATCTCTTTTTCAGAGGTGAAGTTTTAAATGAAACTTATGCAGTTTTATGATTCAATATGATTCAAAGAGTATATGTGATAAAATGATATTTATGTCCTTCTAAATAAATAAATAACAAAAAAGCACACAGGGAAACTTCTTCTGACAAAGGAAACTTGGGAACACTATCAATGTTTCTTCTAAAGAAATCAAATGGCTTATTGCTAACTGATGTGAGTCAGTTATGTTCTCAAGGTATGGACATACTGAGTCAATGGCATTTCTAATTGAATTTGGGAAAAAAAAAAAAAAAAGGCAAAAAATTTCTTTCCCTGGTTTCAAATCACTTTCTGGCTAAGTGTTTAGGAAAAGTACAATTTTAAAATAAATAAATAAATAGATAAACACTTCTAATCAATAACTGTCTCTTGAAGAAGAATGTACAGAGTATGCCCACAATTCTGACACAGACTGAACTATTCTTTGTATCAACAGTATTTAACAAATACTTGAAGTATGGGAAGCTACTTTTTAAGAGATGTCTTACACAAAGTTTTTGGAATAATTTTGAGTGTATTGTGTATAATTTAAGTGAGTTTGAATAAAGTTTGAATGAGTCTGAACAAAGACACAGATTGTTTTACCTTGCTGGGCAGCTGAACAACTCCACCACAACCTCTTAGAAGAAGAAGAGAAGAAGAGAATATGTTGGAAAGAAAAGAAAAAACAAAAAAAACAAACAAAAATCCTCACAGGTTGAGACAATGATACTTTAATTGAAATGAAAAAGAGGAAAAAAAAAGAAGGAAAAAAAAAAAAAAAGCAAACGCCATGAGCAAACACACAGAGAGAAAAGAAATTACTCTTTACTTCCCATCAACAAATGATGTTCAGCTACCTCCTGGGAAGCAGGGCCTTTTTTTTTTTTCCTCAGTGTGACATCATAAAGTATGGAATGTTCCTTTGGTTGGTTTAGGTCATCTACTCTAGTGATATTCCCACCCCACCTCTTGCCCACCCCTAGTCTGCTGCCTCTTGGTGGGGAGTGGAGGACATTGGAAAGAGTCCTGATGCTGTGTCAGTATTGCTCAGCAATAGACTGAAAATATGACACATGAGCTATGTGAGTAGCAAGGGACCACATGGCATACTTTCTGGTGATTTCAAATGGGAATACATGCTGAAGTGTAAACAATTGTATCAAGCCCTAAACATTGATACCTGTGCAGTCAATGAAAAAACAAAACAAAACAAAACAACAAAAAATGAAAAAAAAAAAAACAATACTCTTCAAGAAGATATTTATCTCACCTACCTCAAACATATTTCATAAGAGGGTGAACTGTTCTTAGGAAGACTCATAGTCAGACGTCTGTAAGAGTTCCTTGCTTTGAGTAATTGTTGAGACATAGTACTTGGAAACTTCTGAATTTCTGAACTAAGAAAATTACCTTGAGATGTATGAAGCAGTTACCTCATAAAGAGAATAATGGGAAGTCATTTAGAAAACACTTTACTTTTCATACAAAAACAATAGATGCCAGCTGAAGAGAAGATTAAAAAACAAAACAAAACAAAACAAAAACAAAAACAAAACAAAAAAAGTAGTTTTTCTAGTTCTTGTTCTGTAAAAATGATAATCTATACCATTTCCATTTGATTTCATCTGAAGCAATGTTTCCTTTTCTGATTTTCCAGTAAGGCAATAAATTAAATATCTAGTGATACATGAAAAACCTAGTTTGTAACTTTGTGAAGAAATAAATCTATTGCTAGGTTTGAAAAACTGTCATATTTCTACTCCAAGGGAAAAAAAAAAAAAAAAAAAAAAAAAGTAAGGGCTGGAGGAGATATTAGGAACACAGCATTTCAGAAGAATTTGAAGCATCAGAATATGAAAGAAAAAGTATCTAATTTGTCCCATTGTCCCGGATTCAGCTGGGAAATAGTTAATTTTCTTCCTAGTAGCTGGTATGGTGCTGTGTTTTGGATTTAAGATGAGAATGATGCTAATAACACACTGAAGGTTTAGTTGTTGCAGAGCAGTGCTTGCACTAATTCAAGGACTTTTCAGCTTCTCATGCTTCCCTGCCAGTGACAGGAATCTAGGAGGGGATAAAACCAGAAATGCTGATCCAAACTGGCCAAGGGGATATTCCATACTTTATGATGTATGATGCCATGCTGAACAATTAAACTGGGTAGGCTTCTACTTGGCATATGGCTGGGCATCAGTCTACTGGTGCACAATTACATTGTGCATCACTTGCTTTGTATATTCTTTTGTCATTGTTATTATTTTCATTTCCTATTCTGTCTTATGAAGCTGTCTTTATCTCAACTCTCAAGCTTTTACTTTCTTTCTTTTATTTCTCCCCTCTCCCCCCCAGTTCTCTTGCCAGTCCTACGTTGTTTAGAGGGAGTGAGCAAACAGTTGTGTGGTGTTTAGCTGCCTGATGGGTTAAAACAACAGCCGCTTTTGGCTCTCAGGCAGGGCAGAAAAAAGGGCTGAGATAATGAGGTGGAGCCTAAAGTCCAACTAACTGAACTCAACAGACATTTTAAAGGGATGTCTCAGAATGTCTCATAGACTAAGGGAATGTTATCTATGTGTCACGAAAGGACAAAAAAAGGTGGTGGTGATTATTGAGGAGGTATTGGAAAATGTAGAACTGCAGAATGACATAAATGATATAGAGTAAGTTGTGGGTATTTTTCTGGTTTCAGCTGGCATAGAAATAATTTTATTCCCAGTAGCTGGTGTGTTTTGGATTTAAGATGAGAATAATGATGATTTTAGGTGTTTTAGGTGCTGCTGAGCAGTGCTTACACTAAGTAAAGGTCTTTACTACTTCTCATGATGCCCTGCCAACAAGGAGGCTGGGGGTGTACCAGAAGCTGGGAGGAGATAGAACCAGGGTAGCTGACCCAAATGGACCAACGGGATGCTCAAATGGACACATGATGTCATGCTGAACAATAAAACTGGGAGGTTGCTGCTTGGATATTGGTCAGTGTGTGGTGAGCAACTGCACTGTGCATCACTTGCTTTAGATATTCAAGTAGTAGTAGTATTTCCCTTCCTTTTCTGTCCTATTAAACCATCTTTATCTCTCAGCCCATGAGTTCTTACCTTTTTATTTTTTGTGATTCTCTTTGCTGTGCCGCTGGGTAGGTGGTGGGGAGTGAGTGAGCAAATGTCTGTCAAACCACAACACCCATAATTCACTTTTTTTTTTTTTTTTTTTCCAAAGTACATGCTAGGTAAGCTAATGGCTTTAAGATATTGAGAAGAAGACTTACTGTTCTGGGCAAACTAGTGGAATTTTTTATATATAAACACATCTGTGTAACTAAATATGTGATGCGATGGTAAAAATTATACACAATCATATAAAGTACTGCTTAGGCAGAATGAAATGACAGGATTCAACTATCCAAATAGTATGTAACTTCACATCACATACGAGGAGCAGAAATAAAGTAAAACCAAAATTATCTAGGTTACTGGAATACAATCTTTCTCATAAAGTTACAGATAGGGCCTTTCTTTCCTGCTCAATCTATAGGATTTTAAACTGACAGTTCTAACAGGACAAGAGAGTGTCCTATGTATCATCATATACAGTAGGAATTATAGAGGAGGGAATGTGAAGCGTGGTGACTACTTTGCTTCTGATGAAGTAGTATTGCTCTGTTGGCAAAATGAAATTTTCAATGAAATTAAAACATTACTTAGTTCTGGCAAACTCCTCGGAGAAGTAAGTAAGGGAGTGTTTGTGACTTAAAAAAAAATCCTCTTTAAATTCAAAAATATTCAGTAGACCCCACAGAGTTTGGAAAAGTCTTTTTTACGAGGTGTATAACTAACTTTTTGCCACATCCGAAAGTGTATTGTGGATAAATGTGCCTTTTTGTGTTATTCTGAATAATTTAGAAGATTGACTATATCCTTTGCAGTTACTACATGGCAGCAATTCATTATTAAACAACATGGAATATTGTTTTGGATTCAGTGTGGAACCAGGAGATCCATAGGGAACACCTTTCCATGGAATCACATTACCTCCTTATTACCTATTGGAATAATTCACTTTATGGGCTTCTCTTATAAGGATATTTCCTCCAAGCCCTTTAAAAATGTAAAGTGACCAAAGACGATGGGAATATTATTAATTTCAGTGTCTTTGTTTACCTTAAAGTGATATGCAAGCTGAAGTCCATCATCCATTGCTCTTCTGTCAATACAGGGACATTTCTTTGAATATGTAGATTGAGGTATTTTAAAACCAGAGATCTACAATAAATTAACTGTATCTCTTGTACATATTACAAGACACTTATTTTCATCAAATCAGATTCAATGTACATCCAACACAAAACATTCTTATTTTTCCTTATGTGATGTGTGTAAGGCTAGACAATCTGTGTGCTCCTTTTCATTCTATCAAGCCAGATTTTGTCTTAATGTTTCCTGAGTCCTAAACTGCAGAATAATCCAGAGTCACCATAGACCAGTCTCATCTCTCCAACTCTTGGCCTCTTTATTTTAACACCAGGGAAATAAAACTTGCATACTACCTCCCTCTTAGCTCAGTCTTGCCTCATTTGTTAAAGGATGTGGCTCGCAGCTGTTAGGAAGTGGTTAGGAGTCACTTCCACTGAGGCAGGCTCAGTATACAGGGAACATCCTCCCTATATCCTTCATGAAAACCAGTGCTTTGAATTGATATACTCAGGAGAGCATTTCTGTTGAACTCACAAGATGAACAGATAGAAAATAAAACATATAAAACAAATACAAAAAAAAAAAGTTTAGTACTTATGCTTATAGGGATATTTCTGTAAATGTGTAGATTTATGTGTATGTGCCTTTTGCAGGATTAGGAGCCATGAAAGAGCTATTAGAACTTAAGTGTATAAAATAAAATAAAATAAAATAAAATAAAATAAAATAAAATAAAATAAAATAAAATAAAATAAAATAAAATAAAATAAAATAAAATAAAATAAAATAAAATAAAGAGGGAAAAAAGTACAAAGTCTTATTTTAAGGGAATTGATACCTACTTCCTCTTCCTTGAAAGAAAAACTATAAGTAAACTATAAACACACACAAAAAAATCAGATATTTCATCTACTTAATAATACAACTATATAAAACACAGATTTCAAAAGAACCATCAGGAATTAGGCAGCAAACCACTCATCTGAAATAAACTTTGATATCTACCAGATTCGAAAAGCTATGTTATCTATTGTATCCTATTCATTTTCATAGCAATAAATTGTAATTGCTTTGGAACAGCAGCCATTCTAATGCCAACAAATTCCATTCATTAAAAATAAAAAATAATAAAAAATAGCTACCAAATCAACTCCCAACCCATTCATTTTAGCTCATATTTTGTTAGCATTTTAACTTGTACTGTTAATGACATTATTCCCATTGACTTCAAAGGATAATAATAAAAAAAAAAAAAAAGGAAGAAAAAAGATGGTGGTGAGATGTTTAAATTAAAAAACAAAACAAAACACTTTTAAAAAATATCAAGAATATAAAAAAAATAAATCTAATATTACAGATTAACATAGGTTCCAACTGTTTCATACAGTTGTCAGCTTCCTAGTTGAAAAGAAGGTGTCTAGTTTGAGGAACAATTTGCATTTGGTTAGTCGATTTAGATTTTGTTCAGTATATAAACAGGACGAGGGGGAATGGGCTAAAATTGTGCATGGGGAGGTTTAGGTTAGATATTAGGAAGAACTTCTTTACTGAAAGGGTTGTTAGGCATTAGAATAGGCTGCTCAGGGAAATGGTTGAGTCACTATCCCTGGAGGTCTTAAAAAGACATTTAGATGTTGAACTTAGTGATATGGTTTAGTGGAGGACTTATTAGTATTAGGTCTGAGGTTGGATTAGGTGATCTTGGAGGTCTCTTCCAACCTAGATGATTCTGTGATTCTGTGAATATTTCATGTTACACAAAGTCAAATCTACAAAAAAAAAATATCCTTGTTTTGGCTAAGATAGAGTTAGTTTTCCTCCCAATATGTGGTTTGGATTTAGGGTGAGAATAATGTTGATAACATGCTGATATTTTAATTGTTGCAGAGCAGTGCTTATGCTAAGCCAAGGACTTTTCACCCTGACTCTCATACCATCCTGACAGTGAGGAGGCTGGGGTTGCACAAGAAAGTGGGAAGGGACAGAACCAGGACAGGTGACCCAAACTGGACGAAAGGATATTGCATGTCATTTGATTAAGGAATTGGCTCAATAGCCACAACTGGAGAGTAGTAGCCAATGGTTCTATGTCCAGGTGGAGGCCGGTGATGAGTAGTGTCACTCAGGGGTCTGTCTTGGGAATGGTGCTTTTCCATATCTTCATCAGTGACATAGGTGGTGGGATTGAGTGCACCCTCAGTAAGTTTTCAGATGACACTGAGTTGAATGATGCATTTGATACCAAAAAAGGAAAAGATGCCATTCAAAGGGATCTAGACAGGATTGAGAGGTAGGGCCATGCTGGTAGGGCCTGGACAGGTTTGAGAGGAACTGCATGAGATTAGACAAGTCCATATGCAAGGTCCTGTATCTGGGTCAGCACAATCCCAGACAGGAGTGCAAACTGGAAGAAAAATTCACTGAGAGAGTGAAAATCTTCCTGTGGATAGAGATTTGGGGTTGTGGTGGACAAAAGTCTCAACACAAGCCAGCAGTGTACTCTTGCAGCTCAGAAGTCCAGCTGGGTCCTGGGCTGCATCAGCAGAGGCAGGGAAATTATTTTAAACTAAAAGAAGGTAAGTTTATATTAGATATTGGGAAATTCTTCACTGTGAGGGTAGTGAGGCACTGGAACAGATTGTCCAGAGAAACTGTGGATGTGCCATCCTTGGATGTCATAGAATCATAGAATAATTACGGTTGGAAAAAACCTTCAAGTCATCTGGTATAACCATCACCCTACTAACAATGTTACCTACTAAACCATGTCCCTAAACACCAGGTCCAACCATGTATTGAAGGCCAGGTTGGATGGGTCTCTGATCAACTCAATGTAGTGGGTGGAATCCCTATCTATGCTAAGGGGGTAGGAGTTAGATGATCTTTAAGTTCCCTTCCAACTCAAGCCATTATCATAGAATCATAGAATATCGACAAATTTGCTCAGATCACCTTCTAGTCCTACATCCAAATCATTTATAAAAACATTGAAGAGGACTGGCCCTAAAATGGAGCCTTGAGGTACCCCACTAGTGACCATCCACCAGCCAGATGTGACCCCAGTTACCACAACCCTTACCACGAGCCCTGCCTGTCAGCCAATTGCTCACACATCGTATCATGTTTTTGTTAAGTTGTATGCTAGACATTTTGTCCAGTAGGATCCTATAGGAAACCGTGTCAAAAGCTTTGCTGAAGTCCAAAAAGATCACGTCATCTGGTTTCCCTTGATAGACTAGATGGGTGATCTTATCATAAAAGGAAATCAAATTTGTTAGGCAGGACCTACCCCTCATGAATCCATGTTAGCTGGGACCAATGACTGAATTGTCCCCCTGGTGCACTTCAATAACTTCAGGGGTCATCTTCATAATTTTACCAGGCACTGACGTGAGACTGACAGGCCTGTAATTGCTAGGGTCTTCTTTCTTACCCTTCTTGAAGATTGGCACAACATTTGCCAGCTTCCAGTCTACTGGGACCTCTCCAGATTCCCAAGATTGTTGAAAAATAATTGAGAGTGGTCCCACGATGACATCAGCCAGCTCTTTAAGCACCCTGTGATGAATCCCATCCAGACCCATGGACTTGTATGGATGCAGGCAGAGCAGCAAATCCTGGACACATTTAGGATCAGTTGGAAGTTTGTCCTTTCCACTATCATGGTCCTCCCACTCAGGGCACCCTGGGTCCCAAAGCCCATCATCAGTGTTGAAGACAGAGGTGAAGAAGGCATTAAACATCTCTGGTCTGCCTATGTCATTGTCTGTGAGACCCTCCCCATCAAGTAGCGGACTGAAGTTCTTCTTGGTCCTCCTTTTTCTGTATTCTGCTTCCCGGTATCTCAGGTTGCACTTAATACTAAACATTATACATCAGAATCTGTTCTTTAGCTCTGAAGCCAAGAGACATGATATGATCCAACAATAAATTCCCTTGCATGCAAAACAGGGTATCTGTACTGAAACTACCTACTGTTAGTGATCACTGGCACATTATCTTCAGAAATGCATCTGAGCTATGTCTGTGAGAGTGCTAGCTTCCATGGCTTAATACAATGCTTAGGAACATAGAATCATAGAATAACTTATGTTGGAAAAGATCTCTAAGACCATCAAGTCTAACTGTTAATATATCACTGCCAAGTCTACCACTAAACCCTGTCTCTAAGTACCACATCTACACATCTTTTGAATACTTCCAGGGATGGTGATTCAGCTACTTCCCTTGGCAGCCTGTTCCAACTCAGCCTAGAAAATCTTGTGCCTATACCCATGCTCTGGGCTTTTTTTTTATTTAGTGCACATGTAGCCCTTGTAGACATGTAGTCTTTTTGTGAATATTTTTATTACATTTCAGTTGATCTCATATAACCTTCTTGCCATCATGGTGAATGAATACTTTTGCACTGTTAACAGTATGTCGTGGTTTAACCCGGCCGGCAGCTAAACACCACGCAGCCGTTCGCTCACCCTCCCCCCTCCCTCTCTGGGACGGGGGAGAGAAATGGAAAGTGAAGCCCGTGAGTTGAGATAAAGACAGTTTAATAAGACAGGAAAAAATAATAATAACAAAAAATAATAATAACAATAATAATAATAATGATACAGTAGTGATAATATGAAAGTAATAATAGTATGTACAAACAAGTGATGCACAATGCAATTGCTCACCACTCGCTGACCGATGCCCAGCCTAACCCCGAGCAGTCCGGCCCCCTTCCCCCGGCTAGCCACCCCTATATATTGTTTAGCATGACGTCAGATGGTATGGAATACCCCTTTGGCTAGTTTGGGTCACCTGTCCTGGGTCTGTCCCCTCCCAGCTCTTACTGCACCCCCAGCCTGTCCATTGGCAGGACAGAGCAAAAGGCTGAGATGTCCTTGGCTTAGTATAAGCACTGCTCTGCAACAATTAAAGCATCGGGGTGTTATCAGCACTCTTCTCATCCTAAGCCAAAACACAGCATTCCACCAGCTACTAGGAAGAAAATTAATTCTGTGCTAACTGAAACCAGGACATCTATCCACCCCTTATTCCATACCATTTATGTCATGCTCAGGTTACACTCTTTTCCATACATTCTAATTAGTCACCTATAGTAATCATGGTAGTGATAACATACAGTGTAATATACTAATTAACATGGTACAATTCAGTTCATGGGCTATTCTCACCCAGTATTAAATCTCCTTGAGGTACACACCGCACCACTCCGTTCTTTTGCATCACCCACCAAGTGTATCCAGGTCCCTGAGCGAAAACAATTCCACGAATAGGTTTGCCTTTTCCTGAGGCAGGAGTAGCCCAGACTGTTTTACCCAGCATATTTTTTACATGCACTACAGGAACTTTATCCCCATCTACAGTACGTAACAGGTTTGATTGGGCAGGTCCAGCTCGGTTGGTAGATCCCCTAGTATTGACTAACCAGGTGGCCTTTGCCAAATGCGTATCCCAGTTTTTGAACGTCCCAGCGCCCATTGCTTTCAAGGTAGTCTTTAACAGGCCATTGTATCGTTCAACTTTCCCGGAGGCTGGTGCATGATAGGGGATGTGATACACCCATTCAATACCATGTTCTTTGGCCCAAGTGTCTATAAGGTTGTTTCGGAAGTGAGTCCCATTGTCTGATTCTATTCTTTCTGGGGTGCCATGTCGCCATAGGACTTGCTTTTCAAGGCCCAGGATGGTGTTCCGGGCGGTGGCATGAGGCACAGGATATGTTTCCAGCCATCCGGTGGTTGCTTCCACCATTGTAAGTACGTGGCGCTTGCCATTGCGAGTTTGAGGGAGTGTGATGTAATCAATCTGCCAGGCCTCTCCACATTTATATTTCAGCCATCGTCCTCCATACCAAAGAGGCTTTGACCGTTTGGCTTGCTTGATTGCAGCACATGTTTCACAGTCATGAATAACCTGTGCTATAGCGTCCATGGTCAAGTCCACCCCTCGATCACAAGCCCATCTATATGTTGCGTCTCTACCTTGATGGCCTGAGGTGTCATGGGCCCATCGGGCTATAAATAATTCACCTTTATGCTGCCAATCCAGGTCCACCTGAGCTACTTCAATCTTAGCAGCCAGATCCACCTGCTGGTTGATTTGATGTTCTTCAGTAGCCCGATTCTTGGGCACATGAGCATCTACGTGGCGTACTTTCACAGCCAGGTTCTCTACCCGAGCAGCAATATCTTGCCACAATGCAGCAGCCCAGATGGGTTTGCCCCTACGCTGCCAGTTGTTTTGCTTCCATTGCTGTAACCATCCCCACAGGGCATTTGCTACCATCCATGAATCGGTGTAGAGATAGAGAACTGGCCATTTTTCTCGTTCAGCAATGTCTAAAGCCAGCTGAATGGCCTTCACTTCTGCAAACTGACTCGATTCACCTTCTCCCTCAGCAGCTTCTGCAACTCGTCGCATAGGACTCCATACAGCAGCCTTCCATCTCCGATGCTTCCCCACAATACGACAGGACCCATCAGTGAACAGGGCATATTTCTTTTCATTCTCTGGCAACTGGTTGTACAGTGGGGCTTCTTCAGCACGACCCACCTCCTCCTCTGATGATATCCCAAAGTATTTGCCTTCTGGCCAGTCCATGATCACTTCCAATATTCCTGGGCGACTGGGGTTTCCTATTCGAGCCCGCTGAGTAATCAGTGCAACCCACTTGCTCCATGTAGCATCAGTTGCATGATGCGTAGAGGGGACCCTTCCCTTGAACATCCAGCCTAGTACCGGCAATCGGGGTGCTAGTAGGAGCTGCGCTTCAGTACCGACCACCTCCGAAGCAGATCGAACTCCTTCATATGCTGCCAATATCTCCTTTTCAGTTGGAGTATAGCGGGCCTCAGATCCTCTGTATCCACGACTCCAAAACCCCAGGGGCCGACCTCGAGTTTCCCCAGGTTCTTTCTGCCAGAGGCTCCAGGTGGGGCCGTTCTCCCCGGCTGCAGTGTAGAGCACATTCTTTACATCTGGTCCTGTTCGAACTGGCCCAAGGGCTACTGCATGGACTATTTCCTGCTTGATTTGTTCAAAGGCTTGTCGTTGTTCAGGGCCCCATTCAAACTCATTCTTCTTACGGGTTACTTGGTAGAGTGGGTTTACAATCAGACTGTAATTTGGGATGTGCATTCTCCAAAACCCCACAACACCTAGGAAAGTCTGTGTTTCTTTTTTGTTAGTTGGTGGAGACATAGCTGTTATTTTGTTGATCACATCCATTGGGATTTGACGACGTCCATCTTGCCATTTTATTCCTAAAAACTGGATCTCTCGTGCAGGTCCTTTGACTTTATTTTGTTTTATGGCAAAACCGGCTTTCAGAAGGATTTGGACTATTTTCTTCCCTTTCTCGAAAACTTCCTCTGCTGTGTCACCCCACACAATAATGTCATCGATGTACTGCAGGTGTTCAGGAGCTTCCCCCTGCTCTAGCGCAGACTGGATCAGTCCATGGCAAATGGTAGGGCTGTGTTTCCACCCCTGGGGCAGCCTATTCCAAGTATATTGGACTCCCCTCCAAGTGAAGGCAAATTGTGGCCTGCACTCTGCTGCTAGAGGGATGGAGAAAAATGCATTAGCGATATCAATTGTGGCGTACCACTTGGCTGCCTTCGATTCAAGTTCATACTGAAGTTCCAGCATGTCCGGCACTGCAGCACTCAGTGGTGGCGTGACTTCGTTCAGGCCGCGATAGTCCACTGTTAGTCTCCACTCGCCATTAGACTTTCTCACTGGCCATATGGGACTATTGAAAGGTGAATGGGTCTTGCTGATCACTCCTTGGCTCTCCAATTGACGAATTAGCTTATGGATGGGGATCAGGGAGTCTCGGTTAGTGCGATATTGCCGCCGGTGCACAGTTGTGGTAGCGATTGGCACTTGCTGTTCTTCGACCCTCAACAACCCCACATATTTCATCGTCTCATAAGCCATTGCTACAACACACAGTACCATAATGATCTGAAACCAGGGCCCGGAGAGGATAAACAACACAAAAGAGAGCAAATACGGAAAATAATGTACTATAATACTCAATTTGGAAAACAGGCGCAGCAGAGTTGAGATTAAAGCAATCAGCATTATGACAAGTGACTATTACGCAGGTCTAATCCTTACACCAATTTTAGTTTAACACACTCTGGTCAGATCTGCCGTTATCTCAACCTTTCGTGCCCCAAGTTGGGCGCCAAAAAGACTGTCGTGGTTTAACCCGGCCGGCAGCTAAACACCACGCAGCCGTTCGCTCACCCTCCCTCCTCCCTCTCTGGGACGGGGGAGAGAAATGGAAAGTGAAGCCCGTGAGTTGAGATAAAGACAGTTTAATAAGACAGGAAAAAATAATAATAACAAAAAATAATAATAACAATAATAATAATAATGATACAGTAGTGATAATATGAAAGTAATAATAGTATGTACAAACAAGTGATGCACAATGCAATTGCTCACCACTCGCTGACCGATGCCCAGCCTAACCCCGAGCAGTCCGGCCCCCTCCCCCCGGCTAGCCACCCCTATATATTGTTTAGCATGACGTCAGATGGTATGGAATACCCCTTTGGCTAGTTTGGGTCACCTGTCCTGGGTCTGTCCCCTCCCAGCTCTTACTGCACCCCCAGCCTGTCCATTGGCAGGACAGAGCAAAAGGCTGAGATGTCCTTGGCTTAGTATAAGCACTGCTCTGCAACAATTAAAGCATCGGGGTGTTATCAGCACTCTTCTCATCCTAAGCCAAAACACAGCATTCCACCAGCTACTAGGAAGAAAATTAATTCTGTGCTAACTGAAACCAGGACGCAGTAATATACATGTATTTTTCCATCCACAAGAAAATAATGACATCTGATGCTTAAACTGCTAAGAAAATACAGTTATTCTCCTCCTTTCCTTCAATTCAGAACAAAATATGTAATGTTCTCTGTTTATAGCCATTCTGAAAATTCTCAAAGAGGAAGATGAAGCTAAATTCATCAGCTTGCCTCTCAGAATTACTATTTTGTCTGCATAACACTTAGAGTATAAGCAGTGATGACTTCTAAGTAGTCATAACTAACAACAACATTAAGCTTGATTTCTTTGTTACTAACATCCCAAGAAGATCTATTTTGCCTCTTTGATCTTCACAGAAAAATCAAGAAACTTTCAGGTGTTAGAGAATACCTGTTACAACTAAGTTACCTCCTTAACATTTAGGGCTGTGGCCCATACCTTTATAGTCACCCATTAACATGACCAACCACTTCCAGGACAAAGAATGATTGCAGAATGAACCCAAGATAGTTTCAAAGCCAACATCTACTGCAGCTACAAGAAACAGTATGGTTTTTGTTATTTTTGTTGGTTTTCTTTCTTTGTTTATTTGTTTAACTTTTAAAGAGAAGAATTGTAGGAGAGGAATAGTGAAAGTGGACAGACTGTTTGTTAAGGGTAAATCCCTGGGGAAAGAAAAATTAATTGAGCCCCAAAATAAAATATCTGATTTAAAACAAACAAACAAACAAACAAACAAACAAAAAATCTTTAACAAAAGTGGGATATTGTCTGTAGGAAATAATCTATTATTAGAAAAAGATAGAGACATTTGGTGTAGATGGCAAGGTTTTGGTAGCAGAGAGACTTCAGGGGGGCCTCTGTGAGGAGATGCCATGTCTGGTTCCAGCTATGTCTAATGGTCCCGCCATTGGGCACAGCTGAGCCCAGAAGCCACACTAGTGGCACCTTGGGGAAGACATATTTAAGAAAGGTCAAAACACTTGGCAGCAGTTTGAGAGAGAGAAACATACCTGCAGACAGATATCAAGCCAGAGAAGGAGAGGGAGAGAGTGCTCCAGGTGTCAGAGCAGAAATTCCTCCTCAATCCATGAAAAGGATTCAAAGGAGTGAGTATTTTGCTACAGCCCATGGAGGGGGCCACAGTGGAGCAGATGTCTGCACTGCAGCCCATGGAGAACCCTACACTGGAGCAAAGGATACTTCCTAAAGGATACACAGCCTGTGGAGAATCCATGCTGGAGCATGTTCTCCAGGGAGGAACTGTGGCCTTTGGAGGACACATGCTGGAGCAGGTTTATGCTAAAGGACCACAGCTCATGGAGATTATCCATGCTTGAACAGGGAAAATGTGTGAGGAGTAAGAAGTGGCAGAGACAAATTTTTATGAACTGACCACAGCTTCCCATTCCCCATCTCACTGTGTTACTCCAGGTGGGAAAAGTTAGAGGAGTTGGGAATGAAGAACTGAAGTTGAGCCTGTGAAGAAGAGCATAAGAGGGAGAAGTTATTTTTAGTTTATTTTTTGTCTTTGTTTATCACTTTCCTATGGTATTTTTTTAATAGACAATAAATTAATTTATTTTTTCCCAAGTCAAGTTTCTTTTGCAGATGGTGCTAATTGGTAAATTCTCTTCCTGTCTTCATCTTGACCCATAAGTTTTTCCACCTTGTTTTCTCCCCCTACCCTGGTGAAGATAGAAAGTGAGAGAACGGCTGTGTGATTGTCTGGCAGCCAGACTCAGTCAACCTAGCACAATATAAAAACTTGTCTTCATTGAAAAATTATGTTCAAGATACTATCTTCTCAATACCTCCAGCTGACCAACAGTAGAAATAAAAATAAATAAATAATAACAATAACAATAACAATAACAATAATAATAATAATAATAATAATAATAATAACAATAATAATAAAAATAAAACACCACAATTACTTCTGAAGATATTAAACTGCTAACCAAAAAAAATGTTTTTGGAAAGTGTTTGCTAAGTGTTGATATATCACTGAAAAAATGCTGTTTCATGAACTAAGCCAGCTAGCACTGAAGTTGTTTCATGGCAAGCCATGGTTGCTGCATTGATTCAAAATGTGAACCACAAGATGATTATAATTCTATCAAACAATTGACATCACTAATACAGGATGGAATTCATCTTACTTAACTCTAGTCATCTAAATGTTAGCTATTAGTGTAAGACGCTTGGCTACTCTTTCCTCTACATCAAAGAAGAAAGAAAGAAAGATGTTTCCAGAAGGTGACTGAGTTCATCCTGAAACGATTTTCTAACAGGAGTAAAGATCTGGTAGAGGGTCTTGTCTGATTTCACCTAATTTTTCATAAAGGAGAAATAAGAAATCATCATGTAGCTTTCTACTCTACAACCTCAAATGGATTTTTTTACTTCAGTATTTATTTTCTATTTCCTTACTGATAAGTAGACACCTACTCTGTAAACCCCTAAATTTAGGTATTGAAAGCTGATACTTCAAAAAGAAAAAAGATAGAAAAATATATTACTCCTAGACTTTACACATTCTTCTCCTAAATATTCCAGAGGAAGAAATAACTGCTAGCACATTTAATAAAACTGCAGTAAATACTGCTGCATTTATATAGAGTAGCTTTGCTCACAATTCCTGTTAATAATAACATTCTGATCTCTGAGCCTGATTGGAACATCTAGATACAACCGTAACAAAAATTAAACAACTAAGCCAAAACCCACACACATACAAAATCATCAAAATATTAAGGTGACAAGAAACAACTCACAGAATTATCTTAAATCAATGTAATATTCACCTTTGTGAAAGAAAGCAGTCTTTATGGGGTGGAAAAAGCAGTAGATGTCACATATTCTGAAGTGTTGCAATAATCTCATGTTATATTTTCCTATGGCAAAATGGTCTAAAAATTGTTGTGGAAGCTTAGTACTGGAAAAGTATTTAAAATGTGTTAATCAGAGAATCACAATCATAGTGTAAAAATGAAGAGAGAAAAATGAAAGAGTGACCTTGTTCTATTCCATATTTCCATTACCAATTTTGATTGTGCTGTTTAAAACATATGTTCTTACTAGGTTGTGTCCTATAGGCGATAACAAGCTGCGGAGGAAAGGAAGCTAAGGCATTTTTGGGATTAGAATTGAAAAATGTCATGCAAAACTCAAATTGTTTCATAGAATGATAGAATCATAGAATGGTTTGGGTTGAAAGGGATCTTATATATCATCTAGTTCCAACCATGGACAGGGACGCCTTCCAGTAAAACAGGATGCTCAAATCCACATTCAACCTGACCTTGAACACTTTCAGGGACAGGGCATCCACAACTTCCCTAGGAAACCTTTCCAGTGCCTCATCTCCCACAGAGTGAAGAAATTCCTCCTCATACCTACTCTAAACCTGCTCTCTTTTAGTTTAAAGCCATTACCCATTGTCCTATCACTACACACCCTAACAAAGAGTCTCCTCAGCTTTTCTGCAGGTCTCCTTTAGGTACTGGAAGTCACTATAGAGTCTTCTCAGAGCCTTCTCCCAGCTGAGCAACCCCAACTCCCTCAGCCTGCCTTCATATGAGAGGCACTCTAATCCCTTGATCATCCTCGTAGCTCTCCTCTAGACTTGTTCTATAACATCCATGTCCTTATTGCTCTGGGAGCCCCAGAGCTGAATGAAATACTCCAGGCAGGGTCTCACGAGACCAGAGTAGAGGGTGAGAATCACCTCCCTCCATCTGCTGGCCATGCTTCTTGTGATGGAGCCCAAGAAGCAGTTGGCTTTTTGGGCTGCAAGCACATGTTGCCAGTTCATGTTGAGTTTCTCATCAACCAACACCCCCAGGTCCTTCTCATCAGGACTGCTTTCAATCTATTCTCTGCCAAGCCTGTATTTGTGCTTGGGATTGTTTCCACCCAGATGCAGGATCTTGCACTTGGCCTTGTTGAAGCTCGTGAGATTCTCACAGGGCAACCTCTCAAGCCTGTCCAGATTCCTCTGGATGGCATCTTTTCCCTCCAGCATATTGATAGTACCACACAGCTTGGTGTCATCAGCAAACTTGCTGAGGGTGCATTCAATTTCATTGTCCATGTCACTGACAAAGAAGTTAAACACTGGTCCCGGTATTGACCACTGAGGAACACCACTCACTACTGATCTCCACCTGGCCATTGAGCCGTTGACAGCAGCTCACTGAGTGCAACCATCTAGCCAATTCCTTACCCACTGAGTAGTGTACCCATCAAATCCATGTCTCTCCAATTTAGAGACAAGGATATCATGGGGGACAGTGTCAAATGCTTTGCACAAGTCCAGGTAGATGAAGTCAGTTGCTCCTCCCCTGTTTACCCAAACTGTAATCCAATCATAGAGGGTCACCAGATTTGTCAGGCACGATCTGTTCTTAATGCAGCCATGTTGGCTTTTACTAATCACCTCCTTATTTTCCATGTGCCTTAGCATAGTTTCCAAGAGGATCTGCTCCATGATCTTGCAAGGCACAGATATGAGACTGACTGGCCTGCAATAAAAAAAGATTTAAACAATTAGATAATGACAATCAAGAAAGAAGCACACAATTCCAAAATTTAGAAATGCAAAGTACTCTCCTTAGGCAGAAATTACTATACAGATACAATCTAATTAAAAGTACTACCAGAAGAAACATGAATCAAAATTTTAATGAGATGGCACAGGATTCTGTGAAAAGTGATATCCAGGTCTGCTTGAGCATAAAAGAGCTACTCCTCCATAATGCCTATCTCTGTATATGTTATTCTTGATGTTTTGAGGGCATATCTACAAGAAGGGCTTAAAGTCCTTCCAGCATAGATTTACTTACATTATGGACTGGGAGAGGTAGAATACTATGCCTCCATCTGTTTCATTTTTGCTCATAGTAAGCAATAAAATCTGAAGACAAAAAAGTTGATGTCACTCTGCAGAGACTCTGGAGTTCATCATAGAAGTCCCAGACATAATCTGCCACAGCGAAGGTGAGATGTATAAACAGAACTGTTCATTGCAAGAAACAGGGGATTCAAGCTTCTCTCAGATGCATTTTCTCAGCCACAGTGAAGATTCAGAAAGTGAGACCAGTTCTTAACAGGAATTCATCTTCATAGTTCATTTTATGACTATAACAGAATTTTTACTTAGGTGACTGTTGTGTCAAGAGTAATATTTTTCAGAAATTCCCATTAATATATGTGGTACCTTTTCTGGAAACATAAAGTAAATAAAAGTAAAATTCTAAGGTAATGTAGGAGTAGATAGAACTTCAAACCTATTGGCTCTCTGTTTTATATTTTCTTTGGATTTCATTTTTTAAACATTCACTCTATTCAAACTTTTCTCACATTTAATGTTAGTGTAGCAGAGCAGCTGTCACACTGTGTGGTTATTTTATAACTAGCATTTGCTGTCTACACCTACGTATGTTTAGCTGGTAAATACCTGTTATGTTTCAACTTCAGTTTTCTGCTTTTTGTAGATGAGGACATTTTCATTATCAAAGAAATACAAAACAACACAGAGTCTTGTTATCAACATGTACATCAGGCGTATGTAATTTTCCATAACCATAAATAAGAGCTTGAATAACCTTGATCTTCTATTCTGTCATATTGTTTTTAAGCTGATGTAACACCATTGACATCAATGGACTTACCCCAGTATGAAATTGGTGTAATGGAGTGGAAAATCGTTGCCGAAATCTCTAAGGGGATATTCAAAGTTCCTTTTACTGTAAGCTGTGTATTAGACTGGAAGATCCATAGTTTACATTTCCATGTTTTGATGTGTATATTAAATGATGAAAAACTGTAAAACACTCCTAATAGAAAGTTATTCATATTTTTTTTTAATCAAGCATGAAATATTTCATTCTAAAATTGTCATTTTTACTGTTTGTTTAAGTATCTACTGAATGTCACAATTAATTTCAACTTTGGAGAAAAACATGCTGTGCAGCAATTTAATTTGATACTATACACTACCAGACTCAACATATTTTGTTGAAATTTAAATGAAATGGCTTGGTTTGTCTTTTTCAACTGAATGATATATGAAAAAGGAGCTCCATTTGTGACCAATACTTAACAAAAGAGAACAAGTTTTCATAAGCCTGATTGTACATGTATTAGTCATAGTTAACTCTTAAATTACTAGCTGTTTACAGGTCTTTGTATTTTTCAAGTAATTTTTCTAAATGATGTCAGATTAAACAGTCTTGCTGACTTTTTACCCTAATTAAGATAGAAATATGAACATCAAATGGAAAATAGGGATATTATGTATCTGTTCAGTTTCGTACTCCATTTGCTGTGAATTTCTGTTATAAGATGATGAAAATATTAACCACAAACCACTTTTTGTTTTTTTTTGGTATCAGAGAGGGATACACGTGGTTTCATTTTCCCTTCATCTCTGAAGAAAGAATCTAGTTTTCAAAGTAAAAATGATAACTGAGCAGAATTGTATTGGTGAGAAATGTTGGCACAATGTGGGTTTTGACCACCTTGTGAAGAAATTCTACTATAGTTAGGAAGAACCTTGACCAATCAATTCTATACTGTTTATTTTATTCTTCTATTACTTCTAATTGACAAAAAAAAAAAAAAAAAAAAAAAAAAAAAGGCAGCAAGATCCTGTTTTTTTTGACTGTCATTGAATAAAACATTTCCTGAATACTATAACTTCCTGAAGAAGTCTATCTTTTGTATTTTTCTATTTATTTATTTATTTTTGTCAGCACTCATTTTCATACAGAAAGCACTGTTGATCACTTCTATTTAAAAACTGCTATTTGTAAAAAATAGGAAAAACCTTTTTCTCTTTGTTGTTTATACATGTACACTGCATTTTTTGAACTATTAGTGAGAAATTCCCTTACCAAAACAAACAAATAAACAAGCATAAAAACCACCTTTTTGTTTATAAGCAAAAGCAAGATGCAGTTAAAGAAACGACACCAAAACAAAAATCCCTTATGATTTTCTTGTGTAAAATATCACATAGAAATATGAATCTGAAAGTGTCCCACATACAGCAATAGTGGTTTTGTGAATAATTTTCACTTGATGTGGAGTACTTTAAATATTCTCAATATGGTAGGTTTAATGCCCAGTGCCATGTCATTTTCCCTGGGAAATATGCTATCACATCACAATTATCCATTCATTTGTAGTAGCGCTTTTACATTTGTTTCATGGAGGTCAGAACGTAATGGGCAACACAACTGGACTGGTGTTAACAAGCTCCTAATTTTCTTTCTCTGCATCAGGAAAAGTTTCTGGTGCATCTCCATAGAGAATTATGGCAAAATTCTTTGTCAACCATTTACATGGATGAAAATTGATGTTTTTGACTTTAGTTTCAGACGGTATCTATGGCCAATATTCATATTGGGTATTTTATATTCTTCCAGCTTGCTTCCAGAACAAGCCAAAGTCAGATTTCAATAAAGATTCTGGTCCTCTGAATGAATTGTACTGATCTGGGATCATCCTATTCCTAATCATCTGTGCATCTGAAAAACTCAGTAATTTCAGCTGGCATTTTGGTTATCTGGAGATTTAGGCCTGGGCCCTAATTAACTATTTCAATTTAGGTTCTGTGTCTGATTTTGATTAAGAATATCTTGAAGAGAAAGGTTTGTTTTCTCCAGATACACTTTTTTATTTCATCTTCACATTCTTTGAATGTAATTCATTTCCTCATTAATCTTTATTTAATGACTATTTTCTTTTGTCAATAACTACAGAACATCTTTATTAAATTAAAATGACATTTGTAGTAGTTTCTCACTTCTCACATTTCATCATTCTCATAAGTATAAATATCAGTCAGAAATATAGAATCATAGAATCATAGAATATCCTGAGTTGGAAGGGACCCTTAAGGATCATCAAGTCCAACTCTTGACACCGCACAGGTCTACCCAAAAGTTCAGACCATGTGACTAAGTGCACAGTCCAATCTCTTCTTAAATTCAGACAGGCTCGGTGCAGTGACCACTTCCCTGGGGAGCCTGTTCCAGTGTGCAACCACTCTCTCTGTGAAGAACTTCCTCCTGATGTCAAGCCTAAACTTCCCCTGCCTCAGCTTAACCCCGTTCCTGCAGGTCCTGTCACTGGTGTTAATGGAGAAAAGGTCTCCTGCCTCTCGACACCCCCTTACGAGGAAGTTGTAGACTGCGATGAGGTCTCCCCTCAGCCTCCTCTTCTCCAGGCTGAACAGGCCCAGTGCCCTCAGCCGTTCCTCGTACGTCTTCCCCTCCAGGCCTTTCACCATCTTCGTAGCCCTCCTCTGGACACTCTCCAACAGTTTCATGTCCTTTTTATACTGTGGTGCCCAGAACTGCACACAGTACTCGAGGTGAGGCCGCACCAGCGCAGAGTAGAGCGGGACAATCACCTCCCTCGACCTACTAGCGATGCCGTGCTTGATGCACCCCAGGACACGGTTGGCCCTCCTGGCTGCCAGGGCACACTGCCAGCTCATATTCAACTTGCTGTCTACCACGACCCCCAGGTCCCTCTCTTCTAGGCTGCTCTCCAGCGTCTCATCGCCCAGTCTGTACGTGCAGCCAGGGTTTCCCCGTCCCAGGTGCAGGACCCGGCACTTGCTCTTATTGAACTTCATGCGGTTGGCGATTGCCCATCTCTCCAACCTATCCAGATCCCTCTGCAAGGCCTTTCCACCCTCATTCGAGTCCACAACTCCTCCAAGTTTGGTGTCATCAGCAAACTTGCTCAAAATACCTTCTATTCCTACATCCAGATCATTTATAAAAATATTGAAAAGTACCGGCCCTAAAATGGAGCCTTGAGGGACCCCACTGGTGACCGCCCGCCAGCCTGACGCAGCGCCATTCACCATAACCCTTTGGGCCCTGCCCGTTAGCCAATTGCTCACCCATCGTATGATGTTTTTATTTAGCTGTATGGTGGACATTTTGTCCAGTAGGATCCTATGGGAAACCATGTCAAAAGCCTTGCTGAAGTCCAAAAAAATCACATCAGCTGGTTTCCCTTGGTCCACCATACGGGTGATCTTATCATAAAAGGAAATCAGGTTAGTTAGGCAGGACCTACCCTTCACAAACCCATGCTGGCTGGGACCAATGACTGCTTTGTCCCTCAGGTGCGCCTCAATAAGTTTGAGAACCATCTTCTCCATGATTTTACCAGGCACTGACGTGAGACTGACAGGCCTGTAATTGCTAGGGTCTTCTTTCTGACCCTTCTTGAAAATCGGCACATTTGCCAGCTTCCAGTCTACATTTGCCAGCTTCCAGTCTACATTTGTATCTATATGTATCTATTCATAAGTCCTTTAATAGAATAACTTTTGAAACTCAGTGTTCCACTCTGTTTTAGTAAAATGACAGTGACTAATGTTGAATGTTTCTTCAAAAAATAGGGGATATGACTGTTTTGAAATGATGTTTGAATATTTGTCAATACAATATGTACCTACATGTAGCATTCCCTTGCAATATTACTGTATATTTACTCTACTATCAGGATTCTTTGTTTATTTGTTGGTTGCTATTAATTTTAATCAATTTAACAAAACTATTTTGGGTTATTCTCTGCTGTTTTGTTAGGAAAAATAAAACAAAACAAAAACAAACAAACAAAAAAAGTTGTGCTATTCTGAATTGTTGCAGCAGCAAAGATCAGTGAAAGAATGTATCTGAATATTTCTCACTGAATTTTAGTCTGTGTTTACTAACCTAACACTTCATATCTGTGATACTTAAATGCACAAACCCTTCTTATTCAGGCCATACTGTGCAGAATATTTTTATGGCTCAGTTGCTTCTCACTACCCACTAGCTGGAAGTCATCCTGCAGTTTTACAGTCACTGACATTGTTCATGTGAGTGTCCCTTGGTTTCACCCTTTGGGCAAAATCAGTTGTGTTAGTGTAAATTTCTTAATTAAATAGTTCAAGCTAGCCTGCAGCAAACCAGGGAGTTCCCTTACATAGTGACATTAGTGATAATGTGTGTGGAACTACCCCTAGCAAAGGTCTGGCGATGTGCAACTGGGAATACCATATTTTTTTACATCATTCTACTCTTTTGCACTGGCTAGACCTAGTTTTGATATTAGCAATCTTTCTGATTTAGTCAATCTTAACTCTAGAATTCGATGTCAGTATTGTACTGCATAAGGATTAATTGATTTCAGCTGGCCTATTTACATATACAGACACCTACTTATGCAGCTCAGTAAAAGTTGGCATAACTGAGCTTCAACAGATGTCATGAATGGGCTTACTTTTTGCCTTGCACTGGAATGTCACTGAAATAAAAGCTAGTATGATTAGAAATTAATCTGGCATTGAAATCACAAGATATTAAAAAAAAATTGTTCTCTTTATACTTTGTTGTGATTTTGATCATAGAATTTCTTTTAATAAAATTGATATACTATTTTCCATATCAAAGCAAGGTGTAAGTAAAGTGCTTATTAAAAAAAAAAAAAAAAGGATATTTATAAATTTTGAAGTTGTCATCAGCTGATCATAAATGAATACATTTCTAAAGAAGTTGATTCAGTCATATTTAGAGGACGCTGTGATCTTAAAAATGTATCATAACAGAGAAAAGAAACCTAAGAACTAGCAGAGCTCACAATTATGTAAAAAAAAAAAAAAAAGAATTTGAAAAATTGAGAAATATAAGAAAGAAAGAACTGCATGCAATCATGGAGGAGATAGATACATCAGTGCAAAGTTGTCACAGTTCAGCTTGGGATCAAGCTGGCTGCAGAAACCATTATAAATATCTGACATGTTTAGGTTAAAGAAAGTATCTGAGTATTACAGTCACTTGGTAATAGAACAAGGTTTCAATACACAGATTTGATGAATACTCAATATTCCTGGGCTTTTTCAATTAATTTAAAATTATTAATAGTTTTTTGTTGTTTGTTTGTTTGTTTTTCTAGTTTACACTGGAGAAGATAGATTTCATTCTAAATTTTTGCTGGTGGAATTTGGAAGACATGGATAATTTTAAAGGAGAAATTCAATTTTATATAGTGGCTTAATACTGTAACATATCACCTAACACTGAGTGATCAAGATTATCTTGCGGGATTTTAAGTGAATATATTTTGCTTATGGAAATTCTTAATCTAGAAATCTGTGAATGTTTTTATATCATGATAATACAAACATGTTAAAACTGAATAAAGCAATTGCAAATATTTCCTCTGCAAATGCAAGATAGTATAATGTCAGCACAAGATGTACATTACAGTTCTGTAAATCTTGATTTCTCTGAAATTTGGAGTCCTCACAGTGGGATGAGATACTTTAAAATATATTAAAAAGGATTTTCTTATTGTTTCTTTGGATCTGTAAACTCCAGAGACTGTTTAAGGTTATAAATGTCTTTATTGAAATTATGATTTCAGTCTAATTTATTTTAACAAGAATTGTAATGTATTCTGCCCTTTGATCTCCTAGCTTGAAACACTGCCTGTTGTTCCATTATTCCACCATCCATTTGCAGATAACAATACATCAGAACCTTTTTCTTGCTGCAGAAACAATGCCCTTTATTTGAGAAAGGACATTGTTTTGACAGATAAAGTAGGCATTTGATAAATTGGAACAGGTTCTGAATTATTTTGAGGGGAATGTGTGCTACATCTGTCTGCTGATTTTCCACTGAAGCAGTGCTTAACTTTCTTGTCTGTTTGTGATTTATTGAGCTACAGAAAAGGTTAGGAAAATTTCATGGCTCTTCTCTTATAATTTGTAAGTGAATCAAAAAGCATTTGTTACTGTTTATGATGCTCAAAAGACAAAATTACCCCAAAACATTTATCTACAGAAGTCTGTAGTGACAACAACAAAGGTAAACAAAATAATGATCTGCTAAATAATTAATAGCACACATACAACACACACACAAAATCAGCTGTTGAAATTTATGGAATGGTAATAAAGTTTTGAGTGTCTATTCAGACACATAAGGGTAAATTAATGTAAGAATGGCCACTATTAATAAGGTTATTACAAGGCCTCTTATTACAAATATGTTTCCAAAATGCTTTTATAGTTTAGTAATGATATTCAAGAATAACTCTCACAAAGTATTGTAAAATCCTGGCCACAAAGATGTCAATTGTGCTCAGATTTATGTTACTCAGCATTCAGATTGGAATTTAGTTGCTGGAACAGAGACTGTTTTCTGCTGTCTGAGACATTCTAGGGTATCCTGTCTAATCTGTAATTGCTGGAAAGTTGCAAGTTTCCTGTATGTTCTGTGCCATTACCTATGGATTTCTTCAATAACCCATGGCATTTCAAATAATATTTGACACTTATAGGTAAGTAAATTAAATTGACCTAGAAGTATGAAATCCAGCTTCAGAGTGTTGATCCCAAAATTTACATGTTTCAGTTTAGGTATTCATCTATAAATTAGATTTTTAAACTCTCATTATATTTAATGGTGAGCATACATTCAGTGTAATGTGATGACCACTTAAGCTAAAGAGATTTAAAACCTCAATACAGTCATCTGAATATGCCCAGTGTTTATGAATTTTTAGGATGACATCAATATCTGTATTAGATGAGGGGAAAACAAACAAACAAACAAACAAACAAACAGACAGAAAAGGGAAAAAACAGCAGCAACAATAAAAAGTAAATCCACTCTCTTCTGAGCCAGCAGCCTCATGTAAAGTATTACACTTAAGATATTTCAGATGTTGCTCTATGCTTATGAATATTCAGATGAATCAAGTTATAGGTGGTGCCTACCTTACCTAAACATCTCTCCAAATTTCACTAGGCTCTGTTTGGTTGCCTGCCTGTAAGTACCTACTGCTATTTAAGATTCCAGGATAACTCTCTGTTATCTTTGACATGTTATTGTAGTTTCACACTAATGGCTAGCTAAGCTTCACCACAGTGATCACTTACTTGCCCTCTTCATAAGAGCAAGGAGAGAAAATATGATGAAAATAAGGCTCATGGGTTGCAATAAGGCAGATCACTCACCAATTACTGTCATAGGCAAAACAGACTCAGCACAGGCATATTAATGTAATTTATTGTCCATAGCTAATAACAGATTAGAGCAGTTAGAAAAAGTGAACTAAACCCACCTTCATCCCATCTACACTCCTCTGCTTCCCTTTCCCCCTGCACCCTCCCCACACCCTGAGCTTTGCAGGGAATGGGGGTTGTGGTCAGTACATAATGCTTCACCTCTGCTGCTTCTTTATGGTCACTTTCTTACCCTGCTTCAGCATGGAGTCCCTCCCACAGGATGATGTCCTTCCAAAACTGATCCTACATGGGGTTCTCACAGGCTGCAGCTTTTCAAGAATTCCTCCAACATGGGTCCATACCATGGACTGCATTCCTTCAGGAAAGGACTACTCCAAGCAGGGGTATGAGCAGCAGCTCCTGTGAGACAACCTGCTCCTCTCAATGGGCTGCAGGTCTGGCCTGGAGCATGCTTCTTGCATCGGATTTCCATGAGCTTCAATCTCCTTAGGCCATAGCTACTTGTTCCACCATGGGCTCCTCCATGGGCTGCAGAGTGGATATCTGATCTGACATGGTTCTCATTGTACAAATGTTTTTTGAACTGCAGCAGGCTTGGTGTTATGACCACTTCCCTGGGGATCCTTGTTTTTGTCTTGTACAGTTAATCTTCTGCCATTGATGTGACTACATTTAAAAATTCTCCCCATCATTGTTTTGATGATATAAATTTAATTTGGTGAAACTGTATGCATACATGTACTTGTTGAATCATTCGTTATTCAGTTTCCATAATTTTCCTAGTACATCAAAAAAATGGATCTTCTAAATTCTCTATTGAAAGTTGTGAATAGATTTTATTAGGTTTACTAACTATATCTAAAACATCTAGCTTAAGTTAACTGTAATCATTATCTCTTAGATTTAGTGGAAAGAGATTATTAACTCTAAGTTACATACCAGACTGAGACTAATTTAAGACACCAAAGATATATCATAGAATAATAGAATATCCTGAGTTGGAAGGGACACTTAAGGATCATCAAGTCCAACTCTTGACACCGCACAGGTCTACCCAAAAGTTCAGACCATGTGACTAAGTGCACAGTCCAATCTCTTCTTAAATTCAGACAGGCTCGGTGCAGTGACCACTTCCCTGGGGAGCCTGTTCCAGTGTGCAACCACCCTCTCTGTGAAGAACTTCCTCCTGATGTCAAGCCTAAATTTCCCCTGCCTCAGCTTAACCCCGTTCCCGCGGGTCCTGTCGCTGGTGTTAATGGAGAAAAGGTCTCCTGCCTCTCGACACCCCCTTACAAGGAAGTTGTAGACTGCGATGAGGTCTCCCCTCAGCCTCCTCTTCTCCAGGCTGAACAGGCCCAGTGCCCTCAGCCGTTCCTCGTACGTCTTCCCCTCCAGGCCTTTCACCATCTTCGTAGCCCTCCTCTGGACACTCTCCAACAGTTTCATGTCCTTTTTATACTGTGGTGCCCAGAACTGCACACAGTACTCGAGGTGAGGCCGCACCAGCGCAGAGTAGAGCGGGACAATCACCTCCCTCGACCTACTAGCGATGCCGTGCTTGATGCACCCCAGGACACGGTTGGCCCTCCTGGCTGCCAGGGCACACTGCTGGCTCATATTCAACTTGCTGTCTACCACGACCCCCAGATCCCTCTCTTCTAGGCTGCTCTCCAGCGTCTCATCGCCCAGTCTGTACGTGCAGCCAGGGTTTCCCCGTCCCAGGTGCAAGACCCGGCACTTGCTCTTATTGCACTTCATGTGGTTGGCGATTGCCCATCTCTCCAACCTATCCAGATCCCTCTGCAAGGCCTTTCCACCCTCATTCGAGTCCACAACTCCTCCAAGTTTGGTGTCATCAGCAAACTTGCTCAAAATACCTTCTATTCCTACATCCAGATCGTTTATAAAAATATTGAAAAGTACCGGCCCTAAAATGGAGCCTTGAGGGACCCCACTGGTGACCGCCCGCCAGCCTGACGCAGCGCCATTCACCATAACCCTTTGGGCCCTGCCCGTTAGCCAATTGCTCACCCATCGTATGATGTTTTTATTTAGCTGTATGGTGGACATTTTGTCCAGTAGGATCCTATGGGAAATCATGTCAAAAGCCTTGCTGAAGTCCAAAAAAATCACATCAGCTGGTTTCCCTTGGTCCACCATACGGGTGATCTTATCATAAAAGGAAATCAGGTTAGTTAGGCAGGACCTACCCTTCACAAACCCATGCTGGCTGGGACCAATGACTGCTTTGTCCCTCAGGTGCGCCTCAATAAGTTTGAGAACCATCTTCTCCATGATTTTACCAGGCACTGACGTGAGACTGACAGGCCTGTAATTGCTAGCGTCTTCTTTCTGACCCTTCTTGAAAATCGGCACAACATTTGCCAGCTTCCAGTCTACCGGGACCTCTCCAGATTCCCAGGATCGTTGAAAAATAATTGAGAGAGGTTCCGCGATGATGTCCACCAGCTCTTTCAGCACCCGGGGATGAATCCCATCCGGACCCATGGACTTGTAGGGATCCAGGTGGAGTAGCAAATCCCGCACACGTTCAGGGTCAGTTGGGAGTTTGTCATCCCCACCGTCCTGGTCCTCCAGCTCAGGGCACCCTGAGTCCCGAAGCCCATCATCGGCATTGAAGACAGAGGCAAAGAAGGCGTTAAGCGTCTCTGCTTTGCCTATGTCATTGTCTGTGAGGAGACCTTCCCTATAAAAAATGTTTCTTCCCTAAAAAAATGTTTCTTTCAAAATGATAAGGACAAACATTTGCTTTTTCAGTTTCATTTTCCTGTCTTTTATTCTCCTTAACGACAACCATTAGATGAATTTTATTTCCATTTGCAAATATTTTGGTTGCTACAATTTTTATTTGGGGTGAGGGAGGAAAAAGCCATATGCAAGTGCCATCTCAGTCTCTTAAAAACAAACAAGCAACAACAACAAAAGCATATCCTCTAATAAGAATCTGAAAATTCTTTCACTATCTATATTTACTCACTCTTGTGGTGGTAATTGTCATCCTCTGGCAGCTGTAGCAATGAAAAAGAGATTTGTCTGTGTCTCAGACACTCCCAGATGTAACAGATGGAAATATCCATACCATGTTATAAGAAATGGCAGAGAATGCCATATGTACCAAGAAAAAAAAGAACATAAATGGGTGACATCCAGATACACAGCCCATTCTCTGTTGCTGCTGTGGTAAAGGAGGTACTCACTGTCAATAGAATGAGGCAGACCAGGTGAGACAGTAGGATTTCAAAATTGTCAAAACTAGTCAGAGTATATTTGAATCCTTGGTTCTGCAAATGGACATAAAGCTAGAGAAACAGAAAAAAAGAAAAAAAAAAAAAAAAGCTCTAAACCTTATTTCTGTTCTTCAGCTACTTCAGTGTATAGTCTCATATATCAAGATAATGAAGCTTAACAGCCAAATTCATTTTGAAAATATTCATGTTACTCCACTAGTAACATCCATAGTTCTCCATCCACAGTTGAGGATGCCTAAGACACAGGTGCCTTTTTCTGCTGTCTGTGAATTGTCATCTTAACACCTGCTCAGACTGCCTGCATGCTCACATTGCTCTGCACTCCAGTCTTCTGAATATGTACTGAGATAGTGAAGGTCAAATCCTGTTTTTACTCTCAGTGATCTCTGTGTTTAATCTACCACCAAACAGTATTGAGGTGACTTATTGTTTAAAAATCTTTATTCCCGTTTGTGTTTTAGCAAACATCCCAGGAAAGCTGCTGAATGTCTAATAAAAGGCTTACATTCAAAGGCAAAGGGATATTCAGAAGGAAGCAAGTGACTGTAGAGCTAGTAATGTGATGTTATGATTTGGGTTGCAATGTCAGTTTCATTCTAAGCAGCATTTTTAAGATGCTCTTCATTTCACTACCTGTCAAGAGTACATTTCTCATGTCTGTTCTCCCTCCTCAACACTGAATATTTTGGAAAGATTGGTAAAAATCTTTTGAGCTGTTTTTTGAAAATTGAATATGGAAAACATATTACCATATTATTCAGATTCCTTTTACAATCTCAGATAGTTCAGTATGTTTTATTTAGAAAAATGTAAGGATTGGTTCTGCAGAACTAGTCAGCTTTTAATGAGTATTATATTAGTAGAAGTACTTGCAACAATGTTTCAGGATTAGAGGTTAAGTTTGTCAAGGGCTCAAAACAAATTAACATGCTTTGCAGAAATTTATTGTTAAAAATCAATATTTATGTGTGTTTTCTTTTGAAGAGATATTTCATATGCTTAAGGACTTCTGTTGTCTATAGTTATTGCACATCACTGTAAAGTTTATATAGCTGACTTAACATCTGAAACCTGGTATCAAACAGGGATTGGCTTCTACAGCTGTAAACTGAAAAATGAACTACATTTTACAGACTCATATATTCTAAACTTTTCCTTAGCTTAACACATGACTGTGGAATACATTCTTCCATTATCAACTTCTCCATTACCAGCATGTTAATACCTTTCCAGTAGCAGTGTGTTTTGTTCTCTTGTTGCTTTTAGTGCTCAGTTTGCTTTCTAACACAGAACATTTTACAGGTAAAAAGTAAAAGACAGATAAACAATGAAATATGTAAGTCTGTCAGAAACAACAAACTTTTATCCCTAAAAACTGTAAGTAGATCTTTTCCTAAAAGAGATTTTGTGTCAGAAAGAAATTGCAGCGTGCTACATTGGAACATTTGAACCTGTCTCTATCTGCCTATTGCATATGTGGAAGATGCCACTGCAGGACCAGAAAGACCTGAATTGTTTGCAAGCATTTTCTTGAACTGCCTGTAGCCAGTCACAATAAGTTAATCTAATGCTGAATTCAGGTTGTTTAATACATTAGGCTTGGTTAAGAAATGGATTTTCATTCATATGCTCTCATCATAGTGACAGAAACCTCCAGTAGCACCCCAGGGCAGACATATAAGATAAAAAATGCTCTAGTTTATCCACAGCCAAATATGTGTCAACACAGTCAATGTAAAATGGCATAACTCCATTTAGGACTACAGTTCTAGGTACACGGATAATAAATAAATAGGTAAATAAATAAATGGATAAATAAATAAATCCATGCTAGTGCCATTTTATGTCATCCCTAAGCTTAAAGCTCTTTAAAACGCAGACGTTCCACTATGGTCAGTGATGATGAAAGAAAAAAGAAAAAAACAACCAAACAAAAACATTAGAGACCTATATGTTTTATATCTTTTTATTATTATTTTCACCACTTTGTAAGCTGTCATCTGATAAAAATCTGTCTGTGCTTTGTCTATTATATGAAGAAAAAAACTCTCTTGCAAAATGTTGCCGTCAGACACTATGGAAAACTCGTGAGACATTAACTGCTCAGAAGAAAATTAAATCATTTCACACTGAAGACTGATAGTGAAGCTTTGATTGTGATTATAAATTACTGATAATGATTAGTTTTTCAGCACTTATCTCACAGTTACTGTAAACCAGATAATCATTTAGAAAGGAAAGATGTGGGTTTAGTCATATATCTCTGCAATATTATCTTGGCTTTCTTTTTCTAGTCTTTATCACTGTTCAAAACTAACTTTCATATGCACACAAAAATGAAAGGGTATACTGCATAGTAATAGAAAGCTCAAGGCACAATTTTCACCAGAGGTGTACTGAGAATACTCTAATCAAATTCTTGCTGCTTAATGGTAAAGGTAAATAATAATGGAATGTTGCAAAGTAAAGAATCCTGATATCTCACATAAAATTGCTTAACCTTTACAACATCGTTGAGTTTGTTTTTTGAGAGAGAAGTGTTGGCATTAAATAAAGGTGTTTACATACATATATATGTATATATACATACCTCTATATATTTGAACATTAGAAATTAAAAACAATGTCATAAGATAGACAAATGAGGACAGCCTTAAACTTTAACCTTTCCTAAATTCATTCATTCATTAACAGCATGCTTTTTGTTAATGGTTCCTTCGTATACCTTACTAATTATCACCATTATCAATGTATAAAATCTTTAGTCTTTAAGATTTTAAGACTTCTTTAAAATGGATGTGAGAATACAATATCGTGGAGTTCATATTATTCAGTTAGTACTGATGGCTGTGGTCTTTGGTGGTAAACAATGTATGGTGATCAGGCTTCAGAGCTCTCTGATAAGGCAAGTTGCAAATGAAATTGTCTGACCTTTCTTCTCTAGTTTTCCTCTCTCATGCCCGATGTTTTTACACAATTTCCCCATGCCTGATGTTTTTATACAATTCACCTGCTTCTTTCAAAAAAGTGTTTCCTTTGCTCCCAATGTTCCTTATATTGTTTTTGGTTTTGTCAGTCATCTTTCCTGTGCATTCAGCAGGATGTTCTGCATATTTGCAGTGCTTATAAGTTATCTTGCCTTTTATTTGGCAAGGTTTTATTACTTAGATGCCTGCTACATCATTATAACATTGGTAACTTACTTCTATAAAATGCCTAAATAAAATTTTAGCTGACCACTTTATATTAGTGTTAAAATATTATACAGTTGTATACTATTGTTAGTTATAATATTTTAGTATGCTGTTAGTTGGGTTCAAGGCAAAATAATATTACTTATATATGGATTAATAAGATTTTAATTTAGAGCTGTCACAGAGTTCTGTTTTAGCTACAGAGGACAAACTCCCTCTGCATGTTGCAGGAAGACACCAAAGTTGTGAAAAGGAGAATAAATGGCTACTAAGACATAACCAGAACATTTGATTTTAGTCTCTATAAATGGAAGATGAAAGCATGGTCTCCTGATGTGACTGGTCACTTGCTTGTTCTTGCAAGTGGATTTTCTCTGCATGTGTGGCAAGAAAAACTCAATATGTATTCTAAAAAAGATTCAATATAAATGGATTCTACAGCTTTCTCTTCCTGCTAGGAAGCAATCCAAATATTTTGAACTATGAACACATGCATCTTGACTACTTACTCAAGAGTTTGCAGTCGATGTACTTCAAAAACATTTCTCGAGCACTTTGACCTTAGAATTTGCCAATAATTCAGGGATTTTATTTTTCTCAATATTTACCAGTCTTTAAAAAATCTTTGTTTCTGTTACTGAGATTCTGTTACATTAGTTTCAATCATGGTAAAAATTTTACAGACATTTAGTTAGGGCTTTGAGAGTATGTCTTTTGCAGCCAGATATAGGAAAGGATCCTGGGGGCATTACATCCATATGTGTCTATGCACTTTGCTCAGTTTAAGAGCAGCTCAGTTTGAGGCTTCAGTAAAGTAAGGGTGAATATGTTTCCTTTGGGAAAAGAAAAAAAAAAAAAAGAAGTAGGTGTTTTCTCAGTTTTAAGGGAAGCTGTTGATTGCCTATGGATTATAATAGGAATATGGCAAAAAGCTATCCAGCAGCTAGTCTGCAGACTGGAGGGATATAGAAATCAGCCAGGACAAAACTGAGAAAAAGATATGTCTGAATCTGTTTATAAATAAACTTATTTTCCTGGAAGAACCCTTTTTGGCCACAGCTTTCCCTTGCAACTCACATATCTGTGCCACTAGGTTTAAGGTAGATTTTCCATCCCACTTCCTCATGTCATCCCTGTGGTCATTCAAGTAAAGCCACAGATTCAGAGACCTTCTCTTCCCCTTGAGGGTGCTAAAAGTGTTGAACAGGGCTTGGTAAACTTTGGCCAGGCCCAAGTATGATGCAGTAATTTGCATCAGATGGGAATTGCCATGGTGATGGCATAGTTTTTCCCATCATTTTATCAGTTTTTCAGGATTCTGCCCTTGTTCAGGGGTAAAGTTCCAAAGCACTGAGTGTGCCCACTCTTTTAGGTGCCTGTCCATATCATTCCACACACAGTTCTCTGGATTATGTTCTTAAACAGTTCTTTAACCTTAAAACAAACCAGAAATACACTGGCGAGACATATCAACAAGAATATGTTTGTTTGAACATCCCAGGATATTGAAAATACTCAAGAGCTATTGTAACTGGCCTGGGGGAGAAGGAGGAGGGAAAGGTATCATTTCTTGTCTCCTCCACAGAAATGCTGAGTGCAAATAAGAGATTAGGCATAAGATCTATCATATAATAACTGAGTATTACACAGTATAGCAAACTGAGAAAATCAAAAACAACTTTAAATCAGCTCTCAAAGCTGATAAACAGCCAAAAAAGGAACACTCACAGTAAAAAAAAAAAAAAAAAGAGGTTACACAAAACAACTTTGAGAGCAAATAGGTCAACACTGAGACCAACTGAAGTTCTTAAATAGTTTGTTTTGGTTTGTTTGTTTGATTGTTATTTGTTTGTTTGGGTTTTGTTTGATTCTTTGTTATTCTAGGAATGAGGTACTTAAAGCTATGTTTTTATGTGCAATTCTTAGTTCCTGGATTTCACTGTCCACCTAATAGAATACACATCTGATGTACAACTGGAACAACTTGATCTTTCAGACTAAAAGGAACTTTTTTTTTTTTTTTTTCAGAGTCTCTAAGAAAATTACTATTTTTAGCCAATACTAGTCAATACAGAATCATAGAATATCTGAGTTAAAAGGGACCCACAAGGATCATCCACAAGTCCAAATCCTGGGTCCCCAGAGGACCGTCCAAAAATCAATCAATCAATCAATCAGATCGTGTGCCTGAAAACTGTCCAAATGTTTTTTGAACCCCGGCAGGCTCTTTGGTGTCATAACCACTGCTTTGGGGAGCCTGTTCTACTTCCCGACTATCCTCTCATTGAAGATCCTCTTCCTGATATCCAGCCTGAACTGCCCCTTTTGCATCTTCATGCCATTTCCTTAGGTCTTATTGGTGGGCACCAGAGAGAACAGATCAGCAACTGCCCCTCCATCCCCCCTTGTGAGGAAATTCTTCTCAAGGCTGAATGATCCAAGTGACTTCAGCTACTTCTCATACGTCTGTCTGTCTAGACTCCTTGCCATCTTCGTAACCATCCTTTGGACACTCTCTAGCAGTTTTTTATCCTTCTTATACTGTGCGGTGCAAAACTGCACACAGTACTCAAAGTAAGGACACACCAGCACAGAGTGGAGCAGGACAATCTGTTCCCTCAGTTGGCTAGCAGTGCTGTGCTTGATGCACCCAAAAGTACAGTTGGCCCTCCTGGTTGCCAAGACACACTGCTCATGTGGCTCATATTCACCTTGCCATCAATCAAAACCTCCAGATCCCTCTCTGCAGGGCTGCTCACCTACATCTCATCCCCCAGTCTGCATGTATAACCAGGGTTGCTTCTTCCCAGATGTAGAATCTGACACATGCTCTTGTTAAACTTCATATTGCTGGTGACTGCCCAGCTCTCTAATTTGGCTCCAATTTGATATTGTCTATGAACTTAATAAAAAACAAAACAAACAAACAAACAAAACAACAACAACAACAAAAACTTCTAATCTTTCATCCAAAGTCCTATATTCAAATTATTTATGAAAATGTTGAAGAGTACTGGTCCTAAAATAGAGTCCTGGGGAACCCCACAAGTGACAAGTCACCATACTGATGTAATTCCATTTACAAGAACCCTCTGGGCCTGAACCTGCAGTCAATAGTTCACCCATCTTATTATCCTTGTATCTAATTGTATTCTGGTCATTTTCATAGAATCATAGAATGGCATGGGTTGGAAGGGACCTCTAAGATCATACAGTTTGACCCCCCCCGCCATAGGCAGGGATACCACCAACCCTGCACATGCTCAGGGCCTCATCCAACCTGGTCCTGAACACCTTCAGGGATGGGGCATCCACCACCCCTATGGGCAACCTGTTCCAGTGCCTCACCACCCTCCAAGTGAAAAATTTTCTCCTAACCTCTAATTTAAATTTCCCCTCTTAGTTTAAAAACATTCCCTCTCATCCTGTCAATATCTGATTGAGAAGAGTTGTTCTGGTTGTTCTCTGGATACCCAGTACCCTGAGCTGGTGGAAGAGGATGGGGAGCAGAATGTGGCCCTCACTATCCACGAGGAAATGGTTGGCAACCTGCTACGGCACTTGGATGTGCGCAAGTTGATGGAGCCGGATGGGATCCACCTGAGGGTACCGAGAGAACTGGTAGAGGAGCTGGCCAAGCCGCTTTCCATCATTTATCAACAGTCCTGGCTATCAGGGAAGGTACCATTTGACTGGCGGCTAGCAAACGTGACACCCATCTACAAGAAGGGCTGGAGGGTGGATCCGGGGAACTATAGGCCTGTCAGTTTGACCTCAGTGCCAGGGAAGCTCATGGAGCAGATTATCTTGAGTGTCATCACGTGGCACTTACAGGGCAACCAGGTGATCAGGCCCACTCAGCATGGGTTTATGAAAGGCAGGTCCTGCTTGACGAATCTGATCTCCTTCTATGACAAAGTGATGCCCTTAGTGGATGAGGGCACAGCATTCTCCTCAAGAAACTGTCTGCTCTTGGCTTGGACTGGCGTACACTTCATTGGGTTAGAAACTGTCTGGGAAGCCAGGCTCAAAGGGTTGTGGTGAATGGAGTCAAATCCAGTTGGAGGCTGGTCACTAGTGGCATTCCCCAGGGCTCGGTGCTGGGGCTGGTCCTCTAATATTTTTATCGATGATCTGGATGAGGGGATAGAGTGCACCCTCAAGAAGTTCACAGATGACACCTACCCTCTGGTCGAGGGTAGGAAGGCTCTGCAGGAGGATCTGGATAGGCTAGACTGATGGGTTGAGGTCAACTGCATGAAGTTCAACAAGGCCAAGTGCCGGGTCCTGCACCTGGGGCGCAATAACCTCAAGCAGAGCTACAGGCTGGGAGATGAGTGGTTGGAGAGCTGCCAGGCAGAGAAGGACCTGGGAGTATTGGTTGATAGTCGACTGAATATGAGCCAGCAGTGTGCTCAGGTGGCCAAGAAGGCCAACAGCATCCTGGCTTGCATAAGAAACAGTGAGGCCAGCAGGTCTAGGGAAGTGATTGTCCCCATGTACTCGGCTCTGGTGACGCCACACCTCGAGTACTGTGTTCGGTTTTGGGACCCTCACTGCAAGAAGGACATTGAGGTTCTTGAGCGAGTCCAGAGAAGGGTGATGAAGCTGGTGAGGGGTCTGGAGAACAAGTCTTACAAGGAGTGGCTGAGGGAGCTGGGATTGTTCAGCCTGGAGAAAAGGAGGCTCAGGGGTGACCTTATTGCTCTCTACAGATACCTTAAAGGAGGCTGTAGAGAGGTGGGGGTTGGTCTGTTCTCCCACGTGCCTGGTGACAGGACGAGGGGGAATGGGCTAAAGTTGCGCCAGAGGAGTTTTAGGTTAGATGTTAGGAAGAACTTCTTTACCAAAAGGGTTGTTAGGCATTGGAACAGGCTGCCCAGGGAAGTGGTGGTGTCACCATCCCTGGAAGTCTTTAAAAGACGTTTAGATGTAGAGCTTAGTGATATGGTTTAGTGGAGGACTTGTTAGTGTTAGGTCAGAGGTTGGACTCGATGATCTTGAGGTCTTTTCCAACCTAGAAATTCTGTGATTCTGTGATTCTGTGAGTTACTCCCCATCTGTTTTATAAGCCCTCTTCAAGTACTGAAAGGTTCCAGTGAGGTTACCCTAGAGCCTTCTCTTCTTTAGGCTGAACAGCCCAAGCTCTCTCAGTCTATCTTCACAGGAGAGGTTTTCCAGCCTCTTGATCATCTTTGTGGTCTTCCTCTGGCCCACTCTAAGACATTTACATTCTTCTTGTGCTGGAGGGTCCAGACTTGGCCACAGTACTCCAAGGGGGGCCTCACAAGGGCAGAGTAGAGGGGGACAAACACCTCCCGTGACCTGCTGGCCATTCTTTTAATGTAGTCCAGCATGCAGTTTGCCTTCTGGGCTGAAAGCACACATTGCCAACTCACATTGAGCTTTCCATCCATCAGAAGCCCCAAGTTCTTCTCTGCATGGTTGCTCTCAATGAGTTCTTCTCCCAGTTTGTACTCATGTCCAGGATTGCCCTGGCCCATGTGCAGCACCCTGTAAATGACATCAGTCTTCCTTTGTTAACTGATGCAGTCACTCTATCGTAGAATGCCACCAGATTGGTCAGGCATGATTTACCCTTTGTGAAGCCATGCTGTAATGTATCTATAGAATGAGCAATGTATCTATAGAATACACTCCTGTTATTCTTTGCATCCCTTGCCAAGCTCAGTTTTGTCTAGAAGGATACTATGAACAGTATTGAAAGCTTTACTGAAATCCGGAAAGATTACATAGACTTGCTTCCTTTGGTCAGCGATCTGGGTGATCTTTTCATAGAAGGAAATTAATTTTGTTACACATGACCTTCCCCTAGTGAACACATGCTGGCTCTGACCAATGTCTTTTAGGTGTTTTTCAATAACTCCCAGAATAATCTTCTCCATGATTTTAGCAGGCACTGAAGTGAGACTGACTGTTTCATCTTGTAAAATCTTGCTTATGTATCTGAACTTTTCTAGGTCACTTTGTTTTATATCTTTCCTCAGTAATGTTTGCAACACTTTCCGATTTGGTATAATCTGCAAATTTAATTAATGTGCTGTTTACCTCATCTTCTAGATAAATTACAGATACATATTCTCAGTTCAACAGTCAAACACCATCTGCAGCCTCTCTCTCAGGCACTCCCTGCACTTGCCCTCCTACACATGTACATATTCCAGTCCATCTGGATTTCTTTATACAAAACTCATAATCATGAATTGGGATAACCCTATCAGTACCATTGCCTTCATGCAAGGATGATACCATTGAAAATGTTTATTATACAAGCTTTCCAAGAGATCTGCTAGTTAGAGATTCTTGTCAATGATTCCTATACAATAGATGAGAAGACTGTGTGAACATTTAGGGGAATATTTTCCAAAACAACTGCTAAACTTCCAAAACAGGAATTGGGATTTGAAGCCAAGTGTTCCTTGGATCCCTTTACTGGGGATACTTGAACAACTGAGTTGGACATGGAATCCTGAATGTGTAAAATTTTGGGTCAGGGTGAGGCAACTCTGCATATATAACCTAAACACAGCATTCAGTTTAATAATGTAAAATTTCTGATACATCTAGTCTGTCTTTATAATCATTTGGCAGAACAAGGAATGTTAGGGTATTATTCAGTTCTCTAGTTTTAAATGACTATATTAAAAGGAGATGAACTGCTCTTGAAAATGGCTATAGTCCCTAATTTAAATGTAAACATTATATACATTCTAGCCTACGTGACAGGCTTTTGAGTGGGGGCCATATAAAAATGTTGCCTATAAGTGAATTATAATTACAGATATCACAGAAAAGATAAAAAAAAATGTAGCATAATAAGTAAATAATTAAAATATAACATTCATTTAAATATGGGATATGTATATATGTTATTTTAAATTCATTACTATGAAATAGGAGTATCGATTGAAATATATAAAATTGAAATGGAAAGTGTTGATATATTTACTATCTGGCTGACATCTACTTAGCTTATTTAATATATATAAGGGTAATAGCATGTGTTGTTCTCTATGTGACTGTCCAACAGCTTGAGTCTTGAATACATCCCTAGAAGGCTTTTGAATAAGATGAAAATACTGAAACTCAGAACATTCTCATCCTTCATGTCTATTTTTAAAAAGACAGATTCAGTACTCTATTGAAATTTTTAACCCTTCACTGGGAAGCATTGCCTAATTTTGTTGTGTAACTTGATAGCCTAAAAAAGGGAATAGAAGGGAAGATGAGTTAAGAACATAAAAAAGAATATTTCTTTGCCATATTTCATCTGCAACAAGAGGTGTAACATAAGTCACTGTAGTAGCTGAAACAGAGAGAACAAGATTATTGGAAAAAAAGAAAAATAAAAATTTAACATAAATTAAAACATTAGATTAGCAGACCACTAGGTGTTATAATTAGCTGGGGGGCGAATAATCTGTTTCAGACTCTGGAACATCTTTGTTGCATACAGAAATATATTAATTACACAGGAATCAAAAATTTATTGGGAATGCATCATCTTTTATTCTAGAAGAAGTGTTAATCCCTTTATGCAGGACTTGCATTTGACCCCATGTTGCTTATATTTGAGCTAACTTGTGCAATTCTCTCATTAAACAGAGAGTATTTTTTTATCCAGTTAATTTCTGTCTCTTTCAACAGCACTGTAATACAAATTTCTACTCTTCTACATTCACATTCCCATGGGAAAACAAATTGTTAGCATTTGGCAAATATTTTGAATAATTTGGACAGAGCATATTTTGATTTTCAGGAGTTCATATATTGCAGAGGAAAAACACTTTTTTTTTTTTTCTTCCCAGTAATATATCTTTTTTGTCATAGAAATAACAGATTGTATTGTGTAGTTCCTTGCCACTAAACAAAAAAGGCTGTTTAAATTGCCCATATTGACAAATAGTAGTAATGCATTAGAAACCAGACAAACCGTAGGCATCTGTGGGAAGGGTGGTAATATAACACAGATGCCCTTAATGCTCTATGTATAGTAAGAGTTACAAGTTATCATTTAAAGAGAATCAGCATTGTTTGCATTTAAAATAAAGTACTGAAATACAGTTTTAATGATAGCAACCACAAAAAAACACTTAGCATGTTCACTCAAACACAAATATTTAATCCTGTGAATTCTTTAAATCTCTGATCTCCTTTGGGAATGAAATAACTGCAGGGCTCAATTTGTACTGGTAGCTTAATGATTAAAGATGAAAAATTCTTTGCCTATGCAACTGATTTTTATATGCCTTGTTTTACTGCAAATCCTATTAAAATAAACTCTGGTTTTAGTTGCTTGGAGTAATTGGATCCAATACTTCACAGCCGGAAAAAAAAAATAATAAAAAAAATCCTGTTAACTCATGTTTTGAAGGCTGGTTGCCGTAAGAGAATTGACAGGGAAAAATAAAATAAAACATAGGAGTCCATTAAGTGAAAGCATGCAAGCAAAAAGAAACTGGTCATCTGGGTGCAGCTTTTTATTATTTGAGTATTTTCAATCTCTAAATTAACTTTTTATAATAAAAGTGTGACTTCATCACTTATTTGGGGCATTTCTTTTAATATTGGCCACCTAGCATGATATACCAGTCCTCTAATACATTCAATTCTTCACTGAGTAGACACTTAGGAATTAGGCCTTAGACTGACTTAAGAAAATGGCTTGCAGGCTGGAAATTTTCAGATATGGTCTGTCTAGCCTGTATTGGGAAGAACAAGATTTTTATCACAGTAATCTTCTGCAGTAAAACATTTATAAACATAGTTATTATGTATGTTTTTTGTTTGTTTGTTTGTTTGTTTTTTGTTGCTTTTTTTTTTTTCTACAACAAATGCCATATTTTATTTGTTCTATTAACAAGTATAAATTAACTTTAAAATAAGATTACCACATTTCTGTGTGGAATATTGAACTGAAATACTGTAGACCTACATGTTTCACTGACACAAAACAACCATATAAATCTTACCATACACAGCTGCAATTTAGTGAAATATGCAGTTTTCTGTTTTCCATTACTATGTACAGTATAAATTCTTTCTGCTGGAAGACAGATTGTGACAAATTTGCAAACTGCATCTGTATTCATACATTCAAAACACTAATTTATCTAGCAATAAAAACTTTGATTTCCCTAAAGGAGCACCAGACCTCAGAACTAATGCCTATTTTTGAGACTTAACTGAGTTTTCTGCGTTAGTCATTTTCTTATGAGTTACAGTGCTCCTATGGAAAAATATACAACTTAACAGCAAGTACAGAGAGTTAAAAGGGTCACACAAAACATAAATCTGTATGCTTAGTTTATATGTGTGTATAATTCATATAAACAGAATTCTGACTAGGTACATGTTCCACTGTGGAAAAATCTTTTGTTAACAGCACTGCCCAAAAGAATAGCAAGAGATATCTGTAGTGTGTTCCATATAAAATATTTACTTAACTTTAAAATTGTTTTTACACTATGGTGAGAAAATTTAATCAGAAACCATACCCATGCTTATTCAGAAATACAATTAGAACCTGCTTTCTTTTTGTGTCTGTATATTCTCATAGTAAACTTTCAACATTGTTAGCAGAGAAGTATTTTAGATGTAGCCTTGAAAGATTTTAAGTCTATCAGTTGGTGGAGACATGTGGCACATAAGAAGACTGTGTGTATTGCTATAAGTTAGAAATAATTCTGAGAACATGCCTTAAAGCAGAACAATTTTTCCAAGAAAAATTATTATCAGGCTTTTACTTGGAAGCATCAGAATGCAAATTACTGCTAAGTGTTTCAAAACCCGGAAAAACTAAAATATCAAAACTTTTAAATACATAAATTTATATATAAACCTGTATCAGGTTTATCAGTAAAAAGTCTTTAGGTGTTTTTGTCCCCATCCCCACTCCCTTCCTGTATTGTGATAACCACACTCTGGATAGAGATAAGTTTTGAAACATGGGTGGGTTGGAAAACCAACCCACCAATGTTCTGGGTTTAGGTGTCAACTCTACCTACATTAATCAAAAGGCTTCTCTAACTGAACATTTTATGTCTGGTTGTAGTTTTTGTATGTTATGTAGGAAATATGAAATGTTCTCAGATAACCAATAACATTTTTTTGACTAAATCATATGGTGAATAAGATATGTGACACAGAGTGTAGTCATACAGAAAGGGTTGTGGTGTGATTAGTAACTTCCACTGTTTGTAAGAAATCAAGCAGTTGTAGAGAAATATTTTAATTTAGAACAAAAACAACATAAAAGTTTGAAGGAAGACATAAAGGAGAAGGTTTGAACTTGGTGAGGAGATGTCCAGAACTTTAGAAAATAAAAGTCCAGGGATAAGAGTACCAGACAATTAGAGTAGGAAACAGTCCAAGAAAATGGTTGGCAATACAAAATAACGGTTCTTCTCACCTTTGATGGCATTCACAAATAAATTAAGGTTTTCCTTATCTCTACTTCAGAAGAGGGAATGATGGATCTAGAAAACAACAAGGCAAGTACATAAGAGACCTTAAACTGGACATTCAATGTTGTTGTCTACAAGATTAAGCTTTGAGTTTTGTATTTATTTGCAAATCTGATACTATAAATTATAAATACAAGTAAAGATCAGATCTGATCCACCACAGATATTGGTGGAATTTTCTAATCTATGTCTCCCAGGAAGTCCTCAAGTCCATATTTCTAGTAGTAACCAAGACAACTCTTATGGATATTAAATATATAACTTATAACAATTATAACAACATATAACAATGATTATTACTATACTTCTATAATTACTAATATTAGAAACATAGAATCATAGAATATCCTAAGTTGGAAGGGTCCCACAAGTATCATTGACTCTAACTCTTGGGTCTGCACAGGACCACCCAAAAATCAGACCATGTATCTAAGAGCATTGTCCAAATGTTTCTTGAGCTCTGGCAGGCTTGTTGTGACCACTGCCCTGGTGCCTGATCACCCTCTTAGTGAAGAACCTTTTCTTGATATTCAGCCCGAACTTCTCCTGATGCAGCTTCATGCTGTTCTCTCAAGTCCTATCAGTGTCAGCAGAGAGAAGTGCCTCTGTCATCAGCTCCTGTCCCTCCACTCCCCTTTGTGAAAAAGTTGTAGGCTGCAATGAAGTCTCCCCTCAGTCTCCTCTTCTCTAGAATGATCAAACCAAATGACTTCAGCTTCACCTCATACATTTTGCCCCCTAGACCCTTCACCATCTCTGTAGCTCTCCTTTGGACACTCACTAATAGTTGTATGTCCTTCTTATATTGTGGCACCCAAAGATGCTTGCAGCACTGAGGGTGATGCCATGCCAGTGCAGAGCATAGTGGAGCAATCACTTCCCTTGACCAGTTAGCAATGCCATGCTTGATGCACCCCAGAATTTAGTTGGCCCTTCTGGCTTCCAGAGCTCACTGTTGACACATACTCAACTTGCTGTTGACCAAAACCCCAGATCCCTTTCTCTGGGGCTTCTCTCTAGTATCTCATCCCCCAGTCTGTACATATAGTCCTTTCCCAAGTGCCAAACCTAACACTTGCGCTTGTTGAACTTCATATTTTTGATGATTCCTCAACCTCTAGATTGTCTTTCTGTAAGGCCTCTCTACCCTCAGAAGAGTCAACCTCTTCTCTCAATTTAGTATCACCTGCAAACTTACTCGATACACTTACTAGTCTCACATCCAAGTAATTTATGAAAACATTAAAGACAACTGGCCCTAAAATGGAGCCCTGGCTTTACACAGAGACAAGCTTGAGAAACATATATTTAAGCAAGCTCTTTGGCTACACATATTCCTATATATATATATATGTACATACTTACTAAAATATGTGGCACTGTTAGAAATGGCACAGGAACACTGTCTGTACAATGCTCTTTTTTAGCAAGATGTATGATATGTATGAAATGGGAGCCAAGTATCTCAATCCAGGCTAGTTATCTATATGGTGCAAGAAGTTTCTAGATCTTTAACCTTCTTTGACTATAATGAGAGCTCAGACACCTATTTATGTTTCCAGATGATTTGCAACTCTGTATGGAATATGAAAGCAATAGAGAGAGGTAGGTACCTCCAGAGCCATATTATCAACAATTTTTAGGCCAAATGGGTGATGTGCACCTGATGCCAGTAATGTGGATGTGTGACTTAATATCCAGATCTACTAAGTGTACAGGTGAAGTTCCTGGTCCCTTCCAATTCATGCATTTGTTGCTTGTTTCTATTAAAATAAATAAATACATATAGACATACTTTTTATTTTATTTTATTTTATTTTATTTTATTTTATTTTATTTTATTTTATTTTATTTTATTTTATTTTATTTTATTTTATTTTATTTTATTTTATTTTATTTTATTTTATTTTATTTTATTTTAAGTAAGGAAATGAAAGAAGAATCAGATTTACTTTTAACATGGAGTAAACACATCTGGAACAGAAACTCAGGCCTCAGAGGTTTGAGACCTTAGACCACACACAGGTCTCAGAGGTTTTACCAGAAGCTGAACTTTCAGGACAGATTTAGACACATATTTAAGATGAAATAACTTTCCAGATGTCTCGTTTGTGTCTCTGACTACTATAAAAGTAGTATAGACAACTAGCTCAGAATTAGAAGTCAAACTGATAAATGTCAAAAATAGCGCTAATGAATCCATCTTAAGAGTATAATTTGTGTCTTCTTTATCTGTACACCATGAATACTTTTGCTTTCCTTTTTCCTCTCTTACAAGTGATAAGGTAAGCCTTTCCTTTTTCTTCATATTGGCTCTTGTTATGTTGACATTTTAAAATGCATGACCTTTACCACTGAGGCTAACCTAGTATTGTATTTACATCTGTATGTTTTTAAGCACATGCATACCTTTATTTGTCCAAAGGTAAGCACAAAGTGATGTTTTGTTTGAAAAGAATATATGTGTATATATATATATTCTTTTAACATATAACTCCAAGCTCTAGAAATCAGAGTTAACAAAGCTTTTACCCATTGCATAAATAAATAGTGCCTCACAAATTGAATAATTGCCTATTAAGTGCTTATGTGCCTCTAATAACCATATTAAACTGATGAAGGAAAAAATAGTCTGTAAAGAAAATGCATGGTGTTTTTTTGTTTGTTTTGTTTTGTTTTTCAATTGACTACTACATATCTTGATGAAATTTTGCAAACACAAATGTACCATATGAATACAAAAATACAAATGTGGTCATCCTTGAATTCAGAGAAGTGTAATAAAATGACATGCAGAATTGCTTACATAGACATACAGTTTGAGGGTCAGACACATGGGTCTTCTGTGAACCTCTCTGTTCCCACCATATGATAGAGCTGTATGATTAGAGAGGGGCCCATCTGCATGAGTCCTTAGTAAGACAAAAATGGGTCTGACCACCCAGGTGAATGGCAAAAGAATTCAGGACTTCAGACACCCTTAATGAATTAAAGAAAATTTGTGTAACAGGAGCTACCTATCCTCATCCTGCAGATATGAAAGCAGGTGTTTGCTTCTAAAGTCTGATAGTTTGATGTAGAAGAAGTCGTTGCACTTTTTCAGTATCCCTTCCATGAGTTTTTAAGTTTTGCTATGACGTACTTTAAGGTTCAGTTGACTCATAAATTTTGGTCAGTCCTATTATAAACAGTCCTAAGACTAAGATGACAGAAGTGGTTTTTTTTTGTTTGTTTGTTTGTTTGTTTTTTAAGAAATAGTTTATAAGATTTTAAAATTCAAAACAGCTATCCAAGCTATTTGAATAGTGAAGATCTAAAACCTGTATCCATGCTGCTTTTTTAATTAAAATTTTACCCAGAGGAAAACAGCATTCAACATTATGCCAGTTTTCTCTCTCCAGAAATTGTATAGTGAATTGTTTGCACATACCATAAGGTGCCCCAGCGTCTTGGGTTTTCATATGGTAACTGACTGATCTCTTTTTCCTGCTGTTATGCTTTTGACCTGATTTAATTGATATAAGCAATAGCATGCAGGCTGTACTGATTACCTAAACAGGTAGTAAAAACAAAAATGTGAAGGACAAAGCTAACATGTTCATTCTCTTACAGTATGTTATTGGTATACTGTCACTCAGGGAGAAAACTCACTAGATTCTTGAAGAAAAATGTAATTTTGGGGAACTCTTTGATGTTTATGTATTTCGGTAACCAAAATCAAATTTTGCTTAAGATTGGAACTTATTATCAAAACACAAAGGACAAAATTCAGTTTTAAGTTTGGGAAACAGATTAAATAGCAGTCAATTGTTTAGCTTCTGCTAGATAAATTCATGCCTTATAATTTCCAAGTAATCTAGTGAGTCAATTTTAAAATAACACTAAGGAAGTTGAATTTCCTAAGAAAAATGGAGGAAACAATCAGAAATATATAAAAGTTGGATAAGTTAAACTACAAGGAACTAAGTTTTTTGTTGCTGTTTTTTTTTTTTTTTTGTTTGTTTGTTTGTTTTTTGACTATGACACATGTGTTCATTAAAACCACATTCAAATTATGTTAAGTGCAATAGTATTTGAAACTTTCCTTAGAGGTCATGCCAAATGGCATGTTCTTAGCCAAAAGTCAGTTTGCTATTTTTATTTTACTGTTTTTCGTTTATTTCTTCACAAAATTTTAAATACTATGTTTCTCTCTGTAGTCTGTTTTTCCAACATAAATAATAGAAATGTTCTAGTCAACACATTTCTGAAATTGTCATTGAGTTAGTAGAAAGAGGATTAATAGGATACTTAAATAGCAGACAGTGGAATAAAAGGAAATTGTACCAAAAAAAGTGTAAAGTAGAAAAGAAAAATAAAAAAGGGTGGAGTAGAAAATAACAAAAATGTGAAAAGCTAAATTGTTTAGGAAAAATTTGAGGACCATATCAGTTAATAAAATAAAAAATAAGAACATTATTTTTTTCATGTAAAATGAGATGACAGTTGTTAAGCTCCTACAGTTTATTCTCTTCCTTTATTTTTTTTTTCTAATATTTATCATATTTTTGTCTTCTTTTCTTTTAGATTTCTACCAAAGTTTTAAAAGTTTCTGTCTCTATATATATATATATTTTTTTTTTTTTCTGCCAACTCTTTACAACTACGGTGTTTCCATTTTCTTTTTTTCATCCTTTACCTTATATTCTACTGTTTCCTCATGCCACATGAAATAGAAACAAATTTTTTCCAATAATATAAATAAAAATTCTATTTCCATTCTACTTCCATCCTTTTCACTAAGAAACTATTACATTCATTAAGGAGTAAAAGGTTAAATCATGATTTATTTATTTATTTATTTATTTATTTTCCTACTTTTACAAAAGGAAATATTGCACAGAAATTCCAGTAAAAATTTTGTTATACAGGACTAATTAGAAGACTGGAATTATACTGTTATTATGTCTTGCGTGGACATTGTAACTAGTGCATCTAATTGATAGATTCAGTCCCTTGGATTCATTTACTGTGACTGGCTCACATCCATGCTGATAATCGTAGAATCACAGAATATCCCAAATTGGAAGGAACCTACAAGGATCATCGAGTCTAATCCTGGCACCACAAGGGTCTACCCAAAAATTCAGACCATATGACTAAGAGCATAGTAGTCCAAATGTTTCTTAAACTCCTACAGGCCTGGTGCCATGACTATGTCTTGGTGAGCCTGTTCCAGTTTGCATCCACCCTCTCAGTGAAGAATTTTTTCCTGATATCCAACCTGAACTTCCCTTGTCACAGCTTGACTCCATTCCCTTGGGTCCTATCACTGGTCACCAGAGAGAATAAATTGGTGCCTTCTTCCCTCCCCTCCTCCCCCTCATGAGGAAGCTGTAGACTGTGATGAGGTCTCCCCTCAGCCTCCTCTTTTCCAGGCTGAACAGACCAACTGACCTCAGCCACTCCTCGTACCTCTTCCCCCTAGGCCCTTCACCATCATTGTAGACCTTTCTAGACACTCTCCAATAGCTTCATGTCCTTTTTATACTGTCATGCCCAACTGCATACAGTACTCAAGGTGAGGCCATACCAGTGCAAAGTAGAGTGGGACAATCACTTCCCTTGACCAAGTAGCAATGCTGTGCTTGATGCATCCCCAGATACGGTTGGCCCTATTGGATGCCAGGGCACACTGCTGGCTCATATTCAACTTGCTATCAATCATAATCCCCACATCCCTCTCTGTGGTGCTGCTCTCCAGTGTCTCATCCCCCAATCTGTTTATATTGCCTGAGTTGCCCCTTCCCAGGTGCAGAACCCGGCACTTGCTCTTGTTAAACTTCATGCTGCTGGTGATTGCCCAGCTCTCCAATCTGTCCAGATCACTCTGCAAGTACTTTCCACCCTCAAAAGAGTCAACAGCTCCTCCCAGTTTAGTATTGACAGCAAACTCATTCAAAACATCTTCTAGTCCTACATGCAAATCTTTTTCTATGAAAACATTGAAAAGAACTGGCCCTAAAATGGAGTCCTGGAGAACCCCACTGGTGACTGTCCACCACCCTGGTGTAACACCATTTACCCTTTGAGCCCTACCTGTCAGCCAATTGTTCACCCATTGTATTATGTTTTTATCTAGCTGTATGATGGACTTCTTGTCCAGTGGAATCCTACGGGTAACTGTATTGAGAGCTTTGCTGAAATCCAAAAAGATTACATCAACTGGCTTCCCTTAATTGACTAGATGGGTGATCTTATCATAAATGGAAATTAAATTTGTTAAATAGGACCTACCCCTTGTGAACTTATGTTGGCTTTGACCTATTGTCTCCCAGATGTGTTTCAATAACTCCCAGGATAATCTTCTTCATAATTTTACCAGGCACTGATGTGAGACTGACAGGCCTGTAGTTACCAAGGTACTTACCTCTTGAAAACTGGCACAACATTTACCAGCTTCCAATCTACTGGACCTCTCTAGATTCTCAAGACCATTGAAAAATAACTGAAAGAGGTCCTCTGATGACATCAGCCAGCTCTCTCAGCACCCTGTGATGAATCCCATCCAGACCCATGGACTTGTATGGATCCAGGTGGAGCAGCAAATCCTGCACATGTTCAAGGTTGGTTGGGAGTTTATCATTCCCACCATCATGGTTCCTCCTCAACCCTGGGTCCCAAAGCCCATCATCAGCATTGAAGACAGAGGCAAAGAAGGCATTAAACATTTCTGATTTTGCTATCTCCTTGTTTGTGAGGTGACCATCTTCATCAGTTAGTGGACCTATGTTTTCTCTGGTCCTCCTTTTTCTGTTGACATATTAAAAAAAAAAAAAAAACTTTTATTGTCTCCCACAGACCTGGCCAACTTCAACTGCAATTGGGCTTTGGCCATACAAATTTTCTCGTTACAAAGGCTATAATGGCTAGATCCTGTGCAACAAATTCATGCTGAAAAGAACAGTTCAAGACAGTGGCAGTCAATGAGTTGAGTAGAGAGGTTATTAGGAATTATATGTTCAAGAACATTTCATGTGTCACTTTATTTATCAGTAAAATCATGCTTTCTGTTTCTCCAGTTAAAAATAATAACAATCAGAAAAAGAAATTACTTTGTTTCTGTGCAACTTTAAACCACTGATATAGCATGAAAAGATGCATCAGGTTGATATAATCTCCTAGGCTGTAACACAGTTTTCAATGGGGCTTTTATTATTTTTGGTGGTGGTGGTGGCAGAATTTTTTTTTTTTTTTTTTGGGGGGGAGGGTTGTTCCTGGAGAGCTTTTTCCCATATAAAAGTATTTGATAAGGAAAAAAGTGACAGTAGCATACCTATATAACTGTAAGTATACATACTGATGCAAATGTACCAACATTAAGAAAATTACACAGTGCTGACTGCTACTTATCTTCTTTTCCTTCTCCAGGATAAGGAACATAAAAAGCACTGCATAATGATTTACTAAGTATTATCTGGAAAAACAGGAGCTGTAAGAGGGAAACTTGTTGGAAGATAAAACAGTGGATGTGTTGGAGTTATAAGTGAAAAGTTTTGTAAGTAGAACAGCTTCTGTTAAAAAAATATTGTTTTTATATGTACCACGTACCTTAATATTTTACTTTTACACAGAAATAGTCTTTTAAAGTGATTCTCTGCTAATAAGAGAGATAGGCACCCTGAACACAGGCACCCTGAAGATGGAGCATGTGAAGAATTTATTATATTGTTTACTCATACTTTGATATACAAATTCTAAAGGATTTTTCCTCTATTTGATATATATATAGTATTATAGTTATATATATAGATATATTATTTATATGTTTAAATACTGTGGTTTTCCAGACGGAATTACTGAATTGACCCATTTATAGTTTCAAAGACACTCTGTACCATTAATAACAAAACTTGTAGTAAACTAAACACACTATATACAGTAAAGCAACTGTATAAAAACAGACATTTTACTCCAATCCATCCTAACTCAACTTGTCATTAGGATTCCAGAAGTTTAGTTTCTTAAATAATAGTGTGAATTTTGAAATACTGTAAGTGACTTTGGTCAGAAAACTGCTGTCAACATCAGTAGGAGTAAAAGATGTCTGCATTGCTTTGAAATTTTACATTTAACTAATATCAAAAGAGCTTTATTCCCCTTTAATCCGATTTTTCATAGCATGTATCATATGCCATGCTTTGGCCAGCAGGTCTAGGGAAGTGATTGTCCCCATGTACTCGGCTCTGGTGAGGCCGCACCTCGAGTACTGTGTTCGGTTTTGGGCCCCTTGCTACAAGAAGGACATCGAGGTGCTTGAGCGAGTCCAGAGAAGGGTGACGAAGCTGGTGAGGGGTCTGGAGAACAAGTCTTACGTTGAGCAGCTGAAGGAGCTGGGATTGTTCAGCCTGGAGAAGAGGAGGCTCAGGGGCAACCTTATTGCTCTTTATAAGTACATTAAAGGAGGCTGTAGAGAGGTGGGGATTGGTCTGTTCTCCCATGTGCCTGGTGACAGGATGAGGGGGAATGGGCTAAAGTTGCGCCAGGGGTGTTTTAGGTTGGATGTTAGGAAGAACTTCTTTACCGAGAGGGTTGTTAGACACTGGAATGGGCTGCCCAGGGAAGTGGTGGAGTCACCATCCCTGGAGGACTTTAAAAGATGTTTAGATGTTGAACCTTGCGATATGTTTAGTTGGAGGACTTGTTAGTGTTAGGTCAGAGGTAACTCAATGATCTTGAGGTCTCTTCCAACCTAGACAATTCTGTGATTCTGTGATATCAAATTAACTTCTAAATTTATCTGTTTTAATCATGTATTATTTGCACTAAAATGATTAGAAGATTTTCCTTATAAACAGCCTTAATTCACAAACTACTTTTCCACTTATCTTCTTTTCCTTCTCCAGGATAAGGAACGTGAAAAACACCACATAATGTTTTACTAAGTATCACCTGGAAAAACAAAGCTGTAAGAGGGCAACTTGTCGGAAGATATGGAGAGTGGATGTGTTGGAGGTATAGGTGGAAAGATTTGTAAGTATATGTATAACAAAGATATATCTAGATAAAACATAAAAGATAAAAAATACCTGCTAAAAGCAAATGTAATGGTTTTAAAGTCATTTTTTTTTAATAATTAGGTACTATGAACTTTCAGTAGTGGGAGTTCAGCTGAAGACATAATTGAAAATAACCTTTTGCAGAAAATTCTGAATGTCCTCTCTAAAAATTAAGATTTTCTAAGACATTTTGGTTTGGAGAAATTGATCCAGTTGCTCAAAATTGCCAACTGCATATAAAGATTAAGTAATATGGTGTCTGTTAATGACTAGTCTATTTTAGTTTAATGATTGATTTTAATTATTATAAATATTCTTTATGCATGTGGTAAAATATTCTTCCAGCATTTCACTAGGCAGGGTTAAATGTATATAACAGTTAGAGAATTATTTTTAAGGGATTTATTATATTATGATATTTCCTAGAATTCCTGAGAAATGTGTGTTCTAAGACATAGTTATGAATTTCTTCAGGTAACATTGCAAAAATTTAAATTTTCTGTGAGAAAATAATAAGGACAATCAAGTTCTGCTGTATTGAAGAAACTTGGAATGATTTCTTCCCACTTGATTTTAGTCAAATATCTCTTACATGTCTAGTGTTTACTGCAAGAATGATTAATACCTACTGATTGTATAATGCTTGTATACTAATTCATGTAGTATGGGAAACAAACAGGAAGAACTGGAGATCTGTGTGTGGTCACAACTATAATGTCATTGCAATCACAGAGACATAGTGGGATGGCTCACATGACTGTAATGTTGTTGTGGAAAGCTAAGTGCTTTTTAGAAAAGACCAACCACGAAGACAAAGTAGTGGAGCTGCCCTTCATGTAGGAGAGTGACTGGAATGAGTGGAGTTCTGCCCACAGGTGAATGAAGAGTGAGTTGAGAGCTTATGGGTAAGGATTAAAGGGCAGGCTACCATGGCTAATACTATTGTATTTGCTATAGGCCACCTGATCAGGAAGAGGAAGTAGATGAAGTCTTCTTCAGAGAGTTGGAAGTAGCCTCTTAGTCACAAGCCCTGGTTCTCATCAGGGACTTCAACCACCCACATCTGCTGGGAAGACCACACAGCTAGTCATAAACAGATCAGGAGGTTCCTGCAGTGCACAGATGACAACAATTTGACACTGGTGGTGGAGAAGCCAACAAGGAGAGGTGTGCTGCTGGACCTTATATTAACAAATGAGGTAGGACTATTTGGAGATGTGAGGGTCATGGGCAGCCTTGGCTGAAGTGACCATGATACGGTGGATTTCAGGATCTTGCAAGGAGGAAGCAGGGCAAAAGGTAGTATTGTCACCCTGGACCTCAGGAGAGCAAATTTTGGCCTCTTCAGGGATCTGCTTGGAAGAATCCCATCTGCTGAGGTCCTAGAAGGAAGGGAGGTGCAAGACAGATGGTCAATATTCAAGCACCACTTCCTCCAAACTAAAGATCGAGTGCACCACTATGACTAAGAAGGCCATCAAAGGGGGCAGGAGACCTGCATGGATGAGCAGGGAGCTCCTATCAAAGCTCAATCAGAAGAAGGAAGTTTACAGCATGTGGAAAAAGGGACAGGTCACTTGGGAGGAATATAGGGACACTTTCAGAGTATGCAGGGATGCAACAAAGAAGGCCAAGGCCCATTTGGAAATAAATCTGGCAAGGGATGTCAAGGACAACAAGAAGGGCTTCTTCAAATACATCCAAAGAAAAAGGAAGACTGGGGAAAATATCCCCTGTTTTTTTTAATCCCCTGTCCTGGTTTTGTCTGGGATAGAGTTCATTTTCTTCATAGTGTCTGGTACATACTGTATTTTGAAGTTTTAGATGTTGCAGAGCAGTGCTTACACTAATTTAAGGACTTCTCATACCACCTTGGAGGCTGGGGGTGCTCAAGAATCTAAGAGGGGACAGAACCAGGACAGATGACCTAAACTGACCAAAGGAATATTTCATTACATACAATGTCATGCAGAATAATAAAAACTAGGGGGAGTTGGCCAGGGAGTCGTCACTGTTTGGAGACTGTCCGGGCATTGGTTGGCAGGTGGTGTATTGTGCATCACTTGATTTTTTAAAAAAATAATAATTATATATGGATATATGTATGCATACATATATTTTTATATAACTTTATTGTTATTATTACCATTTTCCCTTCCTTTTGTATCCTATTAAACTCTCTTCATCTTAGCTCACAAGGTTTTACTCTTTTTTCCTCTGCTTCTCTCCATTATCCCAGCTGGGGACGGGGGAGTGAGCAAGAACAGCTGTGTGTGCTTAGCTGCCTTCCGGGTTAAACCACAACAATATCTGCAGACCAGTAAATTAAAAATAAGAAGCTACGATGACCACAGTCAAAAACATTCATCAGAAAGTTTAACTAAAACTTTGGCCAAAGCACAAAGGACTATTATTCAGAAAATGTAACAAATGGAAAATGAATGTTGTTGACATGGGCTTGGAAAGACTTAAGATGTCTTCTTGTATTTTTTCTTTACATTAGTATGAATGTCAAGCTTTGCTATGTTTAACAGAGCACTGAAAAACCTTGTAGATAATATTTTTAATTCATTATTTCTTTTATCAGTTGTTTCCTGTCCCTGTCCCTCTCCCTCTCCTTCTCTTCTTTTTTTTTTTATTTCTATTTTTTCATATTTTTTCTTTTTCTATTTCCTTTTTTTTTCTTTTTTCTATTTTTTTTTCTTTTTCTCAGTGTAAGAAAGCCTGAAGTGACTGGGAAGAAAAATCAATTAAAAAAAAAATAACAAGAAAGTGTCAGAGAAAGCTTTATTTCAAATAGATGTCAGCTTGTGTTGTTGTGGGTCTTGCCACTGCACTGAACAAACAGGTGGGACCTTTGGAGGCAGACATCAGCAGCTATTATGGCATTAGGGAATCCCTGCAAGGAGGAGAATTCTCTTCCTGTATATTAAATTCCCTCAAATTGTATAAAATGTGGCAGTCTCCTTAAAGGCTTAGATTAACATTAATGAAGGAAACAATAAAGAGAGAAATGAGAGAGCTGACACATGGCACACACATACACTGGGGCATTTTTCTTTATCTGTTTGCTTCAGTAGCCTCTGATTTAACCAGAAGGTGTAGAACCAGTTGCAGTCCTTGGCGAGGTGATATAGATGACAACAAAGTAACTGCTGATAATCTGCTCTGCAGAGACTAGTCTTCCTTATTCCCACTCCCCATTATTTCTCTGAAAGAAGGCACCAATTCGTTACCTAGTCCTTGCTCTGTTTCCTTCCACAGGACACAGATAGTTGGATTTGTGGGGAGAAAATCTTTTGTGTGTGTATGGAAGTACAGGTAATCTATTAGACACTCTATTTATACATGACATATATGTTAAATAAAATCTTGATTTCTTCTCAGTCTCCCAAAAGACTTTTTTTTTTTTTTTTTTTTTCCCATGTAATTTGTCTTGTTTCTTTGAAAACTTTGATAATTTTCACAGACATTAACTTGTTGTTTTTACATTTAAAAGTCTGTTGTTTCTATTTGGTCGAACATCTTCATTGTAGATCTCACTGTTTAAAAAGAAAGTATGTTTTGTTTAAACACTTTAACTAGTAAAATAGTTCAAGAACTATGAACTAAAGAAATAATTTTGTATGGAATTTAAGAAGCAAAGATCTAAATAACTTACAGAGACACACAAGCATAACAGGTTTTTTTTTTTGTTGCTGTTGTTTTGTTTTTCATTTCTTTTTGCAAAGGTACAGAAATTTCTGTTGGATAAGGTCAAAGATGTGAACTAGCTTTTTCCAAATGTTAAATGGTTTCTCTGCACTGAACTTAAACACACACTTATACTAGCTGGATCCATATTTTAACTACTGTTTCAAAAATAAATCAGATTCATATAAATAAGTCATAGCTTTGTGGTAGGAGATCAAAAGGAAAAACTATATTATAACGTAAAGTCATTACAGATGCACACATATTCAAATGAATCCACTACACAGAATGGGAGGGGGATCAGTTTATTTGGAAAACAAACAAACAAAATGATAACTACTTAGTTAATGGGAAGTACAGCTGGACAAATTCATCCCTGAAACTTAATGAAAACTCTTCATAGTAAGCCTAACTAAATATTGTAGCAGTTTACTGGGTGACATCGAAGTGTTACTTAGGACCTCTACTATAAATAATTTTTTTTTTTTTTGAAAAAAAAAAAAAAAGCCTGACAGTTTTACATTCTATCATGATTATCTGTTATAGCCACACCTGTTCTTTGAACAACCAGAAATAGATCACAATTAGAAAATGTGTGAATTGATGTTATTCTTTACAAATATTTTTTTAGTGTGACCTTGTGTATGTGTGGGAATACATAGTTTAACAAGGGTATGCAAAAGCACTTTTGTGCTGGTGCTCAGGAACAATTTAATTTGTTGGTTTGAATACAGTTTCATTTCCTCCTACTCATTCTTGTAGTATGTTTTCTCAACAATGAAATATATTACCCTAAAACAAATCACAGAGTCCAACATGAACATAGCTGAGTAAAATGTAATGTTTTCTGATGGATAAGGGGTCAGGTGATCCTTTTGGGCTTTAACCACTATGAAATAGGAGCTTCAAAGATTAATCATCACACTTTACTGCTTTCTGTCACAAATTCAAAAAAGCATGGAGAAATACATTAAAACTCTGAGTCTCAGTTTACCCTTTCCTACAACAATACTTCCTGACCTTACAAAAACACTGTGATGTTCATGCCCTAGCTTTTCAGAATTGCAGGAACAAGAGCTACAAATTAATGGCATAGCTGGTCATTTGAATGCAAATTTAACAGCTGCATGCTCAGAACCTGTCTACAACATTGTTTATCTGCCTGTATTGAGATGAATTTGACACCACTGGTCTTTATATGTGATGATGCATGCTCCTGGTTTGGAATTCTAAAATGATGGAAAAAAGAGGTATCTAAGATAAATATCTAGGACAAAGCTCATAGTCTTTATATGGGTCAGTGCTACATATTGAATCAAAGAAATATTTGCTGGAAACCCATAAATGGCAAAATCAATTCACCAATCACTTCAGTAATGTTTTCATTCCAAAGCTATGCAGGTAGGTGATTAGGTACATGCTAGTTATTTTATGCCTATCATTTCAAGGAGTCAATGAGTGATCTCTCTTAAAAATTTGAGGCTACAGAAATAAAACCCAAGCCCAGCTCACTGGTACAAATTATGACTTGACTGAAAAATCCAGTGAGTAGTTTAACTACACAGATAGAGGTCATAATGAAATATATGATATAACTTCTTTTACAGTATTATGAATAATATACAGATAGTTACTTCCATTTCTTTACAGAATTATTTGGGATAAAAATAATTTCAGAACATCATAAAAATCTGCATCTTATATAGGGAAAAAAATGCTCAAAACATAAATGAAAAACAGCTTTGTTTAAGTCTTAACCTTTGTGAATAGGTGAGCTGTCATTGAAATGCATTTTTAAAATGTCCAGTAGTAATTACTTGGAAATTAATTCTGCCTAAAATAGGCACCTCAGATGTCAAGGGACCTTCTGGATAATGCAGTTTATCATTACATTACAAACCACCCTCTTCTGTTATAAAATTATTTTACTAACCATGTCAAAAATTGTCTTAGAACTAAATAACTTTTTTTTTCCTCCTTTCCTTTCCTTTCCTTTCCTTTCCTTTCCTTTCCTTTCCTTTCCTTTCCTTTCCTTTCCTTTCCTTTCCTTTCCTTTCCTTTCCTTTCCTTTCCTTTCCTTTCCTTTCCTTTCCTTTCCTTTCCTTTCCTTTCCTTTCCTTTCCTTTCCTTTCCTTTCCTTTCCTTTCCTTTCCTTTCCTTTCCTTTCCTTTCCTTTCCTTTCCTTTCCTTTCCATTAGGAAGGACTTCTAGAATTTTTTTTTTTTAATAAGAAATAAAGCTCTGCTGCAATATCTGTATGACTTGGCAATGTAAACCGTGTTGAAATATGCTTGCAATATGAACATATCTTTCACATCCTAGAAATATAAGAATGTCTGTAAGGTCAAGGTTCTTTTCAGCTACTCCAATATATTGTCTCCAGAAATGTTCATTAACAAGCCTGTAGAGCCAGTCTCTACTCTACTGGTCCTCCCTCCTTGAATCTACTTTAGTTTGTATTCTACTTTCCCTAACACGGAACTACATGGATTATGGAACAACAAGTTTCATCACTGACTTGTTCAATGGCAATAATACTACACACATTGCCAGCATATTCTTTGGCTGAGAAGATGAAACTAATTTATTTTGCAGCCAAGTCAAAGGACTGGAAAAAAAAAAAAAAAAGTTTCCATCAGGAAGACTTAATTCATAGTGGGCACACCTGTCAAAAAGGATGTAACACATAATCGAGAGCTACTCCCAGACTGGGAGTAGTAAAAGAATCAAAATGTAAATTAAGCAACACCTGGTCCAAATATACTTAAGCATATACTAGGAAAACAGTATTTTACCAGATTTTTTTCCATATTAACAAGGATACAGACGACCAGTATTCAAGTATAACACAGTCTCAGAACACATCTGCTAAAGATAGAGAAGGTCTTGCAGAAAACTTCACACCTACGTTTTACTATATATTAAATATATCCAATCTGGATAGGCCGCACCAATGGGTTGAGGTAAACTGCATGAAGTTTAACAAGGCCAAGTGCCGGGTCCTGCACCTGGGGTGCAATAACCTCAAGCAGAGCTACAGGCTGGGAGATGAGTGGTTGGAGAGTTGCCAGGCAGAGAAGGACCTGGGAGTGATGGTTGATAGTTGGCTGAATATGAGCCAGCGGTGTGCTCAGGTGGCCAAGAAGGCCAACAACATCCTGGCTTGCATAAGAAACAGTGTGACCAGCAGGGCTAGGGAGGTGATCGTCCCCCTGTACTCAGCTCTGGTGAGGCCGCACCTCGAGTACTGTGTTTAGTTTTGGGCCCCTTGCTACAAGAAGGACATCAAGGTGCTTGAGCGGGTCTAGAGAAAGGCAACAAAGCTGGTGAGGGGCCTGGAGAACAAGTCCTACGAGGAGCGGCTGAGGGAGCTGGGCTTGTTCAGCCTGGAGAAGAGGAGGCTCAGGGGTGACCTTATTGCTCTCTACAGATACCTTAAAGGAGGCTGTAGTGAAGTGGGGGTTGGTCTGTTCTCCCACGTGCCTGGTGACAGGACGAGGGGGAATGGGCTAAAGTTGCACCAGGGGAGTTTTAGGTTGGATGTTAGGAAGAACTTCTTTACTGAAAGGGTTGTTAATCACTGGAACAGGCTGCCCAGGGAAGTGGTGGAGTCACCATCCCTGGAGGTCTTTAAAAGACGTTTAGATGTAGAGCTTAGGGATATGGTTTAGCGGGGACTGTTAGTGTTAGCTCAGAGGTTGGACTCAATGATCCGGAGGTCTCTTCCAACCTAGAAATTCTGTGATTCTGTGAAATTGATGTGCTTGCTGTATTTTTTTTTCATATTTTTTAATATTAGATTGCTTTTATTAAATCTCTCTTTTTCTTTTTTTTTTTTTGAGTTAAACTTTGCCAAGTCAGAAATTAATGTAAAGCCAAGTATGATGAATTTGAATACAATATAGCAAATACATTATGGCTGCATTTTTCAATGTCCTGTGTACATACATACCAGAAAAAAATGAGTGGTTTATTTTCCTACAGAACAAAGTGTTTTTATTGCTGTTGTTGTTGCTATTTTTTTTTGTTTGTTTCTATATTTTTATTTTTGCATTACATCTCAACCTGTGATGCTTATTTGACCCCTGTGGGAATGTGGGCTAGGCACCCACCAGTTTCTTGCTCACTCCTCTGCCTGTAGAGAGATTAGGGAGAGAATCAGAAAAGTAAAAGCCAGAAAAACTCTTGTGTCAAGATAAGGACAGTGAAGAAAAAGGGGGAAAAAAAAAAACAACAACCGAGTTGCTTGTCTTGTGCATGAAATTTAACATCTCTTTTAGCTTTCAAACAGTGTGCAGTCCCGATCTTGCTTTCTTCTGTATGCTCTTTCTACCCGAGATCTCTTCACTCCATGCAGAGGTCTTTCTTAAATCTTTCTAGTATATTTTCCTCAGAAGCATGCCTTTTCTGCCTACTTCCTTATACATGGGAGATCTTTTTATCAACCAATTAACTAGTTCTTTTAACTCAGCTTTCATTCCAGTTTAAAAAAAAAAAAAAAAAAATAGATAAAGTATTTTGATATAAAAATACTTAAAAATTGTGGTGGTTTTACCGTGCTGGGCAGCTAAACCCCACAACCGCTCTCTCGCTCCCCCTCCTTTAGATGAGGAGGGGGAGAAGTAAAGCAAAGAACAACTCACGGGTTGAGATAAGGATAATTTAATTAAAGGGAAATAATTATAATAATTAAATAAAGACTACCATGAACTAAACAATTTAACTAAGGGGAAATAAATAGGGAAAGGGGAAAAGGGAGGGGAAAAGGGAAAATAAAAAGAAGGGAGGAAAACAAACAAACAAAATAAATGAAGGCTATATGGAAGTGCAGAGGAAAGAAATTACTCTCTACTTCCCACAAATGAGTGATGATTGACCACGTCCTTGAAGCAAGGCCTCAACGCACGCAGCCGGTGTTGAGAGGAGGACTGACGTTTTCACAATGAGAGCCGATGCCTCCCCTCTTCTTCCTGTTTCCACCTTTTATTGCTGAGTGTGACGTCACATGGTATGGAATATCCCTTTGATTGGTTTAGGTCAGCTGCCCTAGTGATGTTTCTCTCCTCACTTTTTGCCCATCCCCTAGGAGGGTTAGAGAAAGGCCCAATACTGTGCCACTGCTGCTCAGCAGTAGACACAACACTGGTGTGATAACACTGCTGTTCCAGCTACAAGTACAGAGTACGGCACTGTATGTGCTGCTGCCGGGAAAGTTAACATTCCAGCCAGACCCAGTACAAAAATAGATATTTAATGTCTTAAATGTAAATTAATATGATTTAAACAATCACACACACAATAATAATATCACTATCGCAATGTTATTACAGCAATTAATATTAAGAAATATTACTAACCTTAATAATAATACATATATGTATATTTATAGCCAGAGTGCCTATCTACAGTTAAGAGATATTTCTATGTTTCTTACATTGTAATGCCGCAGTATTTCTTCTGTGTTTCATATAATTTGAACATATATATATATATATATATATTTTTTTTCTCATTCAATATTTGCAGTCATTACTTTATGATTCTGTCAGGTGAAGTCCTTTTTAATGTAGTTCTACATTAAGTTGTGCTATTTGAATTTTTTGTTTTGTTTTGTTTTTTAGTTGCTCTCATATCTTCATATTCCAGAATGTTGTTTTGACGGAATAAGTCATACTTGCATTTGCTTTGTATGCCATGTAAAACAGGCTCAATATTAAAGACTTCTTAAGAAGTTAATCATTGGTACCTCAAAATATATGATCTTATGGTACTTTAATTGAAAGTGGAAATGTACTACTTTATTTCAGAACTGTAAATATTCAGGCTCTCAAATTCATAGAAAGCAAACTGTTGCCAGTCATGACTACAAGGACCCAAGAAAAGTGAAGTAATATTAACATAACTCAGGATATAATATACAGGGGCAGTTGTATAGTAGAACAGGAACATACTGGTTATTCCTCATTTCATTTCAGCTATAATCCTGATTAAGCTTGAATGAGGCTGTTTTTCTTTTGTCCTCTATTTTTATTTTATAATGTCTGAGAATTTAATGAAGTTGGCACACAGTCAGAAACATAATTTTATATTTTTGTTACTATGTCAATACTGTACATTAAGGCCCTCCACAGTCTTCAATGAAAGTAAAACCAAGCTTTAAATGAAACAACATAGAAATGAAAACAGGAAATGTCTAATGTATGTTTCTTAATACCATAGTGTAGATTAAAGCTTTTGAGGTAGTGTCCTCACTAATTACTTTGAAACAGTGATGAAAAGACAAAGTACGCATAGATGTAATGTTTCCAAGACTTTCTGACAATAACTTTTCATTAAAGATGACCTTCTTAGTTTTTGGCAAATGCCCAGATAGAAGTCCTGGCTTCTACTCTACCCCATGAAGGATGGATTAGATCTAAATTTCTAATGATCAGACTGATAATGTACAAAACAAAGCTTGGTGGTGGCACAAAGAGTTTCAAATCATATTTTTATTTTCTCCTTATAGTCCTGGTTTACATTTTATGTACATAAGATTGAAAGTTACCTCTTGGGCCATCAAGACCACATTCTTAGAAAATTTGCTTGATCTCTAGTTATGGAATAAGTGGTTACTATGAAAAAAAATGTATATTTTTCTTTTTTTCTTTTTCTTTTTCTTTTTCTTTTTTTCTTTTTCTTTTTCTTTTTCTTTTTCTTTTTCTTTTTCTTTTTCTTTTTCTTTTTCTTTTTCTTTTTCTTTCTCTTTCTCTTTCTCTTTCTCTTTCTCTTTCTCTTTCTCTTTCTCTTTCTCTTTCATTACAACACTGAAAGTGAAATATGGTTCATAAAATTTCCACAGATCTTAGTAGAACAGTTATTATTTAAATAAAATATAAAAATAATAAATTTGTTGTGTTTAAATATTGAAATATATTATCTTAATAAGTCTGGCAGAGAAAGGGAAGGAAGGAAGGAAGGAAGGAAGGAAGGAAGGAAGGAAGGAAGGAAGGAAGGAAGGAAGGAAGGAAGGAAGGAAGGAAGGAAGGAAGGAAACTAAGAAACTTTTCCAAGAAAACTTGGAAGTGTACCAAAAAAAAACAAACAAACAAACAAAAAAAAAAGGTTTTTTGTTTTATTGTTTGTTTCTTTGTATATTTACTTATTTATATAGAGAACAGTCCTTTATTTAAATATGCTGTGAGAATCTGATATTGATTTTGCATTTTTCTTCCACCCCTGTTATTTTGTGCCACTTTCAATCTCTTTGTAGTGATATTACTATTAAAATTCATCAGAGCTAGAAAAATATCATAAAATGACTGAGTTGCTGAACAGATTCATGAATAACTCCAATTTTGTGTCATTGGTCTAAAATGAACAAGAGGAATTTAAGTTTGAATTCTTACTTGAAACAGTCAATTGAAAATTAAAATGCTTCTTAAAATACAAGAAAGAGGAAAATTACTAGATAGATACTGTATGATGGGATATTCTCTTTTAAACCAACTCTGTTATTACTCCTAAATGATGGCTGCAAGCACCATTGAAAGGAAGAAGTCCGATTAGGTTGTTATAAAAATTGCAATGATGTGTAAAATAATCCCTTTATGTAAGATTAGTATCACAAAGTAAATCTACCTTAAGTTAACAGAGTACAGGTATTTTCTTCTGCAGCATAGTAATTCAGAAAAACATAATTCAAATTAAATATTAGATGTTTATCTCTATCAAGAAACTATTAAATATCCTATTTAAAACACCTGAAGTCATATTTTAGTGATAGTCATCTTTATTAATATCAATGGTTCCTTGCGTTCATTCACATTTATGCTCCCTGTTAAATGAGATGACAGAATATTAACGAAGTGTATCCTAAACAACCTTGGCAAATAAGACATAAGTGAGTTTTAAAATGCATTGCAATTAGAAAACAAAACAAAAAAAAATGTGTATATATATGTTGACTAAGATTTCAAATAATGATGCAGTAGTTAGGTTCTACTGAAATATTTTAAAAGTTCATCTTCAGAAATTAAAAGATATAACACTATGTACTGCATTGTTGGTGCAAAACAAATGACTATCACTGCTACAGGAGGGTTTAGAATATTTTCCCTACCTCCATAGAATATAGAGTTTCTATTTAAGAATAGAGAGATATTACTCATATTGTCTCTTCATATTTTCCTTTCATATTGTCTTTGCTGATCTCTTCTCTATGGTGACCTTTATGGTGACCAGTTATAATTCCTGGACTAGTTCCAGGATGAGGGAACAGCATGAAGCTGTGAGAGGAGAATGTTCAGGCTGGGTATTAGGAAAATATTCTTCACTGTGAGGATGACTGGGCACTGGAACAGTCTCCCCAGTGAAGTGGTCACAACACCAAGCCTATTGGAGTCAAAAAAAGCATTTGGACAATACATTCAAACATATTGTTTTTGAGTGTTCCTGTGTGGGTGTAGGATTTGGACTTGATGATTCTTGTACATCCATTCCAACCCACTTTATTCTATGATTCAATGATTCATAGAAGGGAGAGAGTGAAGGTGGTGGGGTGAGCAGAGAAAGAGAGAATGGTGGTATGTGATTTAGCCAAAGATAAATGAATCACAGAATCATAGAATGGTTTGGATTGGGTCCAGAAGGTTCTTGTAACTGGGATTACATTGGGATGGCAACCTGTCACCTATCATTTTAGGACCAGTCCTCTTGAATGTTTTCATAAAGGATTTGGATGAAGGACTTGAAGGTTTTTTGAGCAAGTTCATGGATGATACCAAACTGAGTGGAGCTGTTAATTCTGTCGAGAGTGGTGAGGCTACAGAGAAATCTGGACAATTGCCAACAATATGAAATTTAACAAGAGCATGTGTCAGATTCTGCCCCTGAGAAGGAGCAACCCTGGCTATACATGCAGACTGGGGGATGATATGCTGGAGAGCAGCCCCACAGAAAGGGATCTGGGAGTTTTGATTGACAGCAAGCTGAGCAGTGTGCCTTGGTAACCAGAAGGGCCAACTGTACTCTTGGGTACATCAAGCACAGCATTGTTGGCCAGTTGATGGAAATGATTGTCCTGCTCAACTCTGCACTGGCGTGGCCTCACCTTGAGAACTGTGTGCAGTTTTGGGCACCACAGTATAAGAAGGATAAAAAATTGTTAGAGAGTGTCCAAAGGAAGGCAACAAAGATGGTGAAGGGTCTGGAGGGCAAGATGTATGAGGAGCAGCTAAAGCCACTTGAATTGTTCAGCCTGGAGAAGAGAAGACTGAGGGGAGACCTCATGACAGTTTAGTTTCCTCATGAGGAGAGCAGAAGGGTGACCACCAATAGGACCCAAGGGAATGACTTGAAGCTGCATCAGAGGTGGTTCAGGCTGGATATCAGAAGAGGTTCTTCAGTGAGAGGGTGGTAGGGCACTGGAACAGACTCCCCTGGGAAGTGCTCATGGCACCGAGCCTGCCAGAGTTCTAGAAGTGTTTGGACAACTCACTCAGAAATATGTTTTCTTTTTTTTTGGATGGTTCTTTTGGTGAGGACTAAAGTGAATCTTCATCCTTATTGGATGTGGGAAGAAATATAGTGGCAAGAGATGAGAAGAAGACTGAGGTATTTAATGCGTTCTTTGCCTCAGTCTTTTATCCAGACATTCAGCTGTTGCCCAGGTACTCAGCCCCCTGAGCTGGTAGGGACAAGGAACAGTATGAAGCCCTCATAATCAACGAGGAAATGATTAGAGACCTGCTACTCCACTTAGATATATGCAAGTCTATCAGGCAAGATAGCATCCACCCGAGGGTTCTGAGGGAGCTGGTGGAAGTGTTCACCAAACCGCTTTCCATCATTTATCAATTGTCCTGGCTATAAGTTAGGTCCTAGTTGCATGACAAATAGCAAATGTGACACCCATCTACAAGAAAAGAGGACCTGGAGAACTGCAGAACCCTCAATCTGACATCAGTGCCAGGAAAGCTCATAGAGCAGATTATCTTGAACACAATCATGTAACACAAGACAACAAGGTGATGAGGCCCAGTCAGCATGGTTTTATCAAAGGCAGGTCCTGCTTGATGAATCTGATCTTCTACATCAAGGTGGTGCATTCAGTAGATGAAGGCTGTGGATGTTGTTTGCCTAGACTTCATTTAGACTTTTGACACAGTTTCCCACAACATTCTCCTGAAGAAGTTGTCTGCTTATGGCTTGGATGAGCGTACACCTTGCTGGGTTAAAAACTGAGTGGCTAGCCCAAAGATTCATGGTGAAAGGAGTTAAACACAGTTGGAGGATACTCACTACTGGTATCCCCCAGGGTTCAGTATTGGGTCCAGTTCTCTTCAGTAATTTCATCAGCGGTCTGGACGAGGAGATTGAGTGCCTCCTCCATAAATTTGCAGACAACAACAAATTAAGTGTTCTTGAGGGTAGGAAGGCTCTGCAGAAGTATCTGGATAGGCTGGATAAATGGGCTGAGGCCAACTGCATAAAGTTCAACAAGTCCAAGTGCTGTGTCCTGAACTTGGGGTGCAACAACCTCAAGTAATGCTACAGGCCGGGGAAAGAGTGGCTGGAAAGCTCCCAATGGAAAGGGACCTAGTGAATAGTCAGCTGAATATAAGCCAATAGTGTGCTCAGTTGGCCAAGAAGACCAACAGAATCCTGGCTTGTATCAGGAATATTTTGGCCAGGAGGACCAGCGATTGTCCCTCCATACTTGGTCCTGGTGAGGTCACATCTTCAGATTTTCATTCAGATCTCGCACCACCTTCTTATAAGAAGGACAAGAAAGTATTAGAATTAGTCCAGAGGAGGAGCACAAAGACGATCAAGGGACTAAAGCACCTCTTCTATGAAGAGAGGCTGAGGGCATTGGGTTTGTTCAACCTGGAGGAGTCTCCAGGGAGATGTTATAGTGGTTTTCTAATACCTAAAGGGGACCTACAGGAAAGCTGGAAAGGGACCCTTCATCAAAAATCTGGTCACCTGCTCCTGCATGGTCTCCTCTCCATGGGCTTCAGGTCCAGCCTGAAATCTGCTCTGGCAGGGGTCTTCCACAGGTGGCAGCCTCCATCGATGCAGGGCCACCTGCTCCACCGGGGGCTCCTCCATGGGCTGCAGCATGGAAAGCCCCTCCACCGCGGTACTCTATGGGCTGCAGGGGAACAGCCTGCTTCACCATGGTCCTCACCACAGGCTGCAGGGGACTTCTGCTCTGGCACCTGCAGCACCTCTCCCCCTCCTTCCTCATTGACCTTGGCACATGCAAGGCTGTTCCTCACTCTTCTCACTCTCCCAGCTGCTGTGTGGCGCAGCGTTTTTTTTGCCTGTCTTAAATATGCTCTCACAGAGGTGCAAAACAACATCGCTTATTGGCTCGGTTCTGGTCAGCAGTGGGGCCCTTACTAAACATGGGGCAGCTTCTATATTCTTCTCTCAGAAGCCACCCCTATGGCCCCCTGCTACCAAAACCTTGACACATAAACCCACTACACTCATGACAAGGGGATTTGAATTATACGACCTTTAAGGTCCTTTCCAACCCAAAATATTCTGCAATTCTGTGATTTGTGACTTCTCAAACATGATAGAGAGTGGCTTAGCAAATACTTTTGCAAAAAAAAAAAATTGCCAGTTCCATCAGGAACTATGCATATATCTTTTCAGGTCCCAAGGACTTGTGCACCTTCAGGTTCTTTAAATGGTCTGGAACCTGACCGTCTCCTGCAGTGGGCAGTTCATCATTCTCCCAGTCCCTGCTTTTTCCTTCTGGGGCTTGGGCCATGTGGCTGGAGCTTTTGTTAGTGAAGACTGAGGAAAAAATGTCATAAAGTACTGAGCCTTCTCCATATCCCTGCTGCCCAGGTTTATGGCAGAAGAATGAGTGACAAACGCAGTGGAACAGAAGCCACCACACTGCCCAGTATCAGGTGATAGAAAGGACTACATAAGAGAAAAGATAAGCAAAATATCATCTCCAACAAAAAATTAGCTTCCTCCTCACCAAAAAAAAAGGAAAGAAATCAGCTTAAAAGAGTAATGAGACAGCTTGACATAAGAAGAATTCATTATCAGCTATTTCAGAGATAAAGCTATATAAATAGTGTCTTCCATGAACAAGATGTATATCTATCTTTGACTGTCACTATTTTAGACACACTTTTAGCTTCCTTTCCTTCAGCTTGTGATTTCAGTATTCCTACCCTTTCACCCTGATCCAGTTGGAAAGGAATCTAAGAACAAGTTTCACCTACTACTGAAGAAATAAGAGATTTTTTTTTTCTTAAATTTCTGGACAATCAAAAATATTAAGAAAAATTTGTTCAGGTTTCAGGATGCTCTAGGTGTTCAGGATTGGGAGCTTGAGGAACAAATTTCTTCTGTGGGAAAGTTACAAATATTACTACCAAAGAATTATATGTGTTTTCAAAAAGAAAAAAAAAAGATTTTTTTTTTTCTTGAATTGAAATACCCAGCAAAAAAATGAACGTGCGTGAATTGTTGAATGTGAATTCTTTGAATTTTTTTCTTCTTTAGAGATAAAGTACAAAACAGATTTATTTATTTATTTATTTATTTCTCCAAAAAGGAACAAAAGAACATACGTTTTCCAGTATGGAAATGAAATAAACCTGTTCCTTTAATAGTGGAATATACATGGTGGAAACAAGCAAAATAACTACTAGCTTAGCATATAATAAACTAATTTGTGGGGATGGGGAAAAGAAACAATAATTACTGAGGTGTTTCTGAGTCATTGTTAAAGATATTAATTTAAATCTCTCAAAAAATCACTAGCTCTATCAAGACCTATGGGCCATTCTGATGAGCAGATGGAGTGATGTTCAGCATAGGCATTCTAATCTCAATGGTTTTTAGGCACAAATACCATATGGAAGGACCATATTGTGCTTAATCTCCTGAGTATGATAGTAGGCAAAACCTTCACCCTATTACACAGTCTAATGTAACCAGACAGAGGAGAATCAAAACATATGCCAAGATTCTGAAAGTGTTTCAGAAATGCCTTTCTCTGAAGTTTCTGGTGATCATATTCTTTTTCAATTAAAAAGAAAGAAAGGAAAAGAAAAAAGAAAAAAAAAGGTAAAAAAGTGGAACTATTTTCACATCTGATATAAGCAATTTAGGGAACATTATTAGTGACCCCTCACTTGCTGTACTGGCTTGCTTTTTTGTCCAATCAGATAATATGCACTTCACACCATAGGAGGTTACCACAAATTTGAAACACAGATGTAGTCAATATATTGTCAGGTGCTTTTAATAACTTCTGATCAAAATGAGTGTATTCATAGCAATGTTTTCCTTATAGCTGTGTTAGCTGTATATATACAAAAATAACTACCAAAAAAAAAAAAAAAAGTTTTAGATGAAGAAATCAAAGCATTAAGAAGGAGATCTGTAATACCATAAGCATACACAGAGAAGACCACACAAACCTAAATACTGGACCATATGCACTCAGGTGAGTAGCCAATCATACACCCATCCTGCTACCTGTTTAAGGTATCTTTTTATTTATCTGTAATCTCTTAAAAAAAAAAAAAAACAAAAAAAAAAACATAGGTAAGTTTACCCAATAAGCATCACGCGTATTTATGTAAATGGTTTGCATTTAGCCCAAATAGCCCAGCAAAGTTGTATGTTTGTTGAGTCAGGTTTTGGATTTTGGATTACAAATTTATTGGAAGGTTAAAAAATTGAGGAGAAAATAAAGGAAGTGGACTCATATTTTTCATGTCCAGTACAACAAAGTGAGGATGTCTCAATTTATTTCCTTTAATTATCAAAGCTGTTTTGCTGATATTACAGAATAATCATTGGTTAAGAAGAACACTTTTTTTTCAACTACACACTGGTTCTTACTTCAGCATATAGTCCAAAGTCTGGACTATATAAACTGCGCATTGATCCCACACTGTCTTTGCACGTAGCAAATCCCCACTGTAGTACATATTTGTCCCGTGGACAATAGTCAGAATAAGAAACAGTAAGGACAAAAATTTCATCCTTAAGTTTTAGAGTAAGATAGAAAAATGCAGACTGACAGAAAATGGAGAAAGTCAAGGAAGTGACACAAATAGATGAAATGAAACTTGCTTTTATCAAGCTTTTGAATATGAATGGTAATTTCCTTATTGCTTTCCAGGAAAAAAAAAAATATATATATATATATATATATATATATTCTAAATATAACATGTCTTTACAAAATTGTTTTTAAAAACTTGTGCATGTATAGTTTTGAGATGTCATAACTTTTTTATTTTTATTTTTCTGCTCAATCATCATGGAATCAGGTTGACTGCTTTTGCTTCTCCCTGAATAGTCTGCAGACATAGGGCAGTATTCACAGAGCATTATCTAATTCATAGGGCAGTATCTCAGAATGTGTTGGATAAGTCTTCCCTGATCTCTTTGGCTCAGTTACCTCAGGAACTTCTGGTCTGAAGGCATTCATTTTCACTAGTAGTCTAGGATGTCATATGATGTATCTGCTAGCCAAAGTTTGATGGAATTATTAGTATTATGGTACTGTAAAGCTTATCTGACTACATGCTTCTTTTTTTTTTTTTCATAACTGTCTCTTTTATTTTTTTCTACTTTCCATCTGTAATTTCCCAGTTTGCCAAGTTAAATAACTGCCAAAAAAATGGAGGATTTGTCTCTTGTTTAACTTTTCTTGTCCTGTTTGAAAGATTTTACTATTCTGTTTCTGTTTCTGGGCAGCCATCCAGCTACTGCACTGCTTTGCTCTGGCTTGACAACTCTTAGTAATTATGTGAAATATTCAACACTCCAAGCCCACAAATGGGAAGGAAGAAGTTTCAGTAGCAGAGAATGCTAAAGCAGTATAGAGAAAGTTAAGTGGTCAATCATAAATGAAAATATGTCAGATAACTCATGTTGTGCAGTTGAGAATTATGGAATTATTGAAATATGTCACTGTTTGTTGGTTTTATTTTGATTGTATGAGATGTTCATGTGTGTTTTTCACCTGTTCCAGAGATTATTACTTTTTTCCTTTCCCAAAGTTTCTGTCTGTGCCTTAATTCTCTTGAGGAGTGTATTTCCATTTTATCTTGTTTCTGCTTTCCTGATCCATCTCTACTGTCTGCAATAGAATTTTTCACTATATCCTTTAGTTAAAAAATTCTCAAGAATGTGCACAAAACACATTTATATCTATGTGGCAGTGTTTTTGTAGTGGGTATTGAGATCTATTTCTTTACAGATAGCTAGAACATAGAAGATAGACATTTTTGACAAAATTTGTATGATTTTTATCTTCATTAACACCAATAAATCAAACATCTGGAGACTGTGGATATCTGATTTTGTGTGTGTGCATATGCACGTATGTATGAAGAACTGTGATGTGTGGCTATAGGTGAAAAAACAGCTGCAAGTCTTATGTAGTATTGAACAGGAAACCGAAGAAGAAACTCTGAAGTTTACTATTATATTCTGAAAACAGGAATAACAATATACCAACTAATTTAATTTTTTACCACTTTCTCGGATTGTTGGCTTTTTTCAATTAATATTCATATATATTCATCTTTTTCGACTTGCAGCAATATTACCTTGTCTTTTGATCTTGTCATGTCTTAAACTCTGTGCAAGGTTGACTTGCATCAATATTTAAAATGGGAAACTTTCTACAATATTCCACATTATCATTCCAGTGAATCAGTACTGTTTCATCTACATCAGAACTGACTCAGCACAGAGTGTCTGCTTAACTTGTATACTGTTTAATTCGTCTTTCTATTTGAGTGTTTTTGTCATGCTGATTCTACAGCTGGGCAGCCAGCCAAGTCAAACCAATGGAGAAAAACAAAAACCAATGACCAAAAAACCCACCACAACTTCAGTGACTTGTTAGTGTTAAGGGACAATGCTGATAAAGGTGCTTCCTTGTCAAAGAAAAGTCATTAATTCAAAGTCTGCTATTTATACATATCAAGGATTTGCAAAGATTTTTGATTTAGGAAACGTTTCTCAGTTATAATCAATATTTGTCCTCATGTTGAAGTAATTATGAAAAACAGAACTTCATTGCATAGTAAGCACTTTTTTATTTCTCTTCTATTTCAAGGGTATACCAATCCTGTATTTTTAATTATTATGATTTTCTAAATGGAAATTACAGCTCTCATACAATATACATTGCCTGATCCCATTTATTGTTTCATAAGTTTTCATTTATAGACCTTTAATACTTTATCACTATTTTTGTATGTATAAAAGTATAACACAGCAACAGGTTGCTACGTTTTTGATGTTTATTTTTACCATCTACTACTGGGTTCCTCATCTCCTGCATTTATTAAAAGCAATCATTTTTATATATACATATATATATATGATGAAATCTAATGTTCTGTTTTTCTTCACAAAGTCTTTTGAAAATACATAATAAACTAGAAGCTGTGGTATGGTATCATGCATATGATTTTTTTACAGCTTGTCTAAGAAGCTGAGGTTCACTTACCAACCACACTGTTGTGGAATAAATAATTTTCCCTAATCATATATATTTTGTGAAAACTACTATCAGGAATCTTCTCCGGTTCAATTTTCTGTTTCTTGGAGGTTGTTCATGTAACAGAAGACTCCAAATTTTTACCTGAACTTACTGTGTTAGATATAATAACAATCTGTCTTCTAGTCAATCGGGTAGACATAAGAGAATAGTGTCTAAGCCAATAATAGTGAAATTCACTAAGGTAAATTATATCTGTTTATAGAAATATTTTCATGAAAAATAAGCAAGAACATTAATTTATATTTAAAATAGTTCTATTTTTTGTTTACTTCCACAATGCAGGTAGAACAAAAAAATTGTTTAATTGTAAGAATGTATCTGAAAAATGTCACCTATTGGCCCCCATTTATTCACTAAATCTTTAAATTAACAAAACTAAAACTTTGAATACGTACCCAAGAAGGATTCTAAATAATAAATAAATCATAAAAGTTGTCTTAATTCCTATAACAGACTCTGATCTCTTTTGGATTTTGTCCTTGGTTGTGTAAATATTGTGGAATCATTTGATAGAAAGGAAGATTTACATCCTCAAATTGGACTGTAATTCCCAGTAATTTATATCAGGACACATTTATGCAATTTGTTTGGGAACTGATTTGCAAAAACTGTAGTTCTACCATAGTACAAGAAAACACATTCCTGAGCCTTCACAGAAAGATAATACAATTCTGTAAGAATATGATTTCTTTACAAATTATTATTTGTATGATAAATTATCAAAAAATATCATTTTAGATAAACTGGATTTTAGCCATCTGTCTTATTCAAACATTGGGTCAACCACTTTTGACCTCAGACAAAGAAGTGAAAGGTCACATTATTAATCCTCAATCTCTTCACATTCACGCTGTTCACCTTTCTTTTTTGCTTCAGTTGAATGTAATATTACTTTAAATGGAGTTATCGATATGTTTTGAAATTAGATTTTGGAACAAAAAAAAAACAGTTGCATTTGTAATGTGTATCTGAGTATATTTATCAATATACTGTGATAGATTTGATTTTGCAGGTGAAAGAAAAAAGTGCTTTATGAATCTTTCTATCACACAGCTATTAATGAAGATTGATTTCAAGAATCAGCTTTACATAAACATTTCTTTCTTCAGAAAAGAGATTAGAACATCAGTGAGCATCTCAAAAACTATCTTAAAAGTACCACAAGCAACTCTGATTACTGTTTACTCATTACATTTGTCATGAAAATTGACCTGAAAATTTTGCCAACAATAAAAACATCAGCTATTGAAGTGCAGAAATGGATGAAAGTATGAGACAAAGCAGGATTGCTAAAATATCTCTTCTCTCTCTTTTTTTTTTCTTTCTTTTTTTTTTTAATATATTTCGTTCCATTTTTTTCTTGTCAAACTAAATCTGTATCAGCTTCTTTTTACTCAACAAGGTAATGAAGTCAGTAAGGTTTTGAATTACACAATGATATTCTGGTTATGTGTTTTTTGAAATCTCCCCTAATTCTGAAAAAGGTTTTGAAGCTCTCAGAAATTATGTTTTTCTGTATATTTGGTTTAATTAAGAATCACATGTAAAGCCATCAGAATGGCTTTATATATTAAAGACTCACCAATCTGTCCAAATGTTTAAGGTAACCTTCAGAACTGTGAAAAATTCTCCTTACTTGGATTTAAAATTAAATCATAGGAAGTATGGTTGATGAAAACTTGTTAAAGTTTCTGAAGATTCTTAAGCAAATTCAGATTTATAATTTAATATGAAGTCTGTTTTTTAAAATTGCATTTTTACATTCTTCCATGTCCACATAACAAAAAAAAAAATGTATTTTTACTCTATTATTAGCACATATTGGCCTGAAATAACAATAACATTTAGTCAAAAAATAAAGGAATTAGTACTAGGTAAGATAAATATACGTGTATATATAATACGTAAAATATTTTCATTCTTATTATATATATGCATATAAATATTTAATATAAATATGCATATAAATAATATTAACTTATTTAGAAATAAATTAATAAAATATCTGTTAGGTGAATTGTTTAGAATTACAAGGTCATTTTGTTAAGTAATAAACCAGATTTTTTTGTCTTTGCCATAAAAGTTACAGGGCCTTCAAACATCCTTTCATTGTTTTGTCCTCTCCCCTCTCTCCCCCCCCCCTTATTTTTTAATAAAAATAAATAAATAAATATTGCATAAAACAAAACAAAACAAACAAACAAAAAATAATTGCAGTGGGCTTTCAAGTACTACCATCAAAATTAGATCTAACTAATAGAAAATAAATATTTTTTCTTCTGGATTTGTTCTGAAGACATTTAAGTAGTTCATTTTTTCTGATTTTTGTGGTTTTTTGTTTGTTTTATTTTGTTCTTGGTTGGTTGGTTGGTTGGTTTCGTTTGTTTTATTAAACAGGTGATAGATGTTAAGTGTTATATAATATTTGTGGAATATCTGTTTCAGATCTTGTAGCATTTAGATGGTTGTACACAGGACAGTTATACATTCTTATGATTATTTTGTCAGAAAATATCCATGTAACTGGAAGACAAGACTTGAAAACTATTGCCAGTCTTGCATCTTTACCACATAACATCATCTGATTCATAATGCAACATCAGTGTTTAATTTCCTAATTCATATTAGGAGTGTATATTCATATTGTATTCATATTCATAGAGCATAAAATAGGAGGGGGGAAAAAAAGAGACACAATGATAGAGAAGCAGATAATTTGATGCCCTGGCAAGCAGAATCAACATCCTTCTGAGGTTGAATGAAAAGAACATGCTGCAGATGCTGATGTACATTCACTTCTGACATGGTTAGTGATAAGCAGTGTCTAATATCAACATGAAAAGATACAAAATAAAAGAAGTATTCACTGAGCATTACTCCCTCTGCACCTGAGCAGCAATTAGATTTGCTTTCTGGGAAATAATTTGCTAAAAATTAAATATCATGTCATTTTACATTATTACCAAATGAGAGCTATGTACATTTATATGAATGTTTGTATTTTTAAAAGTTTATGATTAGTTGGTTGGTTGGTAGGTTTTGTTTATTTGTTTATTTTAGGGTTGTTTCCTATTAATTTAAACATATACTTATTCATAAGGAGTGTATGGACTAATGTAGAATAAGCTTTTTTGGAACACAGAAGTGCTGAAGGTCAAAAACTTAAGTTCACACTTCAGGCAGAATAAAATTCAAAAATTCAAACAATTCAAATATTTTTGATCCCAGCTATCACGCGTCGGTAATAATCTGTATTTCTTTTCTTTTTAGGTTCATATTTATTTGATTTCCAAATTATGACATCCTTATTTGTCTTGGTGATATGTGGTCTAGAAATCGTCAAGGCAAGCAATTTCATGCCACTATTCATAAAATCATACAATCGTGGTATTTCCTGAGTTGGAAGGGACCTTAAATATCATCTAGTTCCAACCCCCCTGTCATTGGCAGGGGTGCCCAGGGCCTCATCTAACCTGGTCTTGAACACCTCCAGGGTTGGGGCATCCACAACTTCTCTGGGCAACCAGTTCCAGTGCCTCAACACCCTCTGAGAGAAGAATTTCTTCCTAACCTGTAATCTAAATCTCCCCTCTTTTAGCTTAAAACCATTCCTCCTTGTCCTATCATTATCTGATTGAACAAAGGGTTACTCTACAACTTTTTGTAAGTTCTGTGGTGGTTTATTTGGGGGTGGACAGCTGAGCTCCACCTCAGCCACTTTCTCACTCCCCCTCCTCAAAGGGAAAGGGGGAGTAAATATGATGCAAAGGGGCTCAGTGGTTGAGATAAGGATCGCTCAACAATTATCGTGATAGGCAAAACAGACTCAGAGTAAACAGATAATAAGGTTTATTGCCTATTACTAACAAGCTAGAGAAGTGAGAAACAAAGGAAAGAAACCAAAAATACCTTCCTTCCATCTGCCTTCTTTCACCTCTTCCCCCTCAGTGGCAGAGGGGAATGGGGAATAGGGGTTGTGGTCAGTCCCTAATGTTTCGTCTCCGCCACTCCTTTGTGGTCACTCTCTGCCCCTGCTCCATGTTTCTCACTCCTCTCACTCCTCTCACTCTCCCAGCTTCTGGGTGTGGCAGTGTGTTGTGTTATTTTTGTTTGTTTGTTTGTTTGTTTTTTGTTTGTTTTTCCTTAAATATGCTGTCACAGAGGCACAAAAAACATTGCTTGTTGACTAGGCTCTGGCCAGCAGCAGGGCTATTACCTAACATGGGGAAGCTTCTGGATTCTTCTCACAGAAACCACCCCTATGACCCCCTGCTACCAAAACCTTGCCATGTAAACCCACTACTTCAATACTCTAGGTATTGAAAAGCTGCAAAGAGGTCACCCCTGAGTCTTCTCTTCTTTAGCCTGAACAGCTTCATTTCTCTAAGCCTTTCTTTACAGGAGAGGTGCTCCAGCCCCTCGATCATCTTTGTAGCCTTCCTCTGGACCCATTCTAACATCTCCATGTTCTTCTTGGGCTGGGGGCTCCAGATCTGGACACAGTACTCCAAGTGGTGCCGCACAAGGACAGGGTAGAGAGGGACAATCACCCCCCCCAACTTGCTGGCTCTTTTGATGCAGCCTAGGATGAAGTTGGCCTACATTGATCATCTGTCTTAGACGAGGAAGAAAACTAAAGCAAAATTCCACCTACTCATACTAAAAGATCACACAGAATTTCAAGTATCAATGTCTCCAGACCATAGGATTTCAATCCATGCATTTTCATCATTGCATGAAGATTGCTGGGTAGTGAAATAACTCTTTACAGGGAAAACAATTCTCAGGATTATTTCTTATTTAATATATTACTATTTTGTCATTTTATACCTCCTTCCAAACTTTTTTTAATTGTCCTGATATTATTTATAGTGCCTAGAACACAGGGAGTGTGTGTGTGTGTTTTTTTTTTTTTTTTTTTTTTTTTTCTTTTCTTTCTTCTTAGGAAAATCTCAGTCTGATCATCAGAGAATCGTAGAATGGTTTGGGTTGGAAGGGACCTAAAAGATTATCTATTTCCAACCCCCTTGCCTGGGCAGGGACACATTTGACTAGGCCAGTTTTCTCAAAGCCCCATCTAACCTGGCCTTGAACACATCTAGGGAGGGGGGATCCAAAACATCTCTGAAGCAGCCTGCTTCAGTACCTCACCACCCTCAGAGGAAATAATTTCTTCCTAATGTCTAATTTAAACCTGCCTTCCTTTAAAGCCATTACTCCTTGTCCTATTACAACATTCCTAGGTACAGTGCCTCTCCAGCTTCCAGTAGGTCCCCTTCAGGAATAAGAAGGCCAATATAAGATCTCTTCAGAGCACTCTATTACTGGAGCTGAACAACCTCATCTCTCTCTGTCCTTGCAGGAGAGGTGCTCCAGCCCCTTGATCATCTTTGTGGCCCTCCTCTAGACATGCTCCAACAGGTTCATGTCCTTCGACAGGTTCATGTCCTTCCTATGATGGGAGCCCCAGAGATGAATGCAATACTACAGGTAGGGTGTCACAAGAGTGGAGTAGAAGCAAAGAATCACATCCCTTGACCTGCTGGCCATGCTTTTTTCTTTGATGCAGTGCAGGATACGGTTGGTTTTCTGGGCTGCAAGCATACATTGTTGGCATACACAGTTTGGTGTCATTAACAAACTTGCTGAGGCTGCACTCAGTCCTGCTATCCATGTCACCAACCAAGATGTTAAACACTTCCAGTCCCAATACTGACCCCTGTAGAACGTCACTTATCACTGGTCTCCACCTGGACATAGAGCCATTGACTGCAACTCTTTGAGTGCGACCATCCAGCCTACTCCTTATCCACTGAGTACTCCATCTGGCCAAATCATGTCTTTTCAATTTAGAAACAATGATATCATGGGTAATAGTGTTGAATGCTTTGCACAAATACCAGTAGATGATGACTGCTGCTCTTCCCTTATTCATGAACACTGTAACTCAATTGTGGGAGACCACCAAATTTGTCAAGCATGACATGTCCTCAACTATTCTGGCTGCCACTAATCACCTGTTTGTTTTCCATGTGCCTTAGCACAGTTTCCAGGGGAAAATGCTTCATGATCTTGCAATGCCCAGAAGGAAAACTGAGTGCCCAGTAATTACTTTTTTCCCTTTTAAAAAATGGACATAACATTTCCTCTTTTCCAGCCAGCAGGAACTTTACTGGACTGCCACAGCTTCTCAGATATGATGGATAATGGCTTAGCAACTACATTTGCCAGTTCCATCAGGACCCGTGGATGTATCTCATCAGATCCCATGGACTTGTTCACTAGTTCTTTAGATGGTCTGTTGTTCTTTAGATGGTCTCCAACCTGATCTTCTCCTGCAGTGGGAGGTTCATCATTCTCCCAGTCCCTGCCTTTGCCTTTTAGGACTTGAGCTATGTGTCTAGAGAACTTGTCAGTGAAGACTGAGGCAAAAAAAGTCATATAGTACCTCAGCGTTCTCTGTATCTCAGGTAACTAATTCTCCTGTTTCCTTCCAGAGAAGGTCCACAGTTTCCCTAGTCTTCCTTTTATCACCGATGTACCTCTAAAAGCCTTCCTCTTACCCTTGGTGTCCCTGACCAGATTTAATTCTATCAGTGCTTATCAGCTTTCCTAATCTGAACCCTGGCTGCTCAGACAATTCCTCTGTATTCCTCTCAGGTTAACAGTCCTTGCTTCCACCCTCTATAGTGTGGTGGTTTTACCCTGCTGGGCAGCTCAACTCCAACAAAACTGCCCTCTCCCTCTCCTTCCTTAAAACAAGAGGGGAAGAAGAAAGTATGATGGATAGAAAAAGGCTCATGGGTTGATATAACTAAATAATATAATTAAAAGGAAAAGAAGAAAAAATACTAGTAATAATAATAATAAAAAAGCAAAGGCTGAGGGGAAAAAGAAAAAAAATAGATAATCATTCTCAACTTCCCATCAATGATACATGTTCAGCCATGTTCTGGGAAGTTCCGGGAAGCAGGACTGCAACACACATACCAGTTGTTTTGGCAAACTGTTGTGTTCATAATGAAAGCTCCGTCTTCACCTTCTCCTTTACCAGCTTTTATTGCTGTGTGTGACATCATATGGTATGGAATATCCCTTTGATTGGTTTAGGTCAGCTGCCCTGGCAATGTCCCCTCCCCACTTCTTGCCCACTCCCAGTGTACTGGGTTTGAGGGGTTTAGAGAGAGTCTTGATGCTGCGCCAGTGCTGCTCAGCATTAGACAAAAACATTGGTACGATATCAGTGTTGTTCTGGATAAAATTGCAGCACTATATGGGCCACTCAAGGGAAAGTTAACTCCACCCAATCCAGGGTACAATTAGGCTTCCTTTTTCTGTTTGTGTTTGGTCAGGAGTTCCTTGTTCCCCCATGGAGGCCTCTGGGCATTTTTAGAATCACAGAATCACAGAATTGTTTGGGTTATAAGGGACCTTAAAGATATTCTAGTTCCAACCCTCCTGCCATGAGCAGACACCTTCCACTAAATCAAGTTGACCAAAGCCCCATCCAACTTGGCCTTGAACACTCCTAGAGATGGGACATCCACAACTCCCCTGGGCAACCAGTGCCTCACCACACTCTGAGTGAAGAATTTCTTCCTTTTATCTAATATAAATCTACCATCTTTTAGTTTAAAGCCATTACCCCTTGTCCTATCACTACACTCTGATGAAGAGTCTCTCACCAGCTTTCCTATAGGTCCCTTTTAGGTATTGGAAAGCCACTATAATGTCTCCCTGGAGCCTTCTCATCTCCAGGCTGAACAACCCTAACTCCCTCAGTCTGTCTTCATGGGAGAGGTACACCAGCCCTCTGATCATCTTTGTGGCCCTCCTCTGGATATATTCTAAATTCTAATTCCATGTCCTTTTTGTGCTGTGGTCCCTAGAGCTGAATGCAGTATTACAGATGGTGTCTCAATAGAGAAAAGTAGAGAGGGAGAATCACCTCCCTGTACCTGCTGGTCAGGCTTATTTTCATGCAGCCCAGGATACAGGTGGCTTTCTGGGCTACAAGCACACATTGAAAGCTTACATTTTTGCCTGAATTCCTCTTTATTGGGATGCATTTGTCCTGAGCTTTGAGGAGGTGAGCCTTGAACATTAATGGGCTTTCTTGGGACTGTCTTCCCTACAGGACTTTATCCCATGGTACTCTACTAAGCAAATCCCTGAATAGGCCAAACTCTGCTCTCCTGAAGTCCAGGGTACTGAGTCTGCTGTGCACCTTCCTTGCTGCCCTAAGGATCTTGAACTCTATTATTTCATGGTCACTGCAAACAAGACTGCCCTTGAGCTTCCCATTCTCCACCAATCCCTCCTCATTAGTGAGAATGAGGTCCAGCATAGCAGTTCTCCTCATTGGCTCCTCTATCACTTGGAGAAGGAAGCTATCACCACCACATTCCAGGAACTTTCTGCATTGCTTATTCCTGGCTGTGCCTGTGCCTGTGATCCTTCTCCAGGCTCTGGGCATTTATTGCTGGCACTGGCATCACACTGATAGGAATGGTTACTATTCCCCATGTAACTTCCATTTAAAGTTCTCTTCACCAGTTTGGCCGGTCTGTGACCAAAGATAGTTTTACCTTCTCTGGCAGGTGGACCCCAACAGTCCCCAGTGGACCAGGTTTCTCCAAAAGAATCTCAAGTTCTAATAGTTTTCTTTGATATCAGTGTAGTGGGTATATGTGTCAAGGTTTTGGTAGCAGGGGGCCATAGGGGTCGTTTCTGAGAGAAGAATATAGAAGCTGCCCCATGTTTGGTAAGGGCCCCACTGCTAACCAAAGCCAAGCCAATAAGCGATGCTGTTTGTGCCTCTGTGAGAGCATATTTAAGACAGGCAAAAAAAAAAAAAAATGCTGTGCCTCACAGCAGCTGGGAGAGTGAGAGGAGTGAGGAACAAATTTATAGGTGCCAATGTCAGTGAAGAAGGAGGGGGAGAGGTGCTGCAGGTGCCAGAGCAGAAGTCCCCTGCAGCCTGTGGTGAGGACCATGGTGAAGCAGGCTGTCCCCCTGCAGCCCATGGAGTACCACGGTGGAGGGGCTTTCCATGCTTCAGCCCATGGAGGAGCCCCCGGTGGAGCAGGTGGACCTGCATCAATAGAGGCTGAGGCCTGTGGAAGATTCTAGGCTGGACCTGAAGCCCATGGAGAGGAGACCATGCAGGAGCAGGTGACCTAGCAGGAGCTGCTCCCCATGGGGGACCAAGGTTGGAGCAGTTTGCTCCTGAGGGATGGGCCCCGTGGTACAGACCCATATATGGAGCAGTTCGGGAAGAGCTGCTGCCTGTGGGAAGCCCACGCTGGATCCGCTCATCAAGGACTGCATTCCGTGGGAGGGACCCCACTGCACAGGGGACAAGAGTGACCAAGAAGGAGCAGCGGAGAAGTGCTATAGACTGACCATAATCCCCGTTCCCCTGTCCCACCCACGGGGAGGAGGTAGAAGAGGGTGGATGGGGGGGAAGCTGCTTTTGGTTTCTTTCCTTTGTTTCTCACTTCTCTAGCTTGTTAGTAACAGGTAATAAATCTTACTGTCTCCCTATGCCGAGTCTGTTTTGCCCGTCACGATAATTACTGCACAATCTCCCTGTCCTTATCTGAACCCTTGAGCCCTTTTCGTAATAGTTTCTCCCCATCCCTCTTTGAGGAGGGGGGATGAGAGAGTGGTTGTGGTGGAACTCAGCTGCCCACCTGAGTAAAACCACCACAGTCTTTCCAGTGAAACCACTGAAATCCAGTTTTACTTGAATAAGATTTCACTTAGACGTTTGTTAAAGATTTCTTCTCTATGCTGGTACTTCTGTCTGCCTTCATAATCCAGAAGTTGTATAGATTCATGGTTAAATACTCTAAGTCTATTTTACACCACTTCAAAGTTCCATCATCATTTAAATATTTAGAAATTAATTCATAATATTTAAACAAACAGGTCAATTGTTTGGTTAAAATAGAGTTCTGACAAACAAGTGGAGAGTGATATAAAGACAGAGAGAAAGAAAGAGGAAGAGGAAGAGGAAGAGGAAGAGGAAGAGGAAGAGGAAGAGGAAGAGGAAGAGGAAGAGGAAGAGGAAGAGAAAGAGAAAGAGAAAGAGAAAGAGAAAGAGAAAGAGAAAGAGAAAGAGAAAGAGAAAGAGAAAGAGAAAGAGAAAGAGAAAGAGAAAGAGAAAGAGAAAGAGAAAGAGAAGAAAGAGAAAGAGAAGAAAGAGAAAGAAAGAGAGATCTGTATATACATGCACACACACATACACCACATATTTTTAAGGTATGCAACATTAGACATGTCAGTGTTAGTGGGATTTGCAAAATGATTCCAAATTTCTTCTGATTTTGTATGTGGAATGCAATGATCTGATGATACATTATGTACTTTCAAAGATCCCGCTGCAAGCATTTGCAAGATCGAGGCCCTAACTATTCACCGAAACAGAATCAGATTCAGATGTAGCCATTTCTGTTGCAAAAAACATTAATGAATACAGCCTTGAATGTTTAAAAGAAAAAGAAAAACTGTTTATTGAATTAATCCTCTTAAATAATTGCGTCTTTGCCAGTTTTTAACTAACAAGTTCAGTTATGAACAGCAGCAGTCCTACAATACTCAATGATTATTGTCTAGGCCTGTTGACAAAGTTCTCATAGTGACCACTTCGCAAAGTGAAATCTCTTTTGTATTTCACCGTCAAATCAATGTCTAAAATTGCTTGAAGCATGATAACTTGCCTTTTATACCAATCTTGCATATTTTAAATAAACAGAATTGCATCATTCTTTTTATCTGTGATTAAAGGTTATGATTATTAACCAGTGTAAGTTACCTGGTGGCATTTTTTAGCTTGTGGTTTGATCAGATATACTTGAAAAGCAATAACAGTTGGAGTTTCCGACAAGTATACAGATTTGCTTTGATTATTTATTCATTTCATTGAAACCATCATCATCTGCTTTAAATTTCTAAGTCTATTTAAATAAAGAGAATTTGAATGTTGATTTTACATTTGAAAATCCTGAAAATGTCTGTATTCAGAAAGTGCAGGTGTGCGCCTGTCTGTATTCAAAAAATACAGGCATGTGTCTTCGGTGTAATGTCTCTTTTAAAATCAGAGAAAATTCCACCAAATTTTTTCTTTAAAGAGATCCTTTGGAGTAGTCTTAATTTTAAAACTTAATTGGTGTAATTAAAAAATGTATGTGCCTATGGTTAATGATGCAAGGACACTAAGGCACCTGACTACTGGTCTACAATCTTTTTCACATGCTGTCTAACCCTGGAACCAGTGGAATCCCCCAGTTAATTGTATTCCTTTACACCACCTCCCCCCCCCCAAAAAAAAAAAAAATCACTACAGTGTATTTATCTATTCTTCCAGTTGTGTTTACCTTTTGATTTCTGATATCATTAAGCTATTTTGAACAGACTGAACAAGATTCTGAAAAGAGCTATTATCTGTTGTCAAAGTCCTTAATGATCAAATGGTCTTGCATATATAGTCATCTCTTAAGTCTTCAAAATATTGTTATTGGATCAGCTATTGTATGAAAGATCTTCAGCAAAAGAGGTTGTTATCCTTTACACAATGACATGAATCACTTCCTGGGTAGGATCTATATAATTTTGTGTCTGATTTGAAGAAAAAGAAATGGAATTTGGATTAATGTCCTGAAAGCTGAGTGACAAAATTAACGGTCTTTCAAACAAGATATTGCTGTTTTCCTTGTTCTTCTATTTTGAAATAAATATTCATATATTAACAGAGTCAGGAAGAGTGAATCTCTTGTTGGAGGATAGTGTACTTGCTAGGTATTTTTCTAAAAGAACACAAAATGGAATAAAAGTTACTTAAACAGCATTATTGTCCATCACTTTCAGGTTTCCATTGACCATACAGATGAACAAGATATTAAGCAAATTATTGAAAATAATTATTGAATAATTATTGAAATTATTGAAATTATTATTGAAAATAATTGAAAAAATATTAAACAAATTGTTATTTGTAATGAATTATTTAACAATAATTAAACAAAATATTGAAATCACTAGCATTAATTAATATACACAAAGTAACAAGATATCCTTAAGTCCTTTCAAAGCAAGTGTATAATTTTGAAACTGCAAAGAATTTTCACTGAGTTGGCAAAACATAGATTTATGTTTTTTTTTCTTCTGCTATAGGGAGCATGAGAGACCTTTGTAAGCCAGAAAAGGATGCAGTTAAAATATTTTCTTCTCGCCAGAAAGTTAGACAAACTGTGATGTTATATAGGTGCAAAGAGTGTCAAGAAGAGTAACAGTATCCTCTTACAGACATGACTGAGCATGAATCCGTGCCATTGTTAGTTTTAAAATGCAAAAAACACTTCTGCTGAAAGAATTCAATTGATAATCTTTATTTTAAGAATGATTAAGATGTTCCAAGCTCAGTGGTTTAAAGTAAAACATTGCATTAAAGAAACATACATTATATGTTATTGTACTGATCTATCTGTGCAAAGAATTTTGGAAAGTCAAGAAAGAAAACAAGCAGATAAGATATATGGTAGATTATAGTAGGATGCAGTTAGATACTGACTTGAAAACAAAAAATAAAAAACTGTGATACTACTTTTGCATATTTCTGTGGAAAAGGCAAGAATTCCACATGGACGACAAAAGCCCCAAATCGATGTCTATGATATTTTTTTCTATGCTGGCATAGTTTATGGAGAAGAGGCTTTGTTCTTTGCTTCACAGATGGTAAGAGAAAGAGAAGTGAAAGCTCTGCAAGACATTTCACAGAGACACGTCTGACAGGTGATCAAATCATTGAACACTTCTCCCTGAAAAACAATGTTCAGATGTAGTCTAAGCATATACCCTGTGACAGCAGGAACATACTTTCTTCCGTGTTGATGTTCATTTTAATAATAGAAAATGCAAGCAGAATTTCTGGGAATGACAACAACAACAAAAGTATATGCCTTCATGTTTATGATGCAGAACTCTCATCAATTAATGTATTTCTTTACTTGGGGATGACTCTTTTAATAGGAAACTTTGAACTCATGAAAGCATACAAAAAAAAAAGAAAAAGTATGTACACTGTACAGTCTGTTTTAAAAGTAAATGCTTTTATTCAGTATAGGAATATAAATGTTGGTGAAAATGCTATTAATGGTGTTAACATGATGGCTTTCTACTAAATCATGTCCTTTATATTTGAAGCTAAACACAAAAAACATTTCAAGGCTCCTGTCATTCAGAACCACATTTCTGCAAAATATAAGCATATCTGTCACCCTGAGATGTATATAGAACTATAGAAACAATAATAAAAAATAAAACAAAACCCAACAAAATAAAACAAAACAAAAACCCCTCATATTTAGTACTACATTGTCCTAAAATGACCCAAAAAGCCTTTAATATTTCATGAAAATTGTAACATTGATCTTTTAGCTCAAGGAAGTAGATTACCAGATAATATTTTCTTCTAACTTTCACGGCTTAGGTTTGTTGCCTACCTTAATTTCATGTTCAATATGAAGCATCACAAGTGTTGTATAACCTATCTGGTAGGTTATAACCTATTCTGAGTACATTTACTATAAATTTGAAGAAACTATTAGCGACAAATCTGTTAATGTGAACAGTTAGTTGCTTCTGAATTTTATACTGTATTGAAAAATCTATAGAATGAATTCTGAGTATTCACTTTCTTTGTCTAATGACATAAAACATTTTTCACCATTTAACAGAATGAAGCAGAAAAATTTTGGGGGAATAGGAGCACAACAATATAAGTCTACCAAAACCACACTAATACAATAAAGCTGTACAAGACTCGCTGTATGTTTGAAAAACTGAATATTTTATTTTAAATGAATGTTCCTTGCAATTAAATGAATGTATACCAAATGAGAATTTGATTTTCATGTACTCTCCAAAATCTGTCCACATGTACACTACTTCCATAAAAAACGGACAGTAAGAACCTATTTTGTGAAGATATCCTGTACATCCATGACGAGATAAGAACTTAATTGTCTGGCTTACCTATACTGCAAATCATGTGATTTACACTAAAAGTACTAGTTTTATTATATTATGTATTTCATGATCTTTAGAATAGGATTTTGCATTCCTTTCTGTTTGTTTGTTTGTTTGTTTTTGTTTTTGTTTTTAAGTATGAGAAATAGAATCATAGAATCATAGAATCATTAAGGTTGGAAAAGACCTCCAAGATCATCTGGTTCAACTCTACTACCAATGTCACCCGCAACATGGTACTTTGTTCACTACATTGCCATGTTAGTCAAGCTATGGAACCAGAGTATTACATTTCTGAAACTTCTCATGACTTGAAGGCAATATTTAAGAAATTGCGAAGACAACTCAGGTGAACATTATAAAAAGAGAAATGATCTGCAGTACACCTCATTGTAATACACATCAGTATTTTGAAAGCTCAGATTTTGTAATTTCTCATAAGAATATAATTCATATAATAGATCAAAATAAGTATCCACTCACCCCAATGTCTTTTTCCAAGCTTTTGCACTTACCAACTTTTAGGGCCTTATCAATAGTTGAAGGACTAAGTGGAAATACAGAGAACCAAGGAACGATACTTCCTAACTTTCCTTCATAGATTTCTTTATACCTTTTTGCTTCTGAAGAATAGAAGAGAATATTTCAAGGAGTAACATTCCTGCCTGACTAAGCGGATCTCCTTTTGTGAAAAGATGTCTTGCTTAGGAGGTAAGGGAAAGGCTGTGGATGTTGTTCATCTTAATCTTAGTAAAGCATTTGACACTGTCTACCACAGTATTCTGGAGAAAGTGGCTGCTCATGACTGCGACAGGTGTACAGTTCACTGTGCGAAAAACTGGCTGGATGGCCAAGCTCCAAAAGTCACAATGAATGGAGTTTGATACAGTTGGTGGCCAATCACCATTGGCATTCCCCGGGGCTCAGTCTTGGAGCCAGTTTTGTTTAACATTTTTATCCATGTTCTGGATGACAGCATTGAGTGTACCCTTAATAGGTTTACTGATTATACTAAGTTAGGTGGGAGCATTGATCTGCTTAAGGCTAGGAAGTTTTTGCAGAGGCTTCTTGGTAGGCTAGATTAATATGTTGTGTCCAATAGCATGATATTCAACAAAGATAATTGTCAGGTCCTGAACTTGGGTCATAACAATCACCAGTTGTGAAGGCTTTGGAAAGAGTGGCTGGAAAGTTGCCCAACAGAAAAGGACCTAGTGTGCTGATAGACAGCTGGCTAAACATGAGCCAGTGCTGTGCCCAGGTGGCCAAGAATACCAATGTCATCCTGGCCTGCATCAGAAATAGCATGACCTGCAGGACTAGGGAAGTCATTGTCCACTGGTATGCAATGCTGGTCAGACCACACCTTGAGAGTTGTGTTCAGTTTTGGGGCCTTCACTGTAAGAAGGTTATTGAGTTGCTCGAGTATGTGCAGAGAAGAGCATGAAGCTGGTGAAGGGACAAGAAAGCAAATATTACAAGACTGAGGGAACTGGAGCTGTTCAGTCTGGAGAAGACGAGGCTCACCAGTCTCAAGCTGTCCACTCAAGCTGTCTGCGTCTGTTTCTCACAGAATCACAGAATTGAAGAGGTTGGAAGGGACCTCGAAAGATAATCAGGTCCAACCCCCCTGCCAAAGCAGGTTCCTCAGAGCAGGCTGCCCAGGTAGGCATCCAGACAGGCCTTGAATATCTCCAGAAAAGGAGACTCCACAACCTCCCTGGGCAGCCTGTTCCAGTGCTCTGTCACCCTCACTGTGCTCTGTCACCCTCACTGTCAAGAAGTTCTTTCTCATGCTGGTGTGGAACTTCCTGTGCTCTAACTTGCAGCCCTTGTCCCATCCCCACAAACCACTGAAAAGAGGTTGGTCAAATCCTTCTGTCTCCCATACCTCAGGTATTAATATACATTGACGAGATTCCCCTCTCAGTCTTCTTCTCTCTAGGCTGAACAGACCCAGGTCTCTCAGCCTTTCTTCATAAGGAAGATGCTCCAGGCTCTGTATCATCTCTGTGGCCTTCTGCTGGACTCTTTCCAGGAGATCCCTGTCTTTTTTTGTACAGAGGAGCCCAGAGGCATCTCTTCACAATCAAACCCTTCCCTAATGTAGAGGGCAACACCCCTCCCCTCCTTCTCTGCCTATCTCTTCTGAAGAGTTTGTAGCCCTCTATTCCAGTGTTCCAGTTATGTGATCTATGGCACCACATTTCCATGATAGCAATCAGGTCATATTTGTCTAATTGCACCATGGTTTTCAAATCCTTCTGCTTGTTTCCCATACTGTATGCATTATCGTAGAGGCCCTTAAGGTTTTTCCAATCTGGCCTACATGTATGTATTCATCCCTCTACTGAGGCAGACTGAATTCTTTATCTCATATTTTATCTATCTAGATGTAATCACTTTCATGACTGGATTTCAGTAGTGCTGAAAAAATGCTGGAAAAAGGGTTTGAGGCAGTCTTATGACTTATTACATGCAAGTTGGCATTCACAAAGTGTTTGGAAAATGATTTCAGACATATGATTTTATTTTTGGGTGTTCCTGCATAACAACAGGGCTTGTTGGTGCTTGTTAGTCCCTTACTACTCCCAGTATTCTATGTTTCTCTGAGTTTCTATTGTACATGCTAAACATATACATGTATACACAGTCATCCCAAGAATATTATTTTACCCAACAACACATTTTTTCCCATTAAAAAGAAATGCAGTAACACTAGAGATCAACAAATGAATCTGTAGAATATTTAATATTATTTTAATTCATGTCTTCAGTTTAAAGACAGACATCCATATCTATTTTATTACAACCAAAGACTTTTTAAATAGTACAGTATTGATATTGTGAAGTTGAACAATTAAAAATCAAGGAATGCCAACAATAAGAGTCTAATATATATTTATTATTTTATTTTTTCTTTCATATATATATATAACCTACAACAGACAGTAGTTATATGATCATTTGTTACATTTTCAATTTGTCTTTTCCGCATTTAATGCAGTTTAAAGAAGCATTTATTTATTAACATCTACTCAATATTTTGTTTCTCTGCATCTTTCAAAGTGTGGTCTAAGGCCCTAGAATTTACTGCGTATTTTGCTCTGAAGACAGCATAAGAATTTTAAGCTAAAATTTTTGGTGAGGCAATGATGGCATTTCAAAAAAAAAAAAAAGTTTGCTTTTACAGCACCATATAGTTTAAAACTGAAGTAGAGAGAAAAAGTTTAAAATATTTTTTTCTGACTTTTTTTTTTTTTTTTTCTGAATTTCTCATCTTAAAAGTCAGGTCTTAAACATCAGTTAGGGCATTATATGTTTACAGTGCATTTCCTATAACCTCCATCACTATTTGAAGTAGTCTCAACTTCTATAAAGAAGACAAGCCCAAACTCAGAAGTCAAGTAATCCAGAAAGGATAATTACATAATTGGTGGTAATAAATAACTAAGATATTGATATAAACTACTTCGCTTTATCACTCAGGACATTTGAAGTGAAAAAGCAAAAGTATCTACTTCTCTAGATTTGTATTTTGTTATTTGGATTCTGATGTTATCTGTCTGTTTCTTAAGGTAATCTATAGTGATAAAATTAAGAAGTGATCAGGTAACAGAAATACAAATTTTGAATATGCATGTCCAAGATCTTGTTTGTTTTTTCCCCTATGATTTTTAATCTAATAAAAGATATCAATAGGAGCAGCATTTAAGCTGCACCATGTAGCAAGAAACATTGTGCAGTAAGAAGGCAACTGTTATAAAATAGCATACTAGTTATAGCATTTCCTTATATTTTACTGCTCAACATTGCAAATGTAATAATATTCCTTTAACACAGCTGGGTCTGTGTATTATTTTCTTAGTTAAAAGCAAACTTACTTTGAGTTTGAAACTCTAGCTATGATGATGAAGTGGTACAGATTTCATTTGCTTTTCTAGAAAGGCTGAAACTTCTGGATAACTTGTCCTCCTCTCTGCAGTAACCTTGCTCTTCTCTTAGTTCCATTTCCTAGGCAGTCCGTGTCTTTACCATTCCATGACAGCTTCTTATCTGCTCTATATCTGCTGAAGTTTCTTTTTACTTGACTTTTTTTTTTTTCCCTATCAAGTATCAGCTTTGTTATTTCTTCAAGTAGCTTTTGATTTAAATTTATTGTTATACTCTCCAGAACTTTAAGTGTTTTTCCTATCACATTCCTAATTTTGATCTCAATTTTCCTACTAAATTATTTCCAATTCACACTGAAATTCTCTGTGTAGGTCATCCCTAGCTACAAGCATCTACCCCAATTTTCCAAGTTTTTAATTTGATGTTTCAAGCACTATTGTGTGGGACTGTCTCTGCTGGACCTCCAAAAATATAAAGTCTTTGCCCTAAAAAGCTTATATTTAAAGTACTAGAGTTCAATTACCTTTCCTGAACTATTGATTTTTCATAGCTCTTGTTGGTTTTTTGTTTTGTTTTGTTTTGTTTTCTTGATGCCCCCATAAAAATTACTGTTTTCTAGCATCTAAGATATAAATCAGTTACATAGGTCCTCAGTTATGGGATATAGGTGCACTGAAAAGGGATATAGGTGCACTGAAAAGGGATATAGGTGCATTCAGGGGGAATGGGCTAAAGTTACGCCAGGGGAGTTTTAGGTTGGATGTTAGGAAGAATTTCTTTACTGAAAGGGTTGTTAGGCACTGGAACGGGCTGCCCAGGGAGGTGGTGGAGTCACCATCCCTGGAAGTCTTCAAAAGACGTTTAGATGTAGAGCTTAGGGATATGGTTTAGTGGGGACTGTTAGTGTTAGCTTAGAGGTTGGACTCGATGATCTTGAGGTCTCTTCCAACCTAGAAATTCTGTGATTCTGTGAAAAGACTTTACAACATGAAATTTGAGACAAATCTCTAAGTAGTGTTGTTATAAATGGTAGTACATGATGAAACTTTAAAATTTAGTTGATAAATAATGGAACATCTTCTTTCCAGACTAAAAAAGTAGCACCAAAAAGACCTCAACTTCTGTTTTGTAAACAGTTACATCATTTGCCAGATGATAAATTTAGTTTGTATGTTTGAATTTTCCTGGCATTCAAAATTATTCCAATCTAAGAATAGCTGTGTTTATGTTATGTTTTATGTTATGTTGTTATGTTATGTTTTATGTTATGTTATGTTATGTTGTTATGTTATGTTATGTTATGTTATGTTATGTTATGTTATGTTATGTTATGTTATGTTATGTTATGTTATGTTATGTTATATTTAGTTTATTATATTTTATTTTTTTACAGTTTATTTTATTTTATTTTTATAGACTCTAAGCCCATTTAGAGATTTAAGTACATGATTCAAGAAGCTTGGGGAAGGAATTCAGTTTCTTAAACACAAATTATTTAATTCTGGTTTTTAAGTTATTTTGTTTCATGTTAGACAGCACCTTGTGGTGAATCATAACAAATATCAGATATCTCATATGGTATGTTTAGGCTGCTTAAATCCGTCCTTAGGAAGAAATTCATCTCATATAAATGTAGATTGCTTCAACACAGACTTACACTTGGCTAGTCATTACAGGGTCATTTTCTAGTCAACAGAGATTAATAAGTAATTCGAAGGTCTAATTTGTCTGACTGAATCTATATGTCTAGTCTAGGATAAAATGGACCATGCCCTAAAGGAATCTGTTAAATATATAGATACCTAAAATGATTAGCTGAGATTTGAACATCTATGATGTAGACACATTTACTCACATGAATAGGACTCATGTATGATGAGTTCTTTGAAGGAATTTTCTGACAAAATGAATTTGCCAAACAATGATGATTCCTAAAATTGAAATATGTAATTCTTTCTCTGTGTTTGGCATATTAGCTTTTAAGAATTCCAGTGTTTCAAAATCCATGGGTTAGATTCCCTATTGACTACCTTGCAATTCCAAGCTCATGAGTGAGATGACAGCTCAGACAACTAAATTTTCCCATACTAAGAATGCAGATGCATTGAAGTGAAGCACATTGAAGGATCACTCAAGACTTGAGACATCTTCCTCTCAATATGACTGTATCTTAGAAGGATTGGTCTTTAGCCCTGATTACTGAAATTAATTGCTGACGAAAATCAATACTGTTCTTGTTAACTTCATAGCTGTTCACTGAATTCAAGAATATGTGACTCAACACAGAAAAAAAAAAAGAAAAAAAGAAAAAAAAAAAACAGGAACTGAGTGACATATGTAATATCATAGCAGTTAATGGAGGTACATGAGATATATCGATGTCTTCCATTGCGAAGATGGAATGTACTCTCTTCTTATTGTACAGTCTTGAATGTCAGATGGATGAATTTACATGCATTTTATTTATTAAACATATTATTCTGGACAATTTTTATTTGCCATTATTCTATTGGATGTATCTAAACTGAAGAACAGAAAAGTAAATCTGAGCAGAAATGTATTCTCCAGAACCCAGTCTACTCCATAGCCTTTCAAAAAAAGGCTGAATAATACAGTTCCTCTGCTCTATGTGAATTCATGACAAAGCTGCTCATCCAGAGGAAACAGCAAAAACAGCAGGCAGAAATCTTATTTCAAAGCTGACCTTCTAGGTGGTGCTCCAATTATGTCCCTTATAGTACTACATTCCACTACTGTAATACAGTTATTAAAATGTAATAATAATAATAATAATAAAAATAATCTTGTTTTCTTGTGTCTAGTAGAGTTGACTATAATGAAATGGCTGCCTTTTTTAATGGTCAATTAAACACTTATGATTACAGAGCCAAAGAATCACAGCATTCCTTACAGAAGATGCTTAAGGTTAGCATGACATATAAATCAGCAAAAGTATTTTAAAACCAGTAAATGACTAGACATTAGTAACAAGCAGACTGAAAATATTATGAAAGCAATTAAAAATATTTATAGACTATGTTTCAAGAAACTAAAATAATACTCATTTTTTCAGGAGATGACTATTTACTGTAAATAATACGGTTAATGGCACACATTCATCATATCTTTCTTTAATTAGACTTTTTTCTTCCGTAAGGATCTATGAAACGGTTTTAAGTACCAATGTCAACAACAGTTAACATGATTAAAACTGCATTCCTAATAAGAATTTTATCCCAGATTGTATTAATGTTTATTTTAAAATGCTTCTGTGCTGTGGAGCCATCTGTTTCTTGCTAGTTATAGTACCTAAGTTCTACATTCATAGGACCCAAGGGAGATTTTCACCTGTTTTTTCTTTATAGTCTAGCAGGTATTCACTAGTTCATTCAGAAGAAATATTTCAACTGAAGTTAGGAAGTTGTAGTTAACAGGAAAATGTTTCCAAATTTTTAACACGGAAACCTCTTGATAGCACTCTAATAGGATTCTTGCTGGATGTGAATTTCAAATTGCCAATTTTGAAGAAAGGAATGGATACTAGCAGTTAAAACCAAGCATGTTTCTGTATTTTTTTCCTAAAAAAAAAAAAAAAACTGCACTGCCTTTGTAAAGAAGTTTCTTTAGTTTCCTTTAAACTTATGAATTTCAAATCACTTTTTGAAGAATATTAAAATCAATTAAACAATATTTTCATTAAAAAAAAGAAAAAAGAAACAGCGGTCATTTTTCATTGATTATTCTGGAATAGAGCAGTGTTAATCTATTAACTTATTGTACAGTCTTCAACTCCTATAAAAACACCATGTGAATTAGGTATGATGTCTCATAACAAATGGACAAAAAATAACTTTCCCTTTTAAGTCTTGGCAGAATATGATAATCTGTTCTTGATCTGGTAGCTCATTCCCCGTAGGCACAAAGATATATTACTTTCTAATAAATGTCAGATTTTTAAGTAATAAGAGCTACAAAATATCACATGGTTCAAAAAAAAAAATAAAATAAGTATATATGATATATATGGTATATAGAGTTAAGTTCATAAGATAACAGGTTTTGCCAAAGGGGATTTTGCATGGGAAGGTAAATTAGGCTAGAGTGATATTACAACACAGTAAAATATACAACTTTAATCAGGTTTAGGTAGAATAGGGATACGTATAGTAAAGCATATATATATGTATATATGACACTGGGAATTCTGCCTGGATTGGGGAAAATATAAAATTCTCTGTATTAAGTAGTTTATAACATCATGAACATTCTTAGTAAGAACCAAGTGTCTCAGTGTTTTGGGCAAAATATCTACTAAAGTCTTGGAAGAAAGGAAAAAAGGAAACCAGGTGTATCAAACGCACATGATTTCTATACTACAAATGCAGTCAATTTTCAGGGTATGGAAGAACCAAGGGGTACCTAGAATTTAAAGTATGCTTCTACTAAGAGATATGTTATCACATAAACATATGTGATTTTGGTATCTATGTGGCAAATTAAAGAGCTCAATGACAAGTTGCTTTTATCATAGTGTGGTAGTTTTACCCTGCTACACAGTTGAACTCTACCAAAACCGCACTCTCACTCCCCCACCCCTCAAAGGAAAAGGGGGTGAAAATATGATGGAAAGGACTCAGAGGCTAAGGACAAGGAGATTATTCACCAGTTATCATCATAGGCAAAACAAACTCACATAGGGAGATTAATATAATTTATTATCTATCAATAGTGGACTAGAAAAGTGAGAAACTAAAAGCAAACAAAACACACCTTCTCCCTCATCCATCCTCTTCTACCTCCTCCCTCTGAGAAGTAAAGGGGAAATAGGGGCTGTGTTCAGTCCCTAACACTTCATCTCCAACTTCATGGTCACTCCCTGCCCCTGCTCCAGGATGGGGTCCTTCCCACAGGAAGCAGTCTTTCTCAAACTGATCCTATGTGGGCTTCCCATAGGCAGAAGCTCTTCAAGAACTGCTCCAATATGGGTCCATACCATGGGGTCCATCATTCAGGAGCAAACTGCTCCACCATGGGTCTCCCATGGGTAGCAGCTCCTGTCAAATCACCTGCTCCTGTGTGGGCACCTCTCAATGGGCTGCAGCTCTTGCCCAGAGTCTTCTCTGGTGGAGGCTCTCCATAGATGGCAGCATCCTTCAGGCCAGATCCACCTGCTCCACCGTGGGCTCCTCTACAGGGTGCCATGTGGAGATCTGCTCTGCCGTGGTACTCATGGGCTGCAGGGGGACAGCCTGCTCCAGCAGGAACATCTCCACAGGCTATAGGGGAACTTCCCTGGCACTTGGAGCACATATTCCCTTTCCTTCTTCACTGACCTTGGCATCTACAAGACTGGTACTCACTCCTCTCTCTCAGCTGTTGTGCAGCAGTTTTTTTCCCTTTCTTAAATCTGCTTTCATAGAGGCACAACCAATGCCACGTATTAGATTGCTCTAGCCAGCAGCAGGTCCTTTTTGAAGTCATCTTGAACTGGGTCTCACTAACATGGGGTAACTACTGGGCTCTTCTCACAGAGGCCACCTCTGCAGTCCCCCTGTAACCAAACCCTTGCCATGAAAACCCAAGGCACATGGGTTTAGATCATCTCACTTCCATCCTCTCTACTAATTACTTGCCACTGGGACTACTTTAACTACTTTTACATGCAAATGGTTTGAAGTCAGACAATGGCCATATTTAGCCTGAATTTCACAGCTGCAGCAGAAAACATTCCTCACTTGATGGGCAGCTGGTTCTACGTAACTTGTAGAGAGGAAAAATAGGTTTTGCTGTTCACATCTAGCCTGTACATAGGTCTGGGATATTTTAGAGCACTGTCTCCTAGGCTGTGTTTGGGATTACCCTGGTTAGAAAACTGTTAAATTTAAACCAGATTGAAGCCCAGATTTTCAGCAATGTGTGAACAGTGGCTGCATGAAGGCAAGGTCCAGTGTTAACCAGATGCCTCAATTATGCAAAAGCATAATACAATCACTCATCAAAATATTAAATACTATACAATAAAGAGTACTGTTGAGTAACACAAGCATAGAAGAGTAAGATTCATCTCTCAAGTGAAGGGGTCTGTGAGAATTTCACTTAAAAATGTGAACACAAATAAGAGCAGCATAGGTGGGAGAAAGTTCTTGAGCAATCTGACCTAAACATGAACTTGATCTAGCTTGGAGACCTCCACAGTTCTCACCCAACTTAGACTAAAGTGATGCTTTCGAAGTAATGAGCAATATTTTCCATAGATAAAAACCAGCATCATTCTCTTTTCTCAGGAGGCTTCCGATTCCACTTCTCTTAGGTTTCAGATACCAAACACTTCAGGTGTCATTTACCTGTACTGGGTCTGGCTGGAATTTTAACTTTCCTTGCAGCAGCCCATACAGTGCTGCTCTGCACTTGTAGCTAGAACAGCAGTGTTATCACACCAGTGTTGTGTCTACTGCTGAGAAGTGCTGGCACAGCACTGGGACTCTCTCTAATCCTCCTAGGGGGGTGGGCAAAAAAGTGGGAAGAGAAACATCACCAGGGCAGCTGACCTAAACCAACCAAAGGGATATTCCATACCATATGATGTCACACAGTAATAAAAGGTGGAAACAGGAAGAAGAGGGGAGGGGTGGGCTCTCGTGAAAACGTCGGTCCTCCTCCCGAACACCAGCTATGTGCGTTGAGGCCCTGCTTCAAGGACATCTTGGTCAAGCATCTCTCATTTGTGGGAAGTAGAGAGTAATTTCTTTCCTCTGCACTTCCATGTAGTCTTTATTTGTTTTGTTTGTTTGTTTTCCTCCTTTTTTTTCCCTTTCCCCTTCCTTTTTTCCCTTTCACTTTTTTTTTCCTTTAGTTAAATTGTTTAGTTAATAATAATCTTTCCTTAATTACTATTATTTCCCTTTTAATTTAATTACCCTTATCTCAACCCATTATTTGTTCTTTACTTTACTTTTCCCCTCCTCATCTAAGGAGGGGGAGTGAGAAAGTGGTTATGGTGGTCAGCTTCATAGCACGGTAAAACCACCACATTACCTATATGTTCCTTTCTGTAATGGAAAAAAATAAATAAATAAATAAATGCATCATAATATAGGAGGGAAATCTTGCGAAGCCTACAGTCTTTTGAGAAAAAAAGAAAGTTGTCATATTTCTCTTAATCTCAGAGCTCCCTTTCCCTGTCAGGCCTCCAAGAGCTTCCTTACTTTATGCAGTCTTTGGGGTAAAAAGTAGGATGCCAGTCTGATTAAAAGTCTCTGTTGGCTGTTGTGCTGGCTGGCAGATTAGCTACCCCTCTTCCCCCCCCCCTCTCCTCCCTGCCTTTCTTTTTCCTACTGGGTATTTTATATATTTTACAATCAGCTCACAGGGGTCTGCTAAATGTTGACACTCCCTTCACCCTATCTTGGAAGTGTGTAGGCATATGAATGATGCAACATCACAAACTGAGAAATCTAGAATATTTTTCTGGGAAGGTTTGCTTAACAGCTTCTGTGCAAACTTCAATTCTAAAGCTGTCTTTTCAGATATATTGCCTGTTGCTAGAACTAAGGAGAATCAGTATAACCAAATTGTATTGTTCTAATGCTTGTAAAAATATTCAGCATTTTATCTTAACATTCAGACACGGGAAGGGAACGAAATTAAATATTGGTATCTATACAGTAGAAATCACAAGAAAGTTGGTAGTATTAATGTGTCATTGGAAATTGGTTAAGAGTGTTTATACAATACTATATCTGCCTTCAGATAATCTCACCTCTGTTAGGAAGTTAATTACAACAGTAAATTACTAGTTTGCATAATCCTCAGCAAGCAATTAAGACTAGCACAGGCAGAGAGACATTTACGATTTCACCTTTGTCATATCACCAAACACTCCCAGTTCAAACCGCAGAGGGAGCAGAGTTCTTGCTTAAGGAGTTCAGCCATTTTGTAGAAAATTCAATATACACTAGGAAAAAGTTTCAATTAGTCAGAGCAGAAGGGTTTACATTCCATGATTTCACCAAATGAGTGAAGTGTTCGGATCAGAGTCTTACTGTTGCCAAATGTGGTTCCAGTAGGAATTAGGCCGAAAAAATATTGTTTCTTTTTATTATTGCCTCCTGCAGACGCAGGAGTGCTGTTGTCCTGCTGTGTGCTTTCTAACTGCAGCTTGAGTCCTGACTGTGTCCTGTCTCTTAGGATGAGTTTAGGGCATGTGAGAATATGATTCACAATTACAAGATATTATTCCATTAAGTTGGGCATATTTGTGTTATTGTGGTGCAGGACTACCTGAAAAAGTGCAAGAATAATTGATAAAGATGACTGCATTCCCTAAAAGTTTTATGAACACTAATAAAAATCTATGCTATAAATCCAAAACAACCTAAAAAACTCAAGGGAAAAACAAATATGATCTCTTTACAGTTATTCTAACAGAGACAATATAATTTTTGAACTTCATGACAGGTCTATTGCTTTTTGTGCCATGATTTGGCAGTGTGTTATGGGTACCTTCCTCAAGAAATGCTCTTTCATCCAGGACTGCAAAGTCAAGACTTTTCTTGTCATCCTTTTATGACATTGTAACTTGAAAAACTAAATAAAATAGATGGATAGAATGAACCAGAAATCAGGTTTATCTGAAGCATTTCTAATTCAGAGCAACTGAGTAACAGATTAGTCATTATGGCAATGGCAACATTTCTGTATATATTTATTTTCATGGAAATAATTATTAACAGACAGCATTTTATATAATTTTAAGAAATATTTGATATTAAAATAGAACAAATTTATTTGAAAGATCTCTCAGGTTACAGAAAATATAATGTATAAAATTATGAAAAAAGGAAGATGGTGAAGTTTTTTGCAATGTTATGTTTGCAATTCATCAAACCTGACATATATATATCTGAAATGTACGTCTAAGCTAGCTACCATTGTCTGCTTTTATAGGTAGTGGAGAGAAATAGTGCATTCAGAAAGCATCATCTGATCCTTCCTCTCTTATCAGGTGCCTATCTCTTTCCATGGAGTATACAGTATGAGATAACTAGCCTATATTTATATATATATGTCTTGGTTATTTATCACAAATAAATCCACTTGTATTCTTTAAGTACACCCATAATACAAACATGATGCAGGAAGACAGGTTCTACCCTAAGGAAACTGAAACCTCAAAATTATATAAAGGATTACTGAAATATTAAAATAATAGCAATAATAACACCAAAAAAAAAAAAAAAAAAAAAAAAAAGAAGAGTCATTCTCAATTGTTGCCTTACTGATGCTTTTTGTAGACTACTGGTGTAGAAAAAGTATTAATGCAATTAAGAAAATTTATCTGAACATTTAACAAATGAATTCAGACATGGTTGTATGAAAAAGGTCTCAGATCTTTTGGTCTGAGATGCAGAAAAAGTACAGGTAGGCCAAATATGAGATTTCAGAAGGAGGTTCAGATCAAAGACAATACTCAGTTCTGGACCTGAAATATTTTGGTGGCTAAAATAGAGAAGAATAGTAATGTGGAAGGAAAGAATAAGACCTTTGTTTCAGATGCGTTGAACCTGTGCTTCTGATTATGTTGCCATGAGGGCATACCTGAATTCAAAAAAAAAACTCACAGAATGGTCCAAGATCAATCACAGAATCACAGAATCATCTAGGTTGGAAGAGACCTCCAAGATCACCAAGTCCAACCTCTGACCTAGAGCTAACAAGTCCTTCACTAAAACATGTCACTAAGCTCTACATCTAAACGTCTTTTAAAGACCTCCAGGGATGGTGACTCAACCGTTTCCCTGGGCAGCCTGTTCCAATGCCTAACAACACTTTCAGTAGTATCAGTGAAAACCCTGATGAAATCACAGTTTCACAGTGCAGTTTAATCATTGGTAATTTAAAGAAATGATAGTAAGGAAACTTGTTTATTGATGTTTTTATGCTTGTCTAGATTAAGAAATGTAAAACAAAATTAAAATTTACCTCACATGGGAGATTATTTGTGAAATCTTCTTTAAAATGTTTTGGTTTTATTAAGTTAAAAAAAAAAAAAAGACAGATAACAAGCATGATATATGTTTTATTTATTAACAAGCTTGTACATAAAATAAAATAATTGTAGTTGTGAAGTATGACAGTATTGACCCTACTCATTCATAGTAAATATTTCCCTTTCAAAGTCTGAATTTCTTCTATAGAACTGTTAGAAAAGTAATATGACGAATTGGGTGTGTAAGATACAGCTTTAGTCATATTCTAAGGAAAAATACAGGCTGTATTGTGAATGTCTGTGAAAATACATTTTCACATAGAGAAAAGAAACAGTAGTGTATCCAACCAGTGTTGGATAGTGTAGCCACAAAAAGTAAGCCTGGCAAAAGGAGTTAATGCACATTTATGGTAAGCATTTTATATGTTTCGTTTAGAAAGTATACTATACAGAACAATTAACTTAAAAGGATCAAGTACATGTGGGAAGGAAGATTATCAGAGGAGACTGCAACTAAGAAAATGTTTTGCAGATGTACTGCATTTAAATTAATAAAATCTCATTAGGTTTTATGTTTGCCAATAACGGCTGGAAAAGTTACCATACACTGTAGGAACAATTACCCAAATCTTCACTGTCTCATTAGGTTTGTCATACTGTTTTCATTATAATACATTAGAACTTGCAAGTGAGCCTTCAGTAATGACATATTGTTCCAATTCTCCTTTCAGCAGGCTCTAAGATATTTTAGTATTTGTGTTATAAGCCAGCAGGTGTCTTCACTTTTTTTTTTTTTTCTAAATCAGTTTTATACACAGACCTCCAGACATAGAATGGAATGTAAAAGACCTTTCAACAACACATAAAAATGAGTCTGATTAGAGTGAAGCAATACACACTATTTTTATGCTTTTATGATAATTCCAGGTACTAAGAATGTGCATCTTTAGAGTACAGATCTATTCCTGTAAATCCTGTTAGTGAAATTTGTATTAATGAAGACAAATCATTTGATATATAAAGTTTAAAAATTTGCGTAACAAATAGAAGACATAAAGATGATTTGAATATCTAAGGCTTTATAAACAACCAACTTTGTATGGGCTTGTAAGGCACTTGCATTCAGATGAGTAAGATTTTAAAACGATATGATTTTTAAAACAATTTGAAGCTTCCCAATTCTGGTTTTAAGAAGCTTAAGGTTAAAACAAATACTGGATTTATGCTAGGCAGAGAAAATATTTAGAAACATTTTGAAATAGAAATTGCCTACATATGTTTATGTAAGTGTCACATGACTGTCAAAAAATGAGAGGTTGTCGTGTGTACTGTCCATGAGAAAATGAAAGACCATGACACCCTGAAAATCTGACAGGATTTTCTTACTTAGTCTATCACATGTGATACTTAGTCTATCACAATAGCTGGATTTTCAATTGCATCAATGGTCTTTTCATCCTTCTTTCTTTCTTTTATTTTTTTTTCAAGCTCTTTAAAATTCCATTTTTAATACTTCCAATTTCCTTCTCTTTAAACTTTTCTGTTTATTTCTAGAAATGGAGAAAAGTGAAAAGATTAAAAAGATATTCAGAAGACAAAATAAGGAAAAATTTAAAAAGCAAATGGAAAAAGTCCCAGAACATACTGTAAGTGGTATTGAGGGACATTTCCTATCTTCCCTAATACTGTGTCCTTCATGGAAGAAGGTGAAGAAAAGAAGCAAGTGACACGTTAACATTTTTACATTAACAATCCCAATAATTTTAACTTGATACAGAGCTGGTTGTTTAAAATCAAACATTATTAGAAGTCCTACAATTAAAACTGAATTATTGCCCTGATTTGATAAATAATAACTGTTTCAGGTATTTTCTGAAAATTTAGACAACACATGAAATCGTAGCTGTCTCTGTGTGTAAACAAAGCATTGTCAGGGCAGGAAATTAATAGAGGCTACAGAGTGGTCTCTGAAGGTCCATTTTACCTTTACTACAGCCTTTTTGCAGCTGCTCTCACCACAAAGCAGAATGACTATGTTGGTGATAAAAGTTGTTAATATTAACTTCTTGAAACACCAAATTTTCATCAGTTTTACATTAGCATGAAACAGCAAGAAATTCCACTCAATGAGCATCAGACAGTGTAAACATCTCTAATGAACTACCTATTAAGACAGAAATATATATACACAAAATACACAGAAGTATATATACACAAAAATGTAATGAGCCAATCTCTAGAAGTGTCCTTTTTTTTATCTCTAGAGGAAAACTATCATGACTATCATTGCGTTCTATCCAGTTATGGATAAATATATTCAGACCATGATGTCATGAACCAGAACAGTGGGGAGGAAAGAACAAAAGAAAGAAAACAAAAAGAAATTGTAGGAAATGTTAGGGTATGAGGGAAATAGTAATCAGACCACTTTGTTTGTTTGTTTGTTTGCAAAGACAAAAGCATCCTGAAAAAACATATTATCTTCCTGAAAAATCAGTCTTATGAATACTAAAATAACTCAGACTATCAAAATCTGTTTTCTTTCCTTCAACAACGTATTCTATTTCTCTTACAAGATGTATGTATCTTGACTTTATTATTATTATTATTATTATTATTATTATATAGGTCTGAAAACCCAAGAAAAGGCATACGAGAACATAGAATTATAGTATTGCTGTGAGAAAAATAAACAAAAATTAATCTGGTTTCAAACAGGTGATACTTTCATGGGATCTTTCTTTGACGTAGGCAAAAGATATCCTTTCCCAGATAGCTGAGCTGGTGCTCTTCAGTGCTAATCTTGAGACACAGAGTAATGGACTTTATAACTACACCTGGACAGCTTGTTCTATACCCCATATTACTCCGTTTTATCTTCTGGATGATGGTCACCCCTGCTGTTACTTATTACTATACTGATACCTTTGGGTCTACTCTTTTTAAGACACAAGTTTTTCTTATTTAATGTATTTCTTGATGTTCTATTTTTTCCTCACTTTGAATTTGTCCATGAACTTTAATTAAGCTCCTTCATCATGGTTCACAGGTTTAGCAAGCTTATATGCATATATATATCTGCTCACTCAGCAAGATGGCACAAGTTTTCTAACTATAAAATTCTATTACTTCAGTTCATGTCTTTTGCAAACAGTTATTGTTAACAGTTAACGTTGTCACAAGGACAACAATAATAAATTTTAAAAAAAAAAAAAAAGGAGAAATAAATTGGCATGCTGGTTATTTATTTTTTTAGCATAGAAAGTTAAATATATCTCTATTTTTTTATTTATTTATTTTACATGTATTTATACTATGTATAAATATAAATTCCATGAACACTAATTCTTGCATATCCTGTGGGGTTTTGCTGTTGTTGTTTCTTTATTTTAATATTTATTGGTGTGGTGGTTTTACTCAGGTGGGCGGCTGAGCTCCACCACAACTGCTCTCTCATTCCCCCTCCTCAAAGACGGATGGGGAGAAAATATGATGAAAAGGGGTCAAGGGTTGAGATAAGGACAGGGAGATTGCACAGTAATTATTGTGATGGGCAAAACAGACTCACCATAGGGAGATAATAAGATTTATTGCTTATTACTAACAAACTAGAGAAGCAAGAAACAAAGGAAAGAAACCAAAAGAAGCTTCCCCCCCAACCACCCTCTTCCACCTCCTCCCTCCGAGTGGCGCAGGGGAATGGGGTAATGAGGGTTATGGTCAGTCTAAAATAAAATATGCAGTTTTTCAAACATACAGCAAGTCTTGTACAGCTTTATTGTATTAGTGTGGTTTTGGTAGTCTTATATTGTTGTGCTCCTATTCCCAACAAAATTTTCTGCTTCATTCTGTTAAATGGTGAAAAATGTTTTTCTACAATGTTTTTCCAGGCTACAGGTCCAGCCTGGAATCTGCTCCGGCAGGGGTCTTCCAAAGGCTTCAGCCTCCATTGATGCAGGTCCACCTACTCCACTGGGGGCTCCTCCATGGGCTGAAGCATGGAAAGCCCCTCCACCGTGGTACTCCATGGGCTGCAGGGGGACAGCCTGCTTCACCATGGTCCTCACCACAGGTCGCAGGGGACTTCTGCTCCGACGCCTGGAGCACCTCTCCCCCTCCTTCTTCACTGACCTTGGAACATGCAAGTTTGTTCCACACTCCTCTCACTCTCCCAGCTGCTGTGGGGTGCAGGGTGCAGCGTGTTTTTTGTTTGTTTGTTTGTTTGTTTTCCCCTGTCTTAAATATTCTCTCACAGAGGCGCAAGCATTACTTATTGGCTCGGCTCTAGCCAGCAGTGTGGCCCTTACCTAACATGGGGCAGCTTCTAGATTCTTCTCACAGAAGCCACCCCTATGGCCCCCTGCTACCAAAACCTTGCCACGTAAACCCAGTACACTTGGAAACATAGGAGTTTTAATTCTGTTCTGAATGTTTGGTGAACAGTAGAAAGGGAAACTGCTTTATGTCACATGTATCTATGTTACGGTTCTTTGATATAGTAGAATATTTTCACATACCTATCCATGTAAAAAGAAATTCTTTGAAATGCCCCAGTGTGGTAGTCTCACGCTGAAGGCTAGCTAAATTCCACCACACCACTCTCTCGTTCTCAGTTCTCAACAGAACAGGAGGAGAAAGTATGATGAAAAAAAAAATGGCTCAAGGGTTGAGGTAAAGAGAGAGATGACTCACCAGTTACCATCATGGGCAAACCAGACTCTGCACAAGGAGATTAATGTAATTTATTTACTATTACTAAGAAAATAGAATGATTAGAACTAAAAAGAAACTAAAAACACCTCTTCACCCACTTCTACCTCTCTGAGCCAGGAATGGATATTGCAGTCAGTCCACAACACTTCATCATCTGCTGCTTCTTCATCTTCACTCTTTTCCCCTGCTCCAGTGTGTGGTCCCTTACAAGGGATGCCATCCTTCCTGAACTGATAAAACATTCACAGGCTTCAGTTCAAGAATGGCTCCAGCATGGGTATCTAATAGAGGATGCAGTCCTTCAGGAATAGCCTGCTCCAGCACAGGTCCTGCAAGGGCAGCAGCTCCTGACAGACCTCTTGCTTCACCAGGGACTTCTCTCCACAGGCTTCAGTTCCAGCCTGGAGTCTGTCCTGTGTGGGCTCTCCATGGGCTGCAGCCTCCTTCAAGCCACCTGCTCCACTGTGGGCTCTTCTAGGGACTGCAGTGTGGAAAACTGCTTCGCCATGGCACCCCATGGGCTGTAAGGGGAAAGCCTGCTCCACTATGGGCCTCTCCAATGGCTGCTAGGGAACTTGTGCTCCAGCAACTTTATTATCTGCTGTCACTTCTTCTTCACTGACCTTAGTGTCTTCAGGATTATTTTTTGCTACATTTTCTCACTCTTCCCTTAGCTGCTATTACACAGCATATTTTCCCTTTCTTAAATATGCTTGCAAAGAGGTGTCACCAGCATTGCTCCTTGACTCAGCTTTGGCCAGTTGTGGGTCCCTATTGGAGCTGGCTGGAACTGACATGGGGCAGCTTCTGAACTCTTCTTACAGAGGCCTCTACTGCAGCCCCATTACTACCAAAACCTTTACATATAAGACCAGTATACCCAGAATCATTGTATTATGATCAAAAAAGTGAGTCTGATTGGGGCTATAAATCCTTAATTTCAGAATCTTAGGATTTCACTTTTACCTGATGCATGTAATTCCTGTCTTACTAACAAATCTAGCTATGAACTATGTGCATGAACTGTATTTTCTTGTCTCACTCACTTTAGGTTACTTAACACAAAATTTACAGAGGATCTTGAGGAAATGTTCTTACTGATGCCAAAAATTTGCAGCAGTGCTACTATGATAGAGCTAATACTATGTATTAAGCTAGTATATCTATTAACTTGAGAGAGCTGCATACGAATTCATTTTATAGTTAGTGATATTACTGATTTTTTTTACCTTTATAATCTTTTTCTGAAATTTCCTACTTCCCTAAGATGTTACAAAAACTAATAATACAACCTGAATTTTCAGTAGAGTAAACCAAGCTTCAGAACATTGTTACTTTTTTTTAATTTTTTTTCTGTGTAAAAATTGGCTAGAATGCTGTGTTCTGAAGAACAAGTCTTAAGAAAAAAGAGCAATTTGAAGGATTGTTTTGAGCTAAGAGCACACAGTAACCCCAATTCATTCCTTATCGTTTCTCCATTTACATTTGTGGTCAGATATACGACAGATAACAAACAGCTTATTTGAAACCTTTCTTTCTCCATCAGAGAAAGCATTCATTCATATGTAGGAAATCTGATCATCTTATCATTCCCATTTCTATTGGCTTAGAGTTGATCATGCAAAAGAATATACAACTGAGAAAACTATCACTGAAATTCCCTCATCTCTTCTGGAGATAAGATGGCAGGATGGATAGAAATGGCCCATACAGAATATCTACTTCATAAAGTTGTATATATTACTGTTATTTGGACTACCTGGTAATGGTACCCACCATTTTGGCATGAAGACAAGTACTTTTGTTCTTAGTCATCACCTGGTTTAGTTCAAGGAGTTTGTGCTGAAGTTCCAGTTGGTCAAGGTTCATGATTTTGTCTCTAATTGAGCATTTTTAGAATTATGTGAAAAAAACACCAATGTGTTGCTGCTTTTTTTTTTTTTTTTTTTTTTTTTTTTTTTTTTTCCCTGCTAAATATCCCACAGAAATTACATTAAGAAAATATATTTTAAAATTTCAAAGTCAAGCTTTGCAAGGAATCATGAGAATTAGGACTGATCAACCAATCTGAAATCTACCTCATGAGCTCATACATTATGAGCTTCTATTGGTATGAGAGCTTCTATTGGTATGATTCCAATGAAAGACTATACCATAATGAATATTTCCTATGTGACACATTAAAGGTTGCAGCAGCCACCCAAATTCTGTTTTACTTATGCCTGAAGATTCCTTACAAATAATTTTACTTTGGAATCTTAGTAATGTGCTTTGTACATAATTTTTGTTTATTTGTCTTCTGTTTTTGTTTTTAATTAAAATTAAATATTTTTTTTAGTAATAAAATTATAATTAGAGAAAATTCAGAATACCCATGTATTAGTTACAGCTACACTATGGACATGCAAAATCATATTTTGAAACTCTGTCTAAGGTGAATAGTTGACATTGATTAAGGGGAGGTCTTTAAGATAAGCTTTAACCTTGCCAGATTGCCTTTGAACATTCAGCAATGCACCCTACAAAGTAACAGTCCTATGTGCGATATACACATTATCTTGTCTAGGTCACCTATTATTTCCGACAAAGAGCTTAAATGTAACTTCTTTATTCCCGTGTCAATATATTTTTATCAAAACATGTAAATCCTTTCAAATGTACTTTTTAATAGTACCAGAAACCAATAACAATCTCATGCCCTTTGAAATGTAGGACAAATGACCATAACCAGAGAGGTTTTTTACAGCTTTATTTATATTAATTGGCACATGTAATCTCTCTACATTACTGAACTGGAAAAAAAAAAAAAAAAAAAAAGCAAAGGATAGGTAGGAAACAGTAACTAAACTACACCATTTAAAATAACGCTCTAATAGACTCCTCACTACCACAATATAACAAAAGTGACAATAACTCTCTGTGTAATTCTATGTAATCTTTGGCTTATTTTTAAACATACTGGAGTATATATAACTGTTTGGTGGTTTTGCACCAATAGGTAGCTCAGCTCCACCACACTCTGCTTTCTCACTTTGAACCTCCCCTTCCCCCCCCCCCCAACCCCTCACAAAAACAAAACAAAACAAAACAAAACAAAACAAAAAAAAAAAACACCAACATGGGTTGAGATAAGGACAGGGAGATCAGTCACCAATTACCATCATAGGCAAAACAGACTCAGTATAGGTAGATTAATGTAATTTATTGCTTATTATTAACAGTTAAGTGAGAACTAAAAGCAAACTAAAAACACCTTCCTCCCACCCACTATTTTCTACTTCCTTCCTGTGAGCAGTGAAGGGGAATGTCAGTTTGACCTCAGTACCAGGGAAGCTCATGGAGCAGATCCTCTTGAGAGTCATCATGCGGCACTTGCAGGGCAAGCAGGCAATCAGGCCCAGTCAGCATGGGTTTATGGAAGGCAGATCCTGCTTGACGAACCTGATCTCCTTCTGTGACAAAGTGACACGCTGGGTGGACGAGGGAAAGACTGTGGATGTGGTCTACCTTGACTTCAGCAAGGCTTTTGACACTATCTCCCACAGCATTCTCCTCAAGAAAATGGCTGCTCTTGACTTGGACTGGCGCATGCTTCGTTGGGTTAGAAACTGGTTGGATAGCCGGGCCCAAAGAGTCGTGGTAAATGGAGTCAAGTCCAGTTGGAGGCCTGTCACTAGTGGCGTTCCCCAGGGCTCGGTGCTGGGGCCGGTCCTCTTTAATATCTTCATCAATGATCTGGACGAGGGCATTGAGTGCACCCTCAGTAAGTTTGCAGATGACACCAAGTTAGGTGCGTGTGTCGATCTGCTCGAGGATAGGAAAGCTCTGCAGGAGGATCTGGATAGGCTGCACAGATGGGCTGAGGTCAACTGCATGAAGTTCAACAAGGCCAAGTGCCGGGTCCTGCACCTGGGGCGCAATAACCTCAAGCAGAGCTACAGGCTGGGAGATGAGTGGTTGGAGAGCTGCCAGGCAGAGAAGGACCTGGGAGTGATGGTGGACAGTCGGCTGAATATGAGCCAGCAGTGTGCTCAGGTGGCCAAGAAGGCCAACAGCATCCTGGCTTGTATCAGAACCAGTGTGACCCGCAGGGCTAGGGAGGTGATCGTCCCCCTGTACTCGGCTCTGGTGAGGCCGCACCTCGAGTACTGTGTTCAGTTTTGGGCCCCTCGCTACAAGAAGGACATCGAGGTTCTTGAGCGGGTCCAGAGAAGGGCAACGAAGCTGGTGAGGGGTCTGGAGAACAAGTCCTACGAGGAGCGGCTGAAGGAGCTGGGATTGTTCAGCCTGGAGAAGAGGAGGCTCAGGGGTGACCTTATTGCTCTCTACAGGTACCTTAAAGGAGGCTGTAGTGAGGTGGGGGTTGGCCTGTTCTCCCACGTGCCTGGTGACAGGACGAGGGGGAATGGGCTTAAGTTGCTCCAGGGGAGTTTTAGGTTGGATGTTAGGAAGAACTTCTTTACTGAAAGGGTTGTGAGGCATTGGAACAGGCTGCCCAGGGAAGTGGTGGAGTCACCATCCCTGGAAGTCTTCAAAAGATGTTTAGATGTAGAGCTTAGGGATATGGTTTAGTGGGGACTGTTAGCGTTAGGTCAGAGGTTGGACTCGATGATCTTGAGGTCTCTTCCAACCTAGAAATTCTGTGATTCTGTGAATGGGAAATGGGGGTTGTGATCAGTCCATAACACTTCATAATCTGCTGCTCCTTCATGGCCACTCTCTGCCCCTGCTCCAGGATGGGGTCCCTCCCACAGGATGCCATCCTTTCCAAACTGGTCCTGCATGGGCTTCCCACAGGCAGCAGCTCTTCAAGAGGTCTGTCCTTCAGGAGCAAACTGCTCCAGCACAGGTCCCCCACGGGCAACAGCTCCCCCCAGACCAGCTCCTGCATGGTCTCCTCTTCATGGGCTGCATCTCCAGAGTCTGCTCCAGGAGGGGATTTCCACAGGCTGCAGCCTCCTTCAGACCAGATCTGTCTGCTTCACTGTGGGCTCCTCCATGGGCTGCTGCATGGGGATCTGCTCTGCTGTGGGACCCATGGGCTGCAGAAGGACAGCCTGCTCCACCAGGGGTCTCTCCACAGACCACAGGGGAACTTCTCCTCTGGAGCCTGGAGCATGTCCTGTCCTCCTACACTGACCTTGGGGCCTTCAGGGCTGGTTCTCACTGCTCTCTCTCAGCTGCTGTTGCACAGCAGTTCTTTACCCTTTCTTCAATTTGCTTTCACAGAGGGACAACCAACATTGCTCACTGTCTTGGTTCTGACCAGAGGCTGGTCCCATTTGGAGCCATCTGGAACTGTCTGTTACTAACATGGGGCAGTTTCTGGGCTCTTCTCACATAGACCACCCTGCAGCCCACTTTCTACTAAAACCTTCCCAGTTAAGTGCAACAGATTTTGGTGAGAAGAAATTCTGGTTACTTGCATAGTATCTTAGAAAGGCTGAAATTACAGGTCATAATTGTTTTTCATTTTCTTTCTTTGTAAATAATGAATTATTCTACTGAGGTTATTCAGTGGCATTATGTTGATGTAGCTAAATAAATACAGTAGCATTCAATGACTCTAATGAAAACAATCAGCCCAGCTTCCTTCTAAGTATTCTAAAACCAGATTTCACTACAGTTAAAGGTACAGTATCATCTCTAGATAATAATTTTCATAATATGCCAGTCTGTTGCACAGTCTTCATATGTTGCCTTCTAAAGATTATAGTTGTAGTAGTAGTAGTAATAATAATAATAATAATAATAATAATAATAATAATAATAATAATAATAATAATAATAATAATAATAAAGTCCAGCCTGAGTTATGGTGCACTGAGATCAAATAACTGTAGATTGCAAAGTTTCTGGATCATAAGTTAATGATGCTTAAAGAATCAAAAAAATTTCTTAGCTGCAGACGCCTCTCCTGGGCTTTTGAAAGCCACTGAGAATCAATTAAATACTTTGCATCTTGAAAACCTTACAGTTTTAAGAATAGGTCTTGTGAAGTTCTGCAGTTTCTTAGTCCTTTATGAAAATAAATTGAAGACAAAGAGAAGTACTTTCTTGGCTATGCAGAGAACAGTAGGTTAGAGAGTTTGCATTAGCCTCACATTCTTGTATTCATTTCTAGTTTTCATGTATCACTGGGGAAGTGTAAGAAAAAATTGCAAATCAGGATACAAATCAGTAAGATCGAAAAAATGTGCTGAATTAATGATAGTTCTTATGGTTTTTAGTGAGATACAAGCTTTGGAGGCTAGACAAGAGAAGTGTGACATAACTCATCGTGGCTTCTGGTACTAATAAGTTATGAGGCACTCACATGTTTGAGATAAACCCCATAAGTTACTGGAGTCTATATCATCTCTCCATTATAACTACAGATATATGAAAGAGACAAAATTCATCCCAAACCCCTGAAGCTGCAACATAAAACTGAATAGTTCAACACCTCTATTGATTCTTCAGCTTTTTTTTTTAATTGTTTTTCCTTTTTTTTGTTGGGGGGGAGGGGGGAGGATGGGGGGAGGATTTTTTTCTTTTGTTATTCTTGTTTTCCTTGAACTTCTCTCATCTTTTAACATTAAAAACAAACAAACAAACACCACCAACAACAACAAAAAACACCACTAATTATTTCATTTGCTTCATTTGTAGTTACGTAAATAAATATTGAGGTAAACTTCCTCCACTGTTTACAGTGATCATATTATTCATACAGATTCTTGGATTTCCTGTTACTATCAGCAAAATTTATTAAAGCAGTCCAAAGGCAAAACACCTAAAACAGATTAAAATCTCTACACAGGGTGAGACTGAGCTTTTAGACTTAGTCTTGTGTTAGGAGGAGCCCAGGGACACACAGTCACAATTCTTCTCTTGCTTTCCCTTTGCTGTAGGGGAAATCATTTTGTTGCATCCTTTTATAATACATGGTTTATCTTTCCCCTTGTGGATTGTTCTATTTGGCATATTATAGAAAGCAGACTTAAGGTTCCGTATCCTCATCCTCATACATATTTTTCAATTCCTCCTAGAATTGTCCACCCCAGCGGAAAAAGTTTGCCACTCTTGGTTCTTGTTGTAAGGTTCATTATACTAGCATGGAAAAATAGGTGGAATATGGCTCTTCATTCATTCCTGTAGCTTCACTTAAGGTCAGTCACAGTTTTACCTGTAACATAACATTACAAGACAGAAAACAAGTCATTACAATGTAATTCAAGATGTTTTCACAACTTACTAAGAGATAAGATCCTAAAAAAAAATAAAAAAAAAAAATTAAAAGATTAACACTATTTGGAGGTAAAGATCAGAGCTATACATAACGTTGAAATAAAATACTGTGTTGTAATCTCATTACAATTTTCTGTTAGAAAACTGAAAGGGTAACATTAGAGATGTTTTGTAAAGATAGGTAAGAATACAACTAGATGTATGTCCATGACAGTCTATGTTACGGAAAAAAAAAAAAAAAAAAAAAAAAAAAAAGAAAAAAAAAAGAGAGAGAATATTCTTCTGCTTAAGAATAATTAGGATATGAAAAACTCCCAGGCATAAGCATCCCTCTGAGCAGATAACAGTGGGAAATATGCTTTGCAGTAGGCTTCATAGGGTTGCAAAGATTAATACCAGCTAAGAATCTGTCCATGCAATTCTCAGGAGGGAAGGATAAAGGCACAGAAAAAGGAACAACAATGCCTCCCTTTTCTCTCCATCTGTGTAAAATTTAAACATAATGTGTCCAAACATTCAGTTGGAAACATTTTGAGAACAGAGACATACCTATCAAGTGGGAGGAGGACAGACTTGCTTAACATTTCAGTCTCTGTGTATGAGTTTTTTGTTTCAATGACTGGTTGTCATTCTGGGTCACTGCTGATAAAGATCCCACTAGAAGGGAGTAAAAGATTTACCCTACATTAGGCGGTGTCTATGTCGTTACAAATTCTGCTCTCAGATTCATGCAGGTGGCATGAAAGTTTATAGGCAGCATACACCAGTGCCTAAACAAAATATAATTTTTGTTTGGCATTTTATCAGACTTCATAATATAACATTATGTCACATAATGTAAAATATATAGAGCACATTTTTGCAAAACGTTTACAATGTTTAACAGATACTGAAATAGCTTATCTAATTGAATCTCTGGTGCTTGCAAAATGTCAGTTCATATAGCATAAAACATTACTGCTGACTTATCTAAAATAGCCATGCTCTAAGTTTTCAGATTTGTAACACAGTAAGATCAACTATAACAGAAAATTATTGATATTTTAATATATACATAAAACTCTTCACTGAGAGGTTTTTGCTCAAAAAAGTCTTAAGAAGCAATGGCCATTGTAGGCATGTGGTCCTGTTGTTGATTTCTCAGTCTCTTATTTTTTCTTATCCAAGAAAATACAACACCAATAAACCCATGGAGGCTACAGAAGTTTGGATTCTCATCTGTATCAACTCGTGCTTCTCTTTTGCTTAATCCATTCTTTTAATGTATTTATATATTTATTTATTTCTATGCGGTAGTGAAATGAAAATAAAAACAAAACTATTCTACTTACAAGCAATGAGCTATACGAGCTCATCTCTAGTCAATTCTTTATGGCTTGAGCTGCTCCTATGTAGAGGAAGATACTGGTGACTTTCTAAGTCATTCTTTCTTCTTTTTTTGTCTTTTTTTTTTTATTTTATTTTAAGTTTTAAACGTCTTATTCTAATTTTTATGTTAGATTTATGCAAACATCTGATATCTCTTTTCTCACTTACCATAAAGAGGTAAATGGATGAACTTGTAGAATTATTAATCTTTGCAAATAGAATCTTATCTCTTGGTTATGTTTAGAATTATGGCACAGTTCTTTCTGTAATCTGAAATTTTGACCAACCTGATCTACTAAAATAGCAGATTCAATAGACCTAGTCCTCTTATTTTCAGAGAATTTCAGAGAATTGAGACAGCTTATCATGTGTCTCTTGCTGTAAAAACACTCATCATCACAGTCATTGGGGCAACATCTAAGCAGGTTAAGTACCCAACTCTAATTAAAAAATAACATTTTCAGTATAAATCAGGCAATTATTCTGTTTCAGTGTTCCTCTAAATGTTATTTGGGTGCTCCTCCATGTACCTTTCAAATCCCAGTTTTGAGCTTATAGAGGACCCTGAAACAAACTTTTTAAATGAAAAAGATAATGTTGAAAACCTGTTTTAATTTGAGAAGAAAAACTTCATGCAATGTTTTGATCTATAAGCAAGAACTAAATATATATATATATATATATATATGTCTAAGGAAACAGTTTCAGAGTATATAAAAAAAAATCTTAAAAGAACTTGACTATTGCTCAAGAATTATAGTTAAATGTTGTAAAACACAGTAAGACTATTTCGTGAAATTCATGCAAAATATAAAGTTTATGTAAACAATACTACCAGAAAAAAAAAAAAAATATATATATCTCTTTATAGTTTTCAAGTTAAAAGAAAAAAAAAAAAAAGTACTAATAAGTGATCAATTATTTCAGACTTTTAGATATTAAATTGAAAGGAAGTGATATCTTTCTTTCACCTGTAGGTGGAAACCTCAACATGAACATGTTGACAATGTGACAATGTGACAACGAGAATGTGACAATGTTCATTGTCACAGTAAATGCTCTTTAGGACATGGCAATTCTTTTATTTTCTAAGTGCTGCTATCTAAATTCTACTATAATATTATTGAAAACATGACAAAAGCCTAAATTTATTTTTTAACTCAGTTTTTGGGATGACTAGATGTAACTTTAGACTGTAGTTATCTCAAAAGTACGAACTTGTTTTGCGGCCAGAACTTGTTCTGGAAGTGAAGAAATTTTTTCTTCTGTTTGTTACCTATGATATAACATTTTATTCCCTTTCCCTTTTTCTTTTTTCCCTATAGCCAGAAAGTGCTTAGAATTGTACTGGAACCTATATTTTTCGACTTTTAATGCAATCTTAAAAGAAAAAAATACTTAATTTGGTGTGACTCTCACTTTACTTCTTCTTTTTTTCTTCTTTCTGGATCACAGGGGAAAAAAAAAAAAGTTTTGCCTCTAAACATTGATGACCCTCATGAACACAGAAACATATTTTTAAAAATATTGTTATCAAGTTTTAAAAATATTGCTGCCTTAAGTATAAATCAAGGCACTTAAAAACTATTGAGTATGAGAAATGAGCACTAAGAGTACAGATCTCAGCACTTCTTCAAACTTGCACCCAGAAGTATAATGGCCTGATTACACCTTAAAACAGAGGCCATGCTTCCCACTGTTGTGTTAAAGGGTAAGGAAGTTTTGTAGGACCTAACCCCCCTTGTATTCCAGCTTGTCCTCAGATATCAAAGGGGCTGGGGGCAGATGAGCTTAGACTCTGAGTGATGCTCAATTTGGTATAATTGCATTCAATGTATATTGAATTACCATGATCACGGATGCGCAAATAGCACAATCGTCTCTATAAGTCCAGTCGCATTAATCATGATCACTGGTTCACAAATAAAGCAATACACTTTCAATCTAGTAAATGATTGGTGCAGTTTATTGAAGCAACAGGTGTACAAGTTTTTTGGATTGCTGGTGATAAATACACTGTCTGCAGCATGTGCGAATACCAAGAATATGACTAACACAACCAACTACATGTGTGTTACGAAACAACTCTATAGAGAATGTTAGGTTTCCTGGGGAAACACTTGGTATAACTGAGAGTTTGAATCTCACCCAATAGTTTTCTCTATAGGAGGTGAAGAGAGGTTCAGACTGTCAACTGATCCCAGAAGTCAGTGGTGTCTTTCCAACTTGTCTGAGATGGTGTCTTCCCTCTAGTTTCCCTTCTCTTGTGACATTTAATACTATTTTCTTACTTTTAGGTGGAGCTTGAGTGACTCTAGTCATATATTGACGAACGAATAAAGGGGATGTCGTTGTGGGAGTCTATTACAGACCGCCTGGCCAGGACGATAGTGCCGATAAATTATTCTTTACAGAACTAAGAGAGGCCTCGAGATTAACTCCCCTTGTCCTTATGGGGGACTTCAACTTGCCAGACGTTAACTGGGAGTGCCACACGGCTGACACGAGCAAGTCCAGGAGGTTCATGAAGCACCTAGATGATAACTTCTTGGTGCAGGTGCTAACGGAGCCAACTAGGAAAGGTGCCCTCCTAGACCTGTTGCTAGAAAACAGAGAGGGTCTGGTGGGAGATGTGGTGATTGGTGGCCGCCTCGGTCATAGCGACCATGAAGTGGTTGAGTTCAAAATTTACGGTGACAGAAGGAAAAGTGCCACCAAAACCTCATCCCTAGATATGGGGAAGGCGGACTTCAGGCTGCTCGGGGAACTAGTCAGCAAGGTCCCCTGGGAAGCTGCTCTTGAAGGCCTTGATGTCCACCAGTGCTGGTCACTCTTTAAGCGATGCCTCCTAGAAGCACAAGATCAGGCAATTCCTAAATATCGCAAGTCAGGCAGGCGGGGCAGGAGGCCGTCGTGGCTGACCAGGAACATTCTTATGGAGATTAGGCGGAAACAGAGAGTGTTTCGCTACTGGAAGGAGGGCCAGGTGACATGGAAAGAATACAGGGATGCTGTTCGTGTTTGTAGGAAGAAAATTCGTGTGGCTAAAGCACACCTAGAGTTGAAGCGGGCTGTGTCTGTGAGAGAAAATAAAAAGGGTTTTTTTAGATATGTGAATGGAAAAAGGAGAACCAAAGAATGCATAGGGCCGCTCCTTGATAGGGAAGGTCTCCTCACAGACAATGACATAGGCAAAGCAGAGACGCTTAATGCCTTCTTTGCCTCTGTCTTCAATGCCGATGATGGGCTTCGGGACCCAGGGTGCCCTGAGCTGGAGGACCGGGACGGTGGGGATGACAAACTCCCAACCGACCCTGAACGTGTGCGGGATTTGCTACTCCACCTGGATCCCTACAAGTCCATGGGTCCGGATGGGATTCATCCCCGGGTGCTGAAGGAGCTGGCGGACGTCATCGCGGAACCTCTCTCAATTATTTTTCAACGATCCTGGGAGTCTGGAGAGGTCCCGGTAGACTGGAAGCTGGCAAATGTTGTGCCGATTTTCAAGAAGGGTCAGAAAGAAGACCCTAGCAATTACAGGCCTGTCAGTCTCACGTCAGTGCCTGGTAAAATCATGGAGAAGATGGTTCTCGAATGTATTGAGGCGCACCTGGGGGACAAAGCAGTCATTGGTCCCAACCAGCATGGGTTTGTGAAGGGTAGGTCCTGCCTAACTAACCTGATTTCCTTTTATGATAAGATCACCCGTATGGTGGACCAAGGGAAACCAGCTGATGTGATTTTTTTGGACTTCAGCAAGGCTTTTGACACGGTTTCCCATAGGATCCTACTGGACAAAATGTCCAGCATACAGCTAAATAAAAACATCATACGATGGGTGAGCAATTGGCTAATGGGCAGGGCCCAAAGGGTTATGGTGAATGGCGCTGCGTCAGGCTGGCGGGCGGTCACCAGTGGGGTCCCTCAAGGCTCCATTTTAGGGCCGGTACTTTTCAATATTTTTATAAACGATCTGGATGTAGGAATAGAAGGTATTTTGAGCAAGTTTGCTGATGACACCAAACTTGGAGGAGTTGTGGACTCGAATGAGGGTGGAAAGGCCTTGCAGAGGGATCTGGATAGGTTGGAGAGATGGGCAATCGCCAACCGCATGAAGTTCAATAAGAGCAAGTGCCGGGTCCTGCACCTGGGACGGGGAAACCCTGGCTGCACGTACAGACTGGGCGATGAGACGCTGGAGAGCAGCCTAGAAGAGAGGGACCTGGGGGTCGTGGTAGACAGCAAGTTGAATATGAGCCGGCAGTGTGCCCTGGCAGCCAGGAGGGCCAACCGTGTCCTGGGGTGCATCAAGCACGGCATCGCTAGTAGGTCGAGGGAGGTGATTGTCCCGCTCTACTCTGCGCTGGTGCGGCCTCACCTCGAGTACTGTGTGCAGTTCTGGGCACCACAGTATAAAAAGGACATGAAACTGTTGGAGAGTGTCCAGAGGAGGGCTACGAAGATGGTGAAAGGCCTGGAGGGGAAGACGTACGAGGAACGGCTGAGGGCACTGGGCCTGTTCAGCCTGGAGAAGAGGAGGCTGAGGGGAGACCTCATCACAGTCTACAACTTCCTCGTAAGGGGGTGTTGAGAGGCAGGAGACCTTTTCTCCATTAATACCAGCGACAGGACCCGCGGGAACGGGGTTAAGCTGAGGCAGGGGAAGTTTAGGCTTGACATCAGGAGGAAGTTCTTCACAGAGAGAGTGGTTGCACACTGGAACAGGCTCCCCAGGGAAGTGGTCACTGCACCGAGCCTGACTGAATTTAAGAAGAGATTGGACTGTGCACTTAGTCACATGGTCTGAACTTTTGGGTAGACCTGTGTGGTGTCAAGAGTTGGACTTGATGATCCTTAAGGGTCCCTTCCAACTCAGGATATTCTATGATTCTATGATTCTATGATATGTCTTCATTGTGATTGGTATAAATTTATCTCATCTTGGTTTAAAGGTATAAGCTCAGAGAAATTCTGAGGGCATGCTCAGTGATGGGTGGTTGCACCTTGGAGGCTGGTAGCCTTTGGGATGGAGGTGTGTTTTGGCATTATAATGGGATTATAATGTGGTTATCAGTTAAAGTCAGGGCTAACTATGCAGTCTATCAGTTTCTCAATACCATCCAGTTCCCTATCACTGCCGTGATAGCACTGAATTCCTCATGTATCTGGGCTAAAGTTTAGTAACTGAGGCAGAGGTGAAATCTTTTTTAAGTAGATATTGGTAGATCTGAGTCCCATTCAATAGGGGCAGATACTCATAAGTGGCTCTCATAGAATCATAGAATGGTCTGTGTTGGAAGCAACCTTAAAGATCATCTAATTGCAAGCCCCCCTCCTGCCATGAGCGGAGACACCTTCCACTAAACCAGGTTGCCCGGGGCCCCATCCTATCTGGTCTTCAACACTGCTAGGGAGGGGACATTCACAGCTTCTCTGGGCAGCCTCCTCCAGTGCCTCACCACGCCCAAAGGAAAGAATTTCTCCCCACTATCTAGTCTAAATCTACGTTCTTTTAGTTTAAAAGTATTACTCCTTGTCCTATCACTAGACACCCTGATAAAGAATCCCTCTCCAGATTTCTTGTAAGCCCCCTCTAAGTATTGGAAGGTCACTATGAAGTCTCCCTGAAGCTTTCTCTTATCCAGGGAGAACAACTCCAGCTCTCTCATCCTGTCTTTGTAGGAGAGATGCTCCAGAACCTTGATCAACTTTGTGGTCCTCCTCTGGACTCATTCTAATACTTCCATGTCATTCTTGTTTTGGGGACCCCAGAGCTGAACACCATACTCCAGGTGGGGTCTCACAGGAGCAGAATAGAAGGGGAGAATCACCTCCCTCAACTTGCCAGCCTCTTTTTTTGATATAGACCAGGATATAGTTGGCTTTCTGGGCTGCAGGCACATATTGCCAGCTCATGTTGAGTTTCTCATCAACTGACACCCCCCAGGTACTTCTCAGAGCTGCTCTCAATTCATTCTCTTCCCACTATGTATTTGTGTTTGGGATTGCTGTGACATAGGTGTAAGACCTTGCATTTGGTCTTGTTGAACTTCATGAGGTTCTTGTTGACCCCTCTCAAGCCTGTCTAGGTCCCTCTGAATGGTACACCTCCCTTCCAGAGATGTACAGATCTTGGCTGTACTCATTCTTGTCTGCTGTACTATCTCCAAGTAATTTCAGGAAGTGATTTGCAATCTAATTCTAAACAAAGTGATTGATTAAAAATTAGTCTCTCTGTTCAGAAGGGAACCCAGAGGAAGTTTTGCCACTTGACAATGATAGTATGATCAAATAGAATTCATATAGTTATTGTACAGAACTTCCAAATGAATTCAAAAGGGAATCTCAAGAAGATTTTATTTGGATGTTGTGTATGTGGAGATTGCTGAAATATTTGAGTTTCATTGGTGCTCTGCTCTCTAAATTTTACATGGACTTTGTACACCTGTGGTGGTTTTAACCTGCTACATAGCTAAACTCTACCTTAGCCACTTTCTCACTTCCTCTCCTTAAAAGGAAAAGGGGAGAAAAGTAATGGAACGGGCTCAGGGGTTGAGCTGAGGATAGGGAGATCACTCAACAATTATCATCATGAGCAAAACAGACTCGGCATAGGAAGGTTAATGTAATTTATTGTCCATTTCTAACAGAATACAGCAGTGAAAAACAAAAAGCAAACTAAAAACAGCTTCCTCCCATCCACTATTTTCTACTTCCTTCCTGTGACCAGTGAAGGGAAATGGGAAATGGGGGTTGTGATCAGTCCATAACACTTCATAATCTGCTGCTCCTTCATGGTCACTCTCTGCCCCTGCTCCAGGATGGGGTCCCTCCCACAGGATGCTGTCCTTCCCAAACTGGTCCTGCATGGGCTTCCCACAGGCAGCAGCTCTTCAAGAATTTCTCCAATATGGATCCATACCATGGGGTAAATCCTTCAAGAGCAAACTGTTCCAACATGGGTCACCCATGAGTGGCAGCTCTTGCCAGATCACCTGCTCCTGCATGGTCTCCTCTTCATGGGCTGCAGCTCCAGCCCAGAGTCTGCTCCAGGAGGGGATTTCCACAGGCTGCAGCCTCCTTCAGGCCAGATCTGTCTGCTTCACTGTGGGCTCCTCCATGGGCTGCTGCATGGGGATCTGCTCCACTGTGTTGCACAGCAGTTCTTTTCCCTTTCTTTAATTTGCTTTCACAAAGGGACAACCAACACTGCTCACTGGCTTGGTTCTGGCCAGAGGCTGGTCCCATCTGGAGCCATCTGGTAATGGCATTTATCTAACATGGGGCAGCTTCTAGTTTTCTCACAGAGGCCACCCCCGCAGCCCTCCTGCTACTAAACCCTTGCCACATATACCCTGTCTTTGGTGTTCAAGGGATATTGCCTTCAATTTCACATTCTTTGATATCAAATATGATATATTCCACTAGCAAACAGGAAACATGTGGGAGTAAAACACTTTTTTACTAACTCCTTCTACATACTAAAAGTGACAGAAGAAAGGGAGGGGGAAAGGGAGAAATGGAGTGAAGAAAAGTCAAAAACTCAATTGTCTAAAGTATGTGTTTTAATTTTAAGAGGATTTAAAATATAAATGAGAAACTTAATATAGTGAATTTTTAATTCACTGTAGGAAACTTTTTATAGGGTATAGTATTCAGTGTGAAATTCTCAGAAACAAGTTCAAAGATTAAATTACATGTATTCTCATAATGTCTATATTAATATGATGAACTAATTTGTAAAATTACAAGTGTGAATGTTTTAATAGTGTTACGTGGGTATCTGAGCAAAATAAGAAGGTAAGGATATGATATATAAATTCTTTTCTTATGTCATAAGAGTTACACATTTTCAAACGTCAGTTCCATTTGAAAAATCATTTACTTTCATTTGTCTTCAAGTTCTGCTAGTGTAAGCTATGATTAAGTGGTAACTGCTATCTTTTACACTTATTCATCATGCATAGATAGCCTACTAATAAGTTTGTTTTCCATGCTCAATGCATACTAATTTCTTATAATTCTGTAAATATTCAGTTTTCCTTATATTTAGAGTGGGTATTTTTTATGGAACTGTTGATATCTCTTTTAATAGGAATTTTCTGTTGTGATCAGTATGGGCTTTTGTTTGTTTGTTTATGAAATGTTCTGTATGGAGTAATGCACAGACTTTGGCTTGATAGACTAGGTGAGGATATCACATCATATGCTGTTATGGTACTTTATTACTCTTGCAAAAAAACAAACAAACATAGTCATGAGAATTTATGTATGTTTTCTTATCTAAGTCCTCAAAATTTTGAATCTATTATTAAAAACAGAGCATGAGAAAGCTTAATTTGGTTTTCTGAATCTTTTCTCTTGTTTATGAATATTTATTCATACTTTTTCTCTCAGTTTATGGTTCAACCACAGCAGTGTAGCACTCCGTCAGATTGCAACAGGTAGAGGAGAAATGTTGTCTGCACTATCCTCCCTGCGCTAATTGGAAAACTCACTGCCACCTTTAACACTCAGCCACCTGGGAGCTCATGACAGGTTCAGCTTTTCTTTGGATATTGCCACTGAAGATAGTGCTAGCTCCATGTTTATGTCTTTCATATTGTGTGCATCCTTACTAAGTTTGAAATTTGCTCTTCTGAACTTTAGTTCCATTTCTTCTATTAAAAAGCAATTTAAAATGCACTCTGCTTACCTGGTTGTTAATCATCCACTAGGTAGGGATAGTATGATGTTTTTACCTGCAGATTGTGTTTGTGAGGTGGGCTTGAAAAACTTTTCCAATTTCCAGTGCATTTCTCTTTAGCGTATTTCCTGGGTTTTGGCAAAACAAGATGTTTACTACATTTTGTCTTTATACCTAAAGAGTGAAACTATCCATTACCCTTCTATTCTGTAGCTTCACTTTCACCTTTCTTTTTCAGTTTCTTAAACCCCTGTTGTTTTTTTAAGAAACAGCTTCTCCCAAAGCTGTTGATACCCTTTTCATTCATCTTTTTTTCTCTTTCTCTTTCTCTTTCTCTTTCTCTTTCTCTTTCTCTTTCTCTTTCTCTTCTCTTTCTCTTTCTCTTTCTCTTTCTCTTTCTCTTTCTCTTTCTCTTTCTCTTTCTCTTTCTCTTTCTTTCTCTTTCTCTTTCTCTTTCTCTTTCTCTTTCTCTTTCTCTTTCTCTTTCTCTTTCTCTTTCTCTTTCTCTCTCTCTCTCTCTTTCTCTCTCTCTCTCTCTCTCTCTCTCTTCCTCTTCCTCTTCCTCTTCCTCTTCCTCTTCCTCTTCCTCTTCCTCTTCCTCTTCCTCTTCCTCTTCCTCTTCCTCTTCCTCTTCCTCTTCCTCTTCCCCTTCCCTTTCCCTTTCCCTTTCCCTTTCCTTTCCCTTTCCCTTTCCCTTTCCCTTTCCCTTTCCCTTTCCCTTTCCCTTTCTCTTTTTCCTCCCTCTGCCTTATGAATTCCTTAAAATTGTAGGGAATAAATAAACTGCATTATTTCAGTTTTACCTGTGAATATTGTTTCTCACTTCTTAACTTTTCATATTTTAACTAATAGGATATATCTTCCGATATTGCTTCCTAGTGCAGAAGCTCTTATGTAACATTGAGAAATGAATAGAAATACACGTTTAATCATGATATCAGAAAACTGATGTGTTCCATCTAATCACTCAAGGCCTTTGAATCTTATAATATAAACTTCATCCACTTGACTGCTTTCAGTAGTTACCCAAAAAAGAGTACTGTCATGCCTTATTCAGAGATATACAATATCTCTGACCTGCTTTTTTGTAACATTAAACATATTTTTCTTGCTTTATTTTAAGACAAAGTAAAGGATTCTTAGTCTTTACAAGGGAAGAATTCATAAAATCCGTACAAAAGCAAAAGGCCACCTTTTACTGAAATTGGCTAAAGCTTACAACTGCCTACATCTGTGAAATGTTTAAAGAAATGTACATTAGAAAATATACTTGATTCTTTGTAAAGTTCTGAAAACATGGAAATTCCCTATGACATTGTAAATAGATGTCTAAACCAAAGTTTAAATTCCCTGAATCCATTTTTGTTTCTGAATTTCACTCCTTTTACTTTCTCTTTGTTTAGTATTATAAATAAAACAAGCAGCAAATCAGTGGGAGCTATGAAGCAGCCTGAATAGAAACTAATCAGATGAGTCCTAACATAATGTATATGATTGCCTACCAAACCATAAACATTGAAAGCAAATGTAAACAAAAATTGGGAGAGGCCACTAAACAATTTGGAAATGATAAAGTACCTAAACATAATGGCAGCTACAACATGTGCATGAATATAGTCCAATTATATTAAGAATGGTTTTGAAATACTGCTTTTCATCATGTTTCTTCCATTCTTCAGTGTCTGCAGTGCTGACCAACATCAGCTACTATTAAAGAGTCTTCATGCATGTAAAATAATATGATTTCACAATGATTACATATTCACTCTACAGCTGGCTGAGTTTTTACATCTCCATTTGTCATTGACTATTGTGTCCAATTAAATGATTAGCTTTTAAAAACTGCTGCACATTATGAGAGTGAACTTGTGTTCCATTGCACTGAGTGATGCAGAAACAAACTCATTACAGCATGTAATTCACCCATATTAAATAACAAACAGATGGCTGCTGTAAATGAGAGCTGCTTTTTCTCTTCAAAAGTGCCAGGAAAAAGGTGTTTTTATTTATCTTTGTTTCCAGCTTCTTTCTGTTTTCTTGACAAGTGGGCAGCTGGTTGCTGAGGTTTTCAATTGGTGCAGAAGAATGAAAAGCCTGTTTCCATTAATTTCCCCATAAAATAAGTCTTTGAATCATTCCTGTTATAAATGCATGTGCAGTAGCAAGCTGCTGCTTGATTAATTCACTTATTATGAAGATTTCATCTTTTATAAGAGGGCCTGCAGGTAATTTATCTTGTTTAGTAAGATTAGAAAAATGTAATTATCTTGATACCTTTGGACCCCTCTCATTTTAATTGTGTTCCCATAAATTTCAAACATAAAGATGGGATTTTTTTTTCACACAAATGTTCCAACATGTGGTAGAAAAATGTGTTATAAGATTTGCATAAAAATTTATCAAGTAAAATACATTTGGGTTATATTATTGAAAGAATGCATACAAATCAAACTAGCATATAGTTGTGGAATCATATACAAATATCTGCTTTTCTGGTTCCCTGGTTGCAGGCTTTTAACATCTGGATATGGGATTTATGGTGTTTTGTTGCTGTTGTTGTTGTTCGTTTGTTTGATTGATTTTCCATATATATGTATATATAAAATAATAAATGTGTGTGTATATATATATATATATATATAGGGAATATTAGTAATTATATTATCAATAATACATTTTCACTAATGAAATTAAAAATGTTTGTCTTCATACATACCATCAACAGTAAGAAAAAGGGGGAAATTCAGAAGTTCAGTTACAAAATCAGTTCCTTGGAACCCCTCCAGATACTATAGATTTGTTATCCCTCTTCTATCTGTTACTTTCTCTTTGAGTGCAAATCTGATACAAATCAAGATCCAGAATTCATCCCTTTTGATATATTTATTTTCCTCTCTACCCAGGAGTTTTTGGTTTGGTTTGGCTTGTTTTCTGTTCCAGAAGGAACAAGCTTCTAAGAATTTTGATTCTTTTCCCCACCCACAAAATGTTGACTAACAACTTTGCATGTGTTTCTTTTTCCTATTAGTTTTAATTCAGAGTTGTTGTGATGATCGATTTCCATAAATTAGATGTGTAAGAACACTGTAAGCAGACAACGACTGCACTGATCATGGGTCACTTAGCACAGAATTATGTTTTTGATCAAGAGCAGAGGTTGGCAAACATATAGTGTCACATTTGAGTATCTATTTTCTCAGTTTTGAGCATCTGCAGCTGAAGCATAAAGAAATTCATAAATCATTAGATTTTCCAGATTTTTTTTTTCAGTAATAGATCTATTATTATCAGAAATTGAAAACAGACTTATTGAAATTTGCTGAGTGCTTTTTAACATTTAAATGGGGAAAAATATATCTTTTCAGTTTGTTTAGAGATGAGTGGTTTCAAGATTTTACTTCTATAACTTCTCAGCATTTGGGGGTTTCTACAGCAGCTGCTTGGATGCTAGTGAACTGACCAAAGGCAGTGCAGGCACCAAATACAGTAATGTGTTTGGAAAGAAGTTTTGCAAAGTGAAAGTTTAGGCACCAAATAGGCGTATAAGAATACATTAACTGTACATGGTTGAAACCATGAAACTGAGAAATCTGTACAGATGGTTGAAGCATTTCAAATCAGGTGAGACTATCAATTGTGACAAACCATGATCTGTGAGACTTATGTCATCAACAGTACACGTGAAAGCTGAAAAGTCTGAGCAGCTCATTAGGGAAGATTGACAAATAACTCTTAATGACCTTGCAACTGCTCTAAATTACAGTTCTGCAACAGCTCATTGAATCATCCATTGGTCTTCTCCAGACTTTGTCCATGCCCTATGAAAACTCTATGAAAACTCGTATGCACATAAGAATTCATAAGAATATGCACAAACCTGTGACTGTACTATTCAAATACCAATTAAATTAAATGCTAACTTAGAAGAGAGATAATTAACACTAAGAGAACTTAGATTTAATTTTTTTAGTACCTTGTTCTTTGTTAATAAGAACAAGGTACTTAGTCATATATGTCGATTTAGAGAAATATTTTATATTCTATATAGGAATAATATATAAGCAATAATATATAAGCATTGGATTCTAACTGAAAAAAAAAAAAAAATGATTAAGACAGTACTGTAATTAAAAAAAAAAAAAAATTCACTCTAAGAAATTCACCTACATTCTGTAAAGGTATAAACCCACTGCAAATGCACCAAGGTTCCCCTAAGTCTAGTGAAGGTGTTAGTCAAAAGCTGTTACGTTTCTCTAAATTGCCAGCTGCACATACATACTGTGCTTCTTTTACCAAAACATATTACAAGCTGCTATAGATTCTAGAAGTTTATAAATTACTTTTTGTCCACCTTATTTATTTATCATGATTTTATTTAATGTTATATCTTGTTTCTGGTAGTGTGTGATTATGGTACTTCCTAATTGGTGATTTCAGAAAAGATGAAGGTTTGCTTCCAATTAAAAGTAAGTGTTCTTTCTTATCTTTGGAGCTAGAAGATAAAAGCCTGTTGGTATGATTATTTAACAGTGAACAGATAAATAATCTAGAGTGTAGATCAATAAGCCAGAAATGTGCCTTTGTGGCAAAGAAGGCTAATGGTATTCTGGGGTGCATTAGGAAGAATATTGTCAACAGGTCTAGAGAGGTTATCCTCTGACTCTACTCAGCTCTGGTGAAACCATGTCTGCAGTACTGTGTCCAGTTCTGTGACCCCCAGTACAAAAGAGATATGGAATTCCTGAAGACAATCCAGAGGAGGCCTACAAAGGGGGACTGGAGCCTCTTAAGAGGAAAACATGAGAGAAGGCTGAGAGGGGATTTCATAGAATCATAGAATCACAGAGTATCCTGAGTTAGTCAGGACCCCCAGGGATCACTGAGTCCAACACCTGGGTCCCCAAAGGACCATCCAAAAAATAAAACAAACAAACAACAAAAAAAAACATATTTCTAAGATCATTTTCCAGGCACTTCTTGAACTCTGGAAGGCTCAGTGCTGTAATCATTTCCCAGGGGAGCCTGTTCCAGTGCCTGACCACCCTCTCCTCCTGATATCCAGCCTGAACCGCCTCCGATGCAGCTTCAAGCCGTTCCCTTAGGTCCTATTGCTGGTCACCAGAGAGAAGAGATCAGTGCCTGCCCCTCTCCTCCCTTCATGAGGAAGCTGTAGACCATGATGAGGTCTCCCCTCAGTCTTCTCTTCTCCAGGCTGAACAATTCAAGTGGCTTTAGCTACTCCTCATACATCTTGCCCTCCAGACCCTTCACCGTCTTTGTTGCCTTCCTTTGGACACTCTCTAACAATTTTTTATCCTTCTTATACTGTGGTGCCCAAAACTGCACACAGTTCTCAAGGTGAGGCCAAGCCAGAGTTGAGCAGGACAATCATTTCCATCAAATGGCTAGCAATGCCATGCTTGATGTACCCAAGGGTACAGTTGGCCCTTCTGGCTACCAAGGCACACTGCTCAGCTTGCTGTTGTCGTGGTTCTGCTCAAGCAGGCAGCCAAGCTCCACCACAGCCACTCTCTCACTCCCCCTCCTCAAAGAGGAATGGGGAGAAAATGATGAAAAGGGCTCAAGGGTTGAGATAAGGACGAGAAGATCACACAATAATTATTGTAACGGGCAAAACAGACTCGGCATAAGGAGATAGTAAGATTTATTGCTCATTACTAACAAGCTAGAGAAGTGAGGAACAAAGGAAAGAAACCAAAAGAACCTTCCCCCCCCATCCACCCTCTTCCAACTCCTCCTTCCAAGTGGCGCAGGGGAACGGGGGAACGGGGGTTATGGTCAGTCTACAGTGCTTCTTCTCTGCCGCTCCTTCTCGGTCACTCTCGTCCCCTGTGCTGTGGGGTCCCACCCACGGGATACAGTCCTTGATGAACTGATCTGGCGTGGGCTTCCCACAGGCAGCAGCTCTTCCAGAACTGCTCCAGATATGGGTCCGTACCACGGGGTCCATCCCTCAGGAGAAAACTGCTCCAACCTGGGTCCCCCACGGGCAGCAGCTCCTGCCAGGTCACCTGCTCCTGCATGGTCTCCTCTCCACGGCCTACAGGTCCGGCCCGGAATCTGCTCCGGCAGGGGTCTTCCACAGGCGGCAGCCTCCATCGGTGCAGGACCAACTGCTCTACTGTGGTCTCCTCCACAGGCTGCAGCGTGGAACCCTGCTCCACCGTGGTACTCCATGGGCTGCAGGGGGACATCCTGCTTCACCATGGTCCTCACCACAGGCCACAGGGGACTTCTGCTCCGGCGCCTGGAGCACCTCTCCCCCTCCTTCTTCACTGACCTTGGTGCCGTTCCTCACTCCCTTCACTCTCCCAGCTGCTGTGTGGCGCAGCATTTTTTTCCCTGTCTTAAATATGCTCTCACAGAGGCGCAAAACAACATCACTTATTGGCTCAGCTCTGGAAAACAATGGGGCCCTTCCCAAACATGGGGCGGCTTCTAGATCTTTCTCACAGAAACCACCCCTATGGCTCCCCGCTACCAAAACCTTGCCACGTAAACCCACTACAATGATAAATAAGATAGTATGGCAAATAGAAGCATTTTTGTACTAACAAATTTGGGATGCAATTTCTCATAAAAATTAGAAGCAACCTGCTGGATCACAGCAAGATCCCTAAGCCTCGATCTTCTACAACATATAGACTATGGTTCAAATGAAATCTGTTCCTCTCACCGAAACATTACAATCCATTCTTTATGGTGAGCATAAACAGTGATGTATTAAGCTGACTGGAGATGAGGAGGATCAGAGGATTCTTAGTAGTATCTACTTCTACTTTGCTTTCCTTGAAACCCTGGGTTCAATCAGCCTTTAGCATCAGCTCATGGCATATATTTAATTTTAAAGATTTAATTTGGAAGGTCTAAACAGAACATATGCTTCCCAGTAGCAATGAGTAGAATAGTTTGGATAGCTAAATAAACACACAGTATAAGACCTCAGGAGAAAAAAAAAATACAACTGAATGGAATATTTTAAGAATGGGTGAATATAAATATTATTTTTCTATTCTGAATGACGTGGACTGAACATAGACCTATATTTTATAGTAGCACCTGGAGTTAACCCTGAAAAGTTGAATATGTTTAGGGCTCACACTTCTTTTTCATACATTCAGAGCATAGTCTTACTTCAATTCCATTCCATTTAGGTGACATTTCTATGAGTTTTTTCATTTCTATGGATTTTGAAAGAGATGAGAAAAATCATAACTAAGAAGATGAGGAAAGTTTCAGAACCAAGAAGTTACGTTAGACATCAGTCCAATTACAAATAGCATGAAAAAATAAGAAAAGAAAAGAAAAGAAAAGAAAAGAAAAGAAAAGAAAAGAAAAGAAAAGAAAAGAAAAGAAAAGAAAAGAAAAGAAAAGAAAAGAAAAGAAAAGAAAAGAAAAGAAAAGAAAAGAAAAGAAAAGAAAAGAAAAGAAAAGAGAAGAAAAGAGAAGAAAAGAAAAGAAAAGAAAAGAAAAGAGAAGAAAAGAGAAGAAAAGAAAAGAAAAGAAAAGAAAAGAGAAGAAAAGAGAAGAAAAGAAAAGAGAAGAAAAGAAAAGAGAAGAAAAGAGAAGAAAAGAGAAGAGAAGAGAAGAGAAGAGAAGAGAAGAGAAGAGAAGAGAAGAGAAGAGAAGAGAAGAGAAGAGAAGAGAAGAGAAGAGAAGAGAAGAGAAGAGAAGAGAAGAGAAGAGAAGAGAAGAGAAGAAAAGAGAAGAAAAGAAAAGAAAAGAAAAGAAAAGAAAAGAAAAGAAAAGAAAAGAAAAGAAAAGAAAAGAAAAGAAAAGAAAAGAAAAGAAAAGAAAAGAAAAGAAAAGAAAAGAAAAGAAAAGAAAAGAAAAGAAAAAGAAACACCACATTTTCAAACTTTGCCTACAAAATGCTGCTTCAGTAATTCTTTAACTTGTTTTAATGAAACAAACATCTCATTGATGTTTGGGAAGAAACAAATCTCCTTTCAAAAACTTTGCTTAATACACTGAGAAAGAAGTGACTGCAGAATCTGAAGATCAGAGGTTTTGAAGTTTCCGTACAGACTGGGTAAACTTTAATCTAACACTACTTAGAAAACTACATACACACCAAATGGTATGCTTAGGCATGTAGTACAGACTAGGAACCAGATTTGTTTAGGTTGCAACTTGCAGTCCTGTTTAGCAGCCTCTGAAATCTTAATTTTAACAAGAACATTAATACTTTCCCTCAGCTCTCTGCTATGGTCTATCTCTTCCTGCAACACAGAGATGATGTAACAAATAATAAAAAAAGAATGGACGCATTTGTCTTATTCATCATATCACTTTCAGAACAATCTGTGTGGGGAAAAAAATGATTTAAGCTATTATGCCATTTCTGGTTCCAAACAAAACATTAAAGAATATAGGTCTAGAAAAAAAAAAAAAAAAAGAAAGAAAAAAGAGTGGTTTCTAATGCATACACTGTTCTGCCTTGCTGCAATTTGCATTGTCATAATACTGCTCTTGTCCTACTGAGCAATAATACAGCAAGGCATTAACTTTTTAACTTAACACTTTACTACTATCTGAGGATATATTTAACTTTTATTACATTTCATAGGGATGATTTTCTTCAGTAACTATTTATTCCTCCCTTGGTTTGACCACAACAAGCAAATACATTTAAAGGCACAAATCCAATCTATGCTAGTCTTTCAAGTGTGTTATCTAAATGTGTTATCTAATGTATTTCTTAACATAAATCCCATGACTTCATTAATGAATTCATGAAATTTTATATCTTTCTTAAAAACGTAGCTGATGCTTCTGGGGAATTATGAGAATCCTCTATTTTTGTGAATGGTGCAAGGTTTCATAAACTGCATAAAATAGCTAGAACACTATACAAGCAAATTTGATAGCCTCTAAAACACGCATGAAATTCTGAAGGAGGACATTGCTTTATGTCACCATTTTTTTTCTTGTGTTTGGGAATATACTAAAGAATATCACTGCCTCCTTCTTAGTAGTGTGTAAGAGTGTGAACTCAGAAAAATCTATATTCAGTCTCACCTACTTATTTCTAAAATTATTCCTAACAAATACTAGTGTAAACGTCTAGATTAGCCATTACAATGTATTAGCTTTCTCAGATTAATTGCTACACTACAAGAGACAATTCTTAATGAATAATGAAAAAGAAAGATAGGTACAAGTAGTCGGCAGAAATCTAAAGAAAGAAAGGCTGTGGATTAGGCATGCAGGAAGCCCACAAACAAGAATACATTTAATTTAGGCATTTATTAGCTTTAGTTACAGACAGAGCTATGTTTCATTTTGTTTGTTTTTCTAATTTGCAACTTTTCTTTTTTTATGCATACATATATTATTATTTTTTGTTTGTGGTAAGTATTAGAATCATAGAATCATTAGAGTTGGAAAAGACCTTCAAGATTCCCTGGTCCAACCATCACCCCACCACCAATGTCACCCACTAAACCATATCCCTAAGCATCGGGTCCAACCTTTCCTTAAATATCCCCAGGGACGGTGATGCCACCACTTCCCTGGGCAACCCCTTTCCAATGCCTGACTTCCTTCTGAGAAGAAATGTCTCCTAATTTCTAACTTAAACCTCCCGTGGCACTACTTGAGGCCATTACCTCTAGTCCTGTCACTAGTTACCTCTGAGAAGAGGCTGACCCCCAGCTCCCGACAATTTCCTTTCAGTTAGTTGTATAGAGCAATAAGGTCTTCCCTGAGCCTCCTCTTCTTCAGACTAAACTACACCAGTTCCCTTAGCCACTCCCCATAGGACTTGTGTTCCAGACCCTTCACCAGCTTTGCAGCCTTTCTCTGGACAAGTTCCAGAACCTCAATGTCCTTGTACTGAGGGGCCCAAAGCTGAAGACAGTACCTGAGATGTGGAGGTACCAGAGCTGAGTACAGTGGAACAATCACCTCCCTTGTCCTGCTGGCTACACTATTCCTGATACAAGGATGCCCTTGGCCTTCTTGGCCACCTGGGCACACTGCTGGCTCATGTTCAGGTGAGCATCAACCAACACCCCCAGATCCTTCTCCTCTGCACAGTTTTCCAGCCACTCTGCTCCAAGACTGTAGAGTTGCATGGGGTTGTTTTGGCCAAAGTGCAGGACCCAGCACTTAGCTATGGTGGACCTCATGTCATTGGCCCATTGATCTAACCTGTCCAGGTCCCTCTGCAGGGTCCCCCTACCCTCAGGCAGACTGATTCTACCCCCAACTTCATGTCATCTGGAAACTTAGAGAGGATGCACTCAATTCCCTCATCCAGATCACCAATAAAGATTTTAAAAAGGATGGGCCCCAACACCGACCCCTGGGGAACCCTACCCGTGACCATTTGCCATATGGATTTCAGTCTGGTCACCACCACTCTCTGGGACTGGCTGTCCAGCCAGTTTTTAACCCAGCAAAGAATGTACCTTTCCAAGCCATGGGCATCCAGCTTCTCCAGGTGAATACTATGGGAGACCATGTCAAAGGCCTTGTTGAAGTCTAGGTAGACTACATCAACAGCCTTTCCCACATCCACCAGGCAGGTCACCCAGTCATAGAAGGAGATCAGGTTGGATGAGGGCTTGTTTTTCATAAACTCATGTTGACTGGGCCTGATTCCCCGGTGGTCCCACACACATTGTGTGATTGCATTCAACATGACCATTCAGCATTCAGCATTACCTTTCCTGGCACCGCAGTCAGACTGACAGGCCTGTAGTTCCCCAGTTCCTCCTTATAAACCTTCTTATAGGTGAGTGTCACATTAGTAAGGCTCCAGTCATCCAGGACCTCTGAATGACCATCAAAGCTGATAGATGATGGAAAGCAGCCCAGCAATCACATCTGCCAACTCCCTCATCACCCTCAAGTGGATCCCATCAGGCCCCATGGACTTGTGACAGTCCAGGTGGAGCAGCAGGTCTCTAACTGTCTCCACCTGAACTGTGGGGAGGGTTCTTCTGCTCTTCGTCCTAGACTTCCAGGTCACGAGGCTGAGTACCCTGAGGATAAGTTAGACAGATGAGATGTAAAGGTGGCATTAAGAACCTCAACCCTTTCCTTATCCTTAGTAGTCATGTTCCACCCTATGTCCAGTAAACAATGAAGATTCTCTTTACCTCTCCTCTTGCCATTAATATATTTATAAAAACTTCTTTTTTTTTTTTTTTTTAATCCTTGACCATAGTGGCCAGGTTGAGCTTGTGCTGGGCTTTAGCCTTCCTGATTTTTTCTCTGCATATGCTGTCAACTTCCTTGTACTCTCCGTGAGTTGCCTGCCCCTTCTTCCACTGGACATACATGTAACTCTCTTTTTCTCCCAAATACACAGCAGAAGTTCCCTGTTCAACCACACCAGTATTCTTCCCTGCTCATTCTTCTTACAGCACATGGGGACAGCCTGCTCCTGTGCCTTTATGACTTTCTGGACCACTCTACCCTTCAGGGCTGACTCCCAGGGGACCCTCCCTACCAGTGTCCTGAATATTTCAAAGTCTGCTCTCTGGAAGTCAAAGGTAGAGCGGTTTTACTGACCCCCTCCTCTTGACTTCACCAAGGATAGATAACTCTGACATGTCATGGTCACTCTACCCAAGACAACTCCCTACCACCACATCTCCCACCAGTCCTTCTCTGTTAATGAAGAGCAGGTCTGGTGGGGCACCCCATCTGGTAGGCTCACTTACCAACTGAGTCACAAAGCTGTTTTCCCCGCACTCCAGGAACCTCCTGGACTGCTTCCTCAGGGCTGTATTGTATTTCCAGTATACGTCCATGAGGACAAGAGCTGGTGACTAAGTGACTTCTGCTAGCTGCTTATAGAATGCCTCATATGTCTCTTTATCCTCATTTGGCAGTCTATAACAAGACCCCACCAGGATGTCCACCTTGTTGGCCAAGCCCCTGATCCTTACCTGCAAGGTCTCTACATTTTCATTACCAAACCCAAGCTCAAGAGCATCAAAATTCTCTCTAATACAGAGAGCCACACCACCACCGCTACTTAGCTTCTTGTCCCTTCTGAAGAGCTTGTAGCCATCCATTGCAGCACTCTGGGTGTGGTCATAGTTCCACCACGTTACAGTGATGGCAATTGGGTCATAGTTTGCTTGCCACACAACGGCTTCCAGCTCCTCCTGTTTGTTGTGCATGCTGCATGCATTGGTGTAAGATGCATTTGAGTTGCACCCTCAACCCTGGGACTGCTCCCCTAGGCTCACCTATTTAAGACTTATTTCCCCCCCGCCCCCCATTCCCCTTTACACTTAGTTTAAAGCCTTCTCAATGAGCCTTGCTAGATCCCAGGCAGGAGTCCATTTCCCACTTTGAGACAGGTGGGTCCCATCAGAGGCCAGGCACTGAGCAAACATCAACATCACCAAAAACAAAAAAAATAAAACACATATTCCTGTGACAGCACCAGCCTCTCAGCCATATATTGATCAGCTGGGCCTTCTAGGTCCACTCAGTATCCCTCCCTACCACTGAAGGGTTAGGAGAAAACACCACCTGTGCACCCAATCCATTCAGTAACTGTCCCAGTCCCCAGAAGTCACAGAATCACAGAACAGTAGGGGTTGGAAGGGACCTCAAAAGATCATCGGGTCCAACCCCCCTGCCAAAGCAGGTTCCTTAGAGCAGGCTGCCCAGGTAGGCGTCCAGACGCACCTTAAATATCTCCAGAGAAGGAGGCTCCATAGCCTCCCTGGGCAGCCTGTTCCAGTGCTCCGTCACCCTCACTGTGAAGAAGTTCTTTCACATATTGGTGCAGAACTTCCTGTGCTCCATCTTCTGGCCATTGCCACAAACCACTCAAAAGAGGTTGGCCAAATCCCTCTGTCTCCTACACTTTAGATATTTGTAAACAGTAAAAAGATCCCCTCTCAGTCTTCTCAAAGCTGAACAGACCCAGGTCTCTCAGCCTTTCGTCATAGGGAAGATGCTCCAGGCCCTGTATCATCTTTGTTACCCTCTGCTGGACTCTTTCCAGAAGATCCCTGTCTTTCTTGTACCGGGGAGCCCAGAACTGGACACAGTACTCCAAGTGAGGCCTGACCAGGGCAGAGTACCATCCTCCATTTCACAGACCCTTTGCCTATTGCCAGAGGCGAGGAGTCCCGGGGGAGTGTCCTTGAAGCAAAGACTGAAGCAAAGAAAGCAGTCAGTATCTCTGCCTTCTTAGTGTCTCCCATGACCAGGACACCCCCTCATTCAGCAAGGGACCCACATTATCCTTAGTCTTCCTCTTACTATTTACATACTTGAAGAAACCCTTCTTATTATCCTTTACCTCTTTCGCAAGCCTCATCTCTAGGTGGGCTTTAGCCTTTCTGGTCACATCCCTGCAGGCCCTGACAACATATCTATACTCCTCCCAAGAGCACAGGCCCTTTTTCCACATTTCATAGACCATCCCCTTCCTTTTGATCTTATTGATGAGCTCCTTGCTCATCCATACAGGTTTCCTGTCCCCCTTCCCTGATTTCCTATTCCTCGGGATGCACTGATCCCGAGCATGGAAGAAGTGCTGCTTAAACGTAGCCCACCTCTCACAAGCACCCTTGCCCTCTAGCAACCTATCCCATGAGATACTCCCAAGCATGTCCTGGAAGATGTTGAAGTTGGCTCTTCGGATGTCCAGGGTCGCAATCCTGCTTTTAGCCTTACTTCCTTTGCCTAGTTCCATGTTTCTGAGCATGGAAGAAGTGCTGCAAAAAGTCCCTTTTGATGGTCTGATATTTTTTTTTCTAATTTTTATTTCAATAAATTGTTATGGCAAATGTCTTCATATCTAGCACACATATATATAAGTTTTCTACTTATGCTAGCATATCTAGGATACTTAGATGCTAGCTAGATATGCATCTATATATCTAGCATACTTATTTCTCACAAGATGGATTGTTGTGTTGTGGTTTAGTGTGTTTTTGTTGTTGTTGTTGTTGTTGTTTATGTGTGTGTGTGTTTTGTTTTGTTTTGTTTTTCCACTTGGATGGGGTATTATTACTTTTGCATTGCACTAAAAAAAAAATACATAAAATGTCTTAACTATGTGCCCGTCTCTGAATAATATGTGTGACATTTAGGTACGGTTCTATGAACTGTACATTCTATGAATCACATGTGTGTCAATGAATACTAAACATTTGTTGTTCACCATTTCCTCTGGTTATACTTCATCATGATGATGCAAAACTACTTCAGTTTCCCCCTTCCCATATTCAAAATGAATCAAACAAATGAAGACATAATGTATCGTCTGGTTGCACTTCAACTTCACTGACACTATAGACCATACCCATTATGGTCTTTCAGGTCAATAATTCACGAACTGAGAAGGACTAATAGGATTTATGATCCTCTTTTCAACTGCATGTAGCACAAGCAGTACTAATTATATTTTCATTAACCTCTGTGGCTAGCTCATGTTCTAATAATTTAGCCCTGTTATGGATTAATCCTATGTTTTACATGTTCAATAAAGTGAACACAAATAAAGTGAAACAAAAACTATATAAATAAGTCCTCATGGCCAAATCATAGCTGCTGTAAATTGAAAAAGAGTTTTAAAACAGCCGTTTCTTCTAGAATCTGCAAAGGTCTGGCCCATACTTTGGTCAGCTATAATTTGTCTCTTTGGATGACTTATCCTTAGTTAATGAGCCAATGTGAAGCCTAAATTTTAGATAAATCCCAGATAAATGCATTAAATATAAGTGCTACATGTAAGTGAGTCCTGTTCTAGTTGCCTTATAGTGAAGTCCACATTTACACCAGGAGATGTTAATACCACAATTTCAAGAGGTAAGCATGTCTCTTAAATACATTTGGAAGGCAGTGTATCTGAGTACAGAGACACTGTACCTTCACCCCTTCTGCTGACTAGGTTGTTCCCAGATATCTCAGTTGCCAGAAGGAATAAAGAGTACACAGGAGATACAGCTCAATTGTCATTAACAGGATTATTCAGTATGACAGTCATTCCTCACCACTATCCATTCCTAAGCAGAGTTACAGGCAACAGGACAACCAATACTGAATTCTGTTTCTTCAGTCAGAGGAGGAGTATCAGCTGAATTCATCTCAGACTATGAAAATTTCCACTAAATGTGCTATCCTACAGCCACTGTTCTCCTGAGCTGTCTTTTCAGTCCTTCTCTGCTTCAGTTAAAAATCCACTCTATAATAATTGTGGGTATTTTTCTTACTTGATTAAAATTAAATATATTTAATCTGCTAGAGTTAAGACAACAGATCTATTCCCCAGCCATGATGAATCTGGGACTTGAAAGTAAAATGTTACAGGAACCATGATAGATAAGGTGGTATGGAATTTAGAATTAGTGCTGATTACGTGAGAAGCACTGAATACCTTTCATTATTTATATTTTTAATTCAGTATCAATGTCAAACACTGTCAGACATTTGGTTGAAATTTCTGTTCAATGAAGAAAATATGGAGAAATACTAATTGTATGCAGAGAATTAGAAAAGGTATTTTGAAGTCAGTTTTAAAAAGTATTTTTTTATGTCTAACGAATTGAGGAAGAATTCGTTACTGGTTGTTCTCTGGATACCCAGTACCCTGAGCTGGTGGAAGGGGATGGGGAGCAGGATGTGGCCCTCACCATCCATGAAGAACTGGTTGGTGACCTGCTGCGGCACTTGGATGTGCACAAATCGATGAGGCCGGATGGGATCCACCCAAGGGTACTGAGAGAACTGGCAGAGGAGCTGCCAAGCCCCTATCCATCATTTATCAGCAGTCCTGGCTATCGGGGGAGGTCCCAGCTGACTGGCGGCTAGCAAATGTGATGCCCATCTACAAGAAGGGCCGGAGGGCAGACCCGGGGAACTATAGGCCTGTCAGTTTGACCTCAGTGCCAGGGAAGCTCATGGAGCAGATCCTCTTGAGAGTCATCACGCAGCACTTGCAGGGCAAGCAGGCAATCAGGCCCAGTCAGCATGGGTTTATGGAAGGCAGATCCTGCTTGACGAACCTGATCTCCTTCTATGACAAAGTGACGCGCTGGGTGGACGAGGGAAAGGCTGTGGATGTGGTCTACCTTGACTTCAGCAAGGTTTTTGACACTATCTCCCACAGCATTCTCCTCAAGAAAATGGCTGCTCTTGACTTGGACGGGCGCATGCTTCGTTGGGTTAGAAACTGGTTGGATAGCCGGGCCCAAAGAGTCGTGGTAAATGGAGTCAAGTCCAGTTAGAGGCCTGTCACTAGTGGCGTCCCCCAGGGCTCGGTGCTGGGGCCGGTCCTCTTTAATATCTTCATCAATGATCTGGATGAGGGCATTGAGTGCACCCTCAGTAAGTTTGCAGATGACACCAAGCTATGTGCATGTATCGATCTGCTTGAGGGTAGGAAAGCTCTTCAGGAGGATCTGGACAGGCTGCACAGATGGGCTGAGGTCAACTGCATGAAGTTCAACAAGGCCAAGTGCCGGGTCCTGCACCTGGGGCGCAATAACCCCAAGCAGAGCTACAGGCTGGGAGATGAGTGGTTGGAGAGCTGCCAGGCAGAGAAGGACCTGGGAGTGATGGTGGACAGTTGGCTGAATATGAGCCAGCAGTGTGCTCAGGTGGCCAAGAAGGCCAACGGCATCCTGGCTTGTATAAGCAGCAGTGTGACCAGCAGGTCTAGAGAGGAGATCGTCCCCCTGTACTCGGCTCTGGTGAGGCCGCACCTCGAGTACTGTGTTCAGTTTTGGGCCCCTCGCTACAAGAAGGACATCGAGGTGCTTGAGCGGGTCCAGAGAAGGGCAACAGAGCTGGTGAGGGGTCTGGAGAACAAGTCCTACGAGGAGCGGCTGAAGGAGCTGGGATTGTTCAGCCTGGAGAAGAGGAGGCTCAAGGGCGACCTTATCGCTCTCTACAGATACCTTAAAGGAGGCTGTAGTGAGGTGGGGGTTGGTCTGTTCTCCCACATGCCTGGTGATTGGATGAGGGGGAATGGGCTTAAGTTGCGCCAGGGGAGTTTTAGGTTAGATGTTAGGAAGAACTTTACTGAAAGGATTGTTAGACACTGGAACAGGCTGCCCAGGGAGGTGGTGGAATCACCATCCCTGGAAGTCTTGAAAAGACGTTTAGATGTAGAGCTTAGGGATATGGTTTAGTGGGGACTGTTAGCGTTAGGTCAGAGGTTGGACTCTATGGTCTTGAGGTCTCTTCCAACCTAGAAATTCTGTGATTCTGTGAAATATCTAATTAAAAATGGGTTTGGTAAAACAATATCTTCCTGTATTCCCATTCCAGGGGAATTACATTTTTTTTATGGAGCTACTCGATAGAAAACCCACAAGCACCTCTAGAATACAACGCATGTAACCTGTTTTGACCATCTATGTCAAGAACGCCTTCTTGGTAACAACTATTTTTGATCACTAGCTTTAAAAATAATATGTACTATTTATCTGATTAGCAACGAGATAAATTTTAAAGTAAAGTGGGATTAATCTCCTCTCTCTATCACTGAAATACAGGATAAAGCTTAATCATTAAGCTTATTTATTTATTTATTCTATACATGCTATACATGCTATTTTGTAGCTTGGATAAATCCTATATATTTTAGAGCATAGTGAAAGATATTGCCATCTGCTACCCACCTAAAGCAAGTGTGTTTGTATATACAAACATAATATATATATATATATGAATGACGTAGCTTTTAATACTTTGTTATGTTTGGAGCAGCCACCCTTTCCTTCTAAGGATATGACAACAAATCTGCTAGTCTCAAAACTTGATTAGTAGCCAAAACAGGGCTAAACAAATTTAAAGCATATTAATGAGGGCATTGTCCAAATGCCTTTTGAACACTGATAGGAATGCAACATCAACCACATCTCTAGGAAACCTGTACCAGTGTTTGACCACCCTCACAGTAAGGACATTTTTCCTAATGTATAGTCTGAACATCCTCTGGTGCAGCTTTGTACCATTCCATCATGTCCTGTCATTGGCTGACAGAGAGAAGAGATCTGCACCTCCCTCTCCATATTTTCCCTTCTTGGGAAGTTATAGAGAGCAATGAGATTGCCTCTTAGCCTTCTCTCCTCCAGACTAGATAACTCTATTGACCTCAACCACTCCTCAGAGGACATGCCTTCCAGCCTTTTCTTGCCCTCCTCTGGACACTTTCAAGTACCTTAACAACCTTTCTATACTGCAGAGACCAGAACTGCACCTCATAAAAGGTGAGGCTGCACCACTGCTAAATATAATTGGAAGAATCACTTCCTTTGACTAGTTGACTGTGCTGTGTTTAATGCACCTCTTTGCTGCCATGTCACACTGCTGACTCATGCTGAGCCTGTTGTCAACCACAACCCACAGATCTCCCTCTGCTGAGTTGCTTTCCAGCCACCCACCTCCCAGTCTGTAGCTGTGTATGGGCACTAGTCTGTCCCAGCTGCAGATCCTGGTGTTTTCCTTTGTTGAACTTCATTCTACTGCTGACCGCCTAATGCTCCAACCTATTCAGATCCCTCTACAAGGCCTCTAGTACTTCCAAGGAGTCAATAGCACCTCCCAGTTTAGTGTCACTAGCAAACTTGCTGAGGATGCATCCAGTTCATTGATAAAAAATGTTGAATAGGACTGGCCCTAGAACTGAGTCCTGGGGAACACTGCCACAGACTGTCCATCAGACAGATGTAGCTCTAGTCAGTATAACTGCCTGGGCCCTACCATTAAACATGTTAATCACCAAGAGTACTGTGAACCTGTTTTAACTCATAGTTGGACAATTTATACAGAACGATGCCATGACAGACACAATATCAAAAGCCTTACTAAAATCCAGAAAGATTGCTTCCAGCACCTTCTCTTCATCCACCAAGTGCATAACCTTATCATAGAAGGAGATCAAATTACTTAGGCAGGACTTTCCCTTCATGTGCTCATGTTAACTATGCCTGACTGACTTTGTTCTTTCAATGCGTTTCAGTATACCCCAGGACAATCTTTTCAATAAAATTTCCAGGGACTGGCAGGTCTGTAGTTTCCTGGGTCTTCTCTCACGCCCTTTTGGTAGATGGGTATAACATTGGCCAGCTTCCAGTCAGCATGTTATCTGCCTAATTGAAGCCAAGACAATACCTTAATATAAAGTTAAATATACTGTCCTGGGTCATGTGTACACAGTGTCGATATCTCGGACATCTCACACGTTACTGCATGCCTGTGTTTAAATTTGCAAATAGATAACTAGATCTTCACTTTCTGTAATGGGAGCTTAGACACCTACTTCACTTGTTGCCACCTAAACTTAGATGTTTATACTTTGAATCTGGATTGTGGCTAGAATTACTCTCCAAAATTTTAATCCCAATAGCTATTCAGATAGATTTGTCTTTTCACACTTGCTTTAAGCCACCACTTACTGAAGCCAGAATACTGTTGAAAATGTTCCTCTTTGTCCTTTGTTTCATCTTGTCTTACAATATATGAATCTGATTATGATTTCTCTTTCAGTTCTGTAGATAACCTTACTTTCTACTGAGTTGATCTGAATTTGCAGAGAGAAATCAAACAGACCTTTAATACAGCAAAATATAGTTTCTTATTTCTGTGTCTATTTTAACGATTGTACTTTTTTATTATTTTATTTTATTTTATTTTATTTTATTTTATTTTATTTTATTTTATTTTATTTTATTTTATTTTATTTTATTTTATTCCCACAAAATAGTTTGTCTTGGAAGAAGCTTTTCTATTTTCTGCCACAAATTAAAGAAAATATATTAACACTTCCACACATGCATCTTTTCTTTCCTATTGACAGACTGAAAAGTATATGATTTTCTTATTATGTGTAGTATATATTTACTTCAGTATATTTACGAATATGCTAATCTTTCTACTTCTGCTATGGAGTTACAATAGAAGATAGTGGTTTCACAATTTATAAAGATGTTTCATCTACAATCGCAGTAAGAATGAAAGATAGTAAAGCTATGTGAAACTAACAAGTATATTTTTATTCAACATGAAATGTGGAGAATAAGAGAAGCATTCTAAACTCTTGTGTATGGGATAATTTTACATGCAATGATAGTAAAAACTTCACAATTAGATTAAAATGTGTCACTTTTTTTTACACAGATAAGCGGATATATGTATATTCTAGTGGAGAATTCAATCTAGATAGACTGCTGATCTGAAATACTCCAATGGAAACTGCAAGTTTCCAATAAAGTGAGAAAATAGGAAGAAAGTCCCAGAACAGTAGTGTCTCATTTTAATTCATAAGTGTTTTTCTCAGAAACCATTCAAAAAGCAGAGAAGGGAAACTTCAGAACTGTTCTTCCTCTGTTTTACCCTCTTTTGTTTTCCAAACTTTTCTATTTAAAAAAAGCTGAGAAAATCCCAAAAGAATGCTTGAAAATGCCAACATTCCCTAAGCATTGTTAAAGATGGATTGCCCTTTCATTTTTTGTCCTGTCAGGGGAAAAAAAAATACACTGGGAGAGGATGAGGTGGAAATAGTGAGCTTTATGCCAAATTTGAATTCTGGGAGAAAGCAATTGCTGACACTTGACTTACTTTTATTGTAATACTATTGTTAGTAATAGAGAGAAAGACACAACACGCAACAAAACAACAGCTACAAAAAAAAAAAAAAAAAGAGAGAGAGAGAAAACCACTACATATTGTATGTTACCAGACAATGAAATTATAATTATGGTTTTCTGATTAATAAATATATAAATAAATAGTAAAGCATGGACCTTCAGATGTATAAAGTTGACATTAAAATATTTCTGGGAATTTAAAGTTGTATAAATTTGCATAAATATAATAATATAATAATATAATAATATAATAATATAATAATATAATAATATAATAATAACCAGTAATAATTATTTATATCTGCACTGGATTATTTTTTTTTTCACATTTTAAAAATATTTGTAATGAACAGACAGCTTCTCCTTTACTTGAGAAGGAAATAGTAGAATGAAGGTCTGATAGAAAGGGTTATTTCTTATTATTTTTCTTTGATTTAATTTTGATTCTCAGATTTTAGTTTTGAATTAAGCTAATACTCACTTGCTAATTTTCTGACAATTGATAGCAACTATAAATTCTTGCCTTCATCATTAAATTCTTGCTTTCATTTTTTCAGAATATATGTTTTAATGTTTTAATTGCAGCAAGAAATCAGCAGCCTGAGGGAGTCTCTGAGGGTGACAGACAGGAGGGGCCTCCCCACCCCTGCTGTTGCTCGGCAGCCCTCTCCTATGTCCTGACAAGGGGTAGAGGCTGCCCCTGTTGAACACATGCAGAACAGAGGGCCTGACTGTCCGCAAGAGACCCCCAACACCCATGGTACCACCTACCCCCACGGTGTTCCTGGAAAATAGATTTGAGGCTCTCAGGGAGGTTGTGGAAGAGGGCAAGGGTCTGGACAGTAGTCCCAACCCGGGAAGCAACCCTGAGAAGAGAGTCAAGATTGGGGGAAGTGCAGAACATAAGGATCAGAGCCGGATAGAGCACCGCATTGTAACCGTTGCCACAAAAAAAAGAGTGGAGAGTCCTGGTGATTGGGGACTTCTAGCTGAGGGGCACTTAGGCTCCCATTTGTCGCCCAGATAACCTATCCAGAGAGGTGTGCTGTCTTCCTGGGGCACATGTCAGAGATGTTAGGAAGGCTCTGCTCATTAGTCGAGAGGACTACTATCTTCTTGTAGTCATTCAGGTTGTATCCCAGGAAGCCTCTATCAGAAAAATGAAGAATATTAAAAAGGACTTTGCATCCCTGGGGAGGATGTTGAGGGGATCGGGGGTGCAGGTAGTGTTCTCCTCTGTCCTCCCGCTGGGTGACTGGGACCCAGAAAGAAGGAGGAGAACGGGACAGCTAAATGACTGGCTGAGGGGGTGGTGTCTGGACCAGAGATTTGGGTATTTTGATCTTGGGCCATCCTTTGAAAGGCCAGGTATGTGGGCTACGGACAGACACCAACTGAGCAAGTGGGGCGCAAGTGTGTTGGGGAGCAAGCTCTCTGGGCTGATTACCAGGGCTTTAAACTAGGTTTGATGGGGGAAGGGAGGAGAGCTAAAGGTGACAGAGAAGGGCTGGGGAAAGTCGTCACTGCTGTCACTGCTGAAGACAGGGAAAAACTTCTGAGCTCTCCCACAGGATTGTCTGAGGGCTCCTCAGAGAAGTTAGCATTCCCAATACCCCGTCCAGTATCTTCTTCTTGCATCCCCCCAGGGGTAACTGCTACTTCCCTAAAGTGCCTGTACACCAGTACACAGAGAATAGGAAATAAAAAGGATGAGCTCAAGATCTGTGTTTGATCGCGGGGCCATGATCTCATTGCAATCGCTGAGACATGGTGGGACAGCTTGCATGACTGGAACACAGTCATGGAGGGCCATGTCCTCTTTAGGAAAGACAGACTGGGGAAGTGAGGGGGTGGGGTTGCGCTTTATGTGAGGGAGCAATTAGAGTGTACCCAGCTCCAGCTGGGGGAGGGTGAAGGACAATTGGAGGGCTTGTGGGTAAGAATTAAGGGGTGGGCTGGTATGGGAGACACGGTAGTAGGGGTCTACAACAGGTCTCCAGATCAGGAGGAGGAAGTCAATGAGGCTTTCTACGAGCAGCTGCTAGTAGCCTCACAATCACGAGCGCTGGTCCTCATGGGGGACTTCAATTACCCGGGCATCTGCTGGGTAAGCAACTCAGCCAGGCACGAGCAGTCCAAACAGTTCCTACAATGTGTTGAGGACAATTTTCTAACACAGGTGGTGGAGGAGCTGACAAGGCAGGGGGTGCTCCTGGACCTCGTTCTTACCAACAGGGATGGGCTTGTTAGGGATGTGAAGGTTGGGGGCAGCTTGGGATGCAGCAACCATAAGATGGTGGAGTTCCAAATGGAACTAGGCAAAGGAAGTAAGGCTAAAAGCAGGATTGCGACCCTGGACATCCGAAGAGCCAACTTCAACCTCTTCCGGGACATGCTTGGGAGTATCTCATGGGATAGGTTGCTAGAAGGCAAGGGTGCTTGTGAGAGCTGGGCTACGTTTAAGCAGCACTTCTTCCATGCTCGGGATCAGTGCATCCCGAGGAATAGGAAATCAGGGAAGGGGGACAGGAAACCTGTATGGATGAGCAAGGAGCTCATCAATAAGATCAAAAGGAAGGGGATGGTCTATGAAATGTGGAAAAAGGGCCTGTGCTCTTGGGAGGAGTATAGATATGTTGTCAGGGCCTGCAGGGATGTGACCAGAAAGGCTAAAGCCCACCTAGAGATGAGGCTTGCGAAAGAGGTAAAGGATAATAAGAAGGGTTTCTTCAAGTATGTAAACAGTAAGAGGAAGACTAAGGATAATGTGGGTCCCTTGCTGAATGAGGGGGTGTCCTGGTCATGGGAGACACTGAGAAGGCAGAGATACTGAATGCTTTCTTTGCTTCAGTCTTTGCTTCAAGGACACTTCCCCGGGACTCCTCGCCTCTGGCAATAGGACAAAGGGTCTGGGAAATGGAGGGCTCCCCCCTGGTGGACATGGGAGTGGTTCGTGAGCGTCTGAGGGGGCTCAACGCACACAAATCCATGGGTCCCAATGGGATGCATCCGCATGTGCTAAGGGAGCTGGCAGATGTGATCGCTGAACCACTCTCTGTCATCTTTGAAAGGTCCTGGAGAACAGGTGAGGTGCCTGAAGACTGGAGAATAGCCAATGTCACTCCGGTCTTCAAGAAGGGCAAGAAGGAGGATCCGGGAAACTACAGGCCAGTCAGTCTCACCTCTGTCCCTGGAAAGGTATTGGAGCAGCTTGTTCTGGATGCCATCTCCAAGCAATTGGAAGAGAAGAAGGTTATGAGGAGTAGTGAGCATGGATTCATCAAGGCGAAGTCATGTTCAACCAACCTCATTGCCTTCTATGATGGCATCACCAGCTGGGTAGATGGGGGAAGAGCGGTGGATGTCATCTACCTTGACTTTAGCAAGGCTTTCGATACTGTCTCCCATGATATCCTGCTAGCAAAGCTGAGAAAGCGTGGGATAGATGAGTGGACGGCAAGGTGGGTTGAGAACTGGCTGACTGGCTGAGCTCAGAGGGTGGTGATCAGAGGAGCAGAGTCTGGTTGGAGGCCTGTGATTAGCGGTGTTTCCCAGGGGTCGGTGCTGGGTCCGGTCTTGTTCAATATCTTCATCGACGACCTTGATAAGGGAATAGTGTCTGTCCTCAGCAAGTACGCCGATGGCACAAAGCTGGGAGAAGTGGCTGACACACCAGAAGGCTGTGCTGCCATTCAGAGAGACCTGGACCGGCTGGAGAGATGTGCAGGCAGAAACCAAATGAGATTTAATAAGAGCAAGTGTAGAGTCCTGCACTTGGGAAGGAACAACCTGATGTATCAGTACAGGCTGGGGGATGACCTGCTGGAGAGGAGCTCTGAGGAGAAGGACCTGGGGGTCGTGGTGGATGACAGGTTGACCATGAGCCAGCAGTGTACCCTGGTGGCCAAGAAGGCCAATGGGATCCTGGTGTGCATTAAAAGGACCGTGGCCAGCAGGTCAAGGGAGGTGATCCTCCCCCTCTACTCTGCCCTGGTCAGGCCTCACTTGGAGTACTGTGTCCAGTTCTGGGCTCCCCGGTACAAGAAAGACAGGGATCTTCTGGAAAGAGTCCAGCAGAGGGTAACAAAGATGATATGGGGCCTGGAGCATCTTCCCTATGACGAAAGGCTGAGAGACTTGGGTCTGTTCAGCTTTGAGAAGAGAAGACTGAGAGGGGATCTCATCAATGTATATAAATATCTGAGGAGTGGGGGACAGAAGGATGTAGCCAACCTCTTCTCAACAGTTTGTGGGGATAGGACAAGGAGTAATGGCTGCAAGTTAGAGCACAGGAAGTTCCGCACCAACATGCAAAAGAACTTCTTCACGGTGAGGTTGAAGGAGCACTGGAACAGGCTGCCCAGGGAGGTTGTGGAGTCTCCTCTGGAGATTTTCAAGGCCTTTCTGGACGCCTACCTGGGCAGCCTGCTCTAAGGAACCTGCTTTGGTAGGGGGGTTGGACCCGATTATCTTTCGAGGTCCCTTCCAACCCCTACAGTTCTGTGATTCTGTGTAATCTCCACTGATAAATGCTTCATCACATATGCTGTTCGTTGAATTACACCGATTTCTTTACATTTTCTAGCCAAAGGAAGCTCATGAGAGTTTATGGTAAAGCTCCTGTGAGGTCTACTGACAATTAGTTTCTGATCCAAACCTCACTGCAGTTTCACTATAACTTCAGAGACTTTCAATGAGAACACCAGATGGGACTATTACTTACTTAAACTGTTACTTCTTGCTATGTAAACCTTATTTCAAATATAGTTAACTCATATGAAGTCTTTTAGTCAATTTTAATCATTTGTGCATATAATTTACAATTTCTGATTTGTTCAGTTGTTTTTATGTTTTACAAAAGTGTTTATATATATATATTTATGTATAATCCCACTTAATTTCCTGTTTTATCAAATTGATTACTCGGCTAGTACAATGAAGTCCCTTAAAATTGTACAATTTTTCCTTTAATTTATTTCTTTCATTTTTATTTCTTCAGAAAAGTAAAGAGAGAGAAAGACAGAGACAGTTAGCATGGGAGAGATATATTATTTATTATTTCTCACTGTCATTTAAACATATTTGTTCAGAATAAATTATTTTTTGGAGTTATATCCATCTATATTTACAACTTGGGAAAATTATCAAAATTCCTTAATTGAAAAACAGTCTCCTTCTTGAAAAAACAGTCTCGGATAGTGTATAAATCTTTTATAATATAACAAAAACACTTTCATTTTACATATTTCCTGCTTAACACTTTAAAATGGATGAAGAGATATATTTACGTGACCTAGTGTCAGAGATTAAAAAAATCTGAGGAAGTTGAAATGTTTTCTGGTACTAAAACTCCAAGGCTTCAGGAAGTTTCTTTATTACTTAGTACTGTATGTTCTAATCAAGCATAAAACAGGAAAGTGACTACTATCAAAGGGCCCATAAAAAGAGTTTATGATGTTTCAGATTCAGACAACATAAAAAAGGACATATTCAAATTAGAAACACTATTATAAAGTGTGATTCTATAAGGAATCTCCATAACAGACTTAATAATGTGATTAAAGAGACAAAGTAATAGCAATATACACAAGTACTAATTAGAACATTGAAACTATTACGCCTCATGTGGGAGACAAGTAATAAAATTCAAAGAATATTTGTAAGAAACACTATCAGACTAGCTTTTAAGTTTCCCACTGCCTCAGGCTGACTATGTGAACTTGTGGCATGTGTCGAAAATGTTTAAGCCAATCCATTTGGCCTGGTAATGCTCCCTTCTTTCCGTGCATTTTGTATCATATAGCTTGACTAAACTACCCTTCACAATGGGCCTGTTTGGTGTTGTTAAAAGATTCTAAACATTGCTTTTACATACTGGAAAGGCATATTGCCCTAGTAATATCATTCATTTTCTTAAACATGAATTTGTTTCTTTTTGCTGTTGAAATTATTGCAGCTTTGTACAAAGCTGACTACAGCTTTGGAGTCAGAATGTCTCACTGGATTTTGATTAGGATGAATATATCTAATAACGAATAGGAATAAATTGTAAAAAGTCATTGTTTGACATAGCAAGGTACTCCTCCTTTATGATTCTGAAATCCCAAAGAGTAATTCACATAGAAAATGTAAAGCAATATCCAAAACATTTAAAACCACATGCTGCTGCTTTTTTTTTTTTTTAATAGTTACTAACTGTTATGTGCTTTTTTTTTTTTCTGTATTACCATCAAATTCAGAAAGAACAAAGTGAAATATGCATTGAAGACTTCCTAATACCCTGACAATAGACAGCACTTAAACTGAATATAATGAACTAATATATCTCAAAAGTGCTGAATGCACAACATCTGGTTTCTTAAATGTCTTCTTTCAAACATATTAATCTATATTTATAGTATACTAGGATGTAACTGATGAAAGTAGAATCGTGCAGACGATAACACACATATAAAACCACAGGTACTCTCCTTTGTATTGGAACAGAGAAATAAAGTGATTGTGTCCTTCTGGGGAATTGCTATATGCTTTTCTTTTTAATTTAGGTTACCCTTTTATCTTTCATAATATCTAGGAAAAAAGTCTGTTAATAAATATCTATAGCATTTACTTCACCACTAAATTACTTTAACTTATGCAACACCACCACATTTTCCTTTTTTTTTTTTTTTTTTTCATTTTAGACATGTGTTGATCAGCTCAGACTCTTGATCCATGGTCTTTTTTTTTCATTTATGAAGGACTTTGAAGAGCTTTTGAGCAGAGATCATATTCAATCATAACTTATTTGAGGCTAATATTGTCTTCTCCATTTGACTTCAAATTCTTCCTTCACAAACTGCTTATTCAAGATTCTTCTTAATGGTTCAATGTCCAACTGAAGAACAGTGATGAGTGGTGCTCCTCAGGTGTCAGTACTGGGACCAGTATTTCTTAATATCTTTCCTGGTGATGGAAAACTGAACGTGACTCAGCAATGTGCACTCGCAGCCCAGAAAGCAAACTATATCCCAGGATGAATCACAAGAAGTGGGGCCAGCAGGTCAAAGGAGATGATTCTCCCCCTCTACTCTATTCTCATGAGATCCCACCTGGAATACTGTGTTCAGCTCTGGGGTCCTCAGGACATGGACCTATGAAAAAGAGTCCAGAGAGAGGTCATGATGACAATCAGAGGTCTGGAGCACCTCTCCTATGAAGATGGGCTGAGTTAGTCGGGGTTCTTCAGCCTGTAGAAGAGAAGGCTCCATGGAGCCTTTTTGCTGTTGAAATTATTGCAGCTTTGTACAAAGCTGACTACAGCTTTGGAGTCAGAATGTCTCACTGGATTTTGATTAGGACGAATAGCATTCTTCTAATATTTAAAAGAGGCCTACAAGAAAGCTGGGGAAGAATTCTGTCAGGGAGTATAATAATAGTAGAAGGAAAAATGTTTTTTAAACTAAAAGAGGATAGATTTAGACTAGATAGTTGTTAGAAATTCTTTCCTCTGAGGGTGGTGAGGTACTGGAGGAGGCTGTCCACAGAAGTTGTGAATGTCCCCTCCCTGGCAGTGTTGAAGACCAGATAGGATGAAGCCCTGGGCAACCTGGTTTATTAGAATGTGCCCTTGCCTAAAACAGGGGGGTTGAAAGTAGATGGTCTTTAACGTCCCTTCCAACTCAAGCCATTCTATAATTCTATGACTGATATTAGCCTGACATTGAAGCCCAACACTGATGATTTTTCTTTCTTCAAGTAGTATATTCCTTGGGGAGGGGGGAGAAGGCAATATATTATATACTGGATATAAAAAGGCTACTCAATGAAATAGACAGAGAAAAAAAAAAAAAAAAAAAAAGAAAAAAGGTCCAATTTACATTAATTCAAAATTTAAAGCATTTTGGAACAATCTGTAGAGACATAATCCTTTTAGTTTACCTCCAAATAACAATGACAGTGTTCTGGTCACAGTTACATGAAATATGAACCCCCAGATACTCAAAACACTATTTATCTTAGGTCATTTGTTTAAAATACAGGAACTGGAAGAACTGACTTGTCAACAGCCTCCTAGTTATTCTTCAATATTAAATAGTATTTTATTGATCAACTGATATTGTGTCAGCTGCCATTCTCTATTTCACTACTAAGTTTGACTCCAACAGTTCCAAGGAAGATGATGCCTTTTACTCAAAAATGTATTTATCCTATTTTAAAACTGTTTCTACTGTGCTAATTGTAAAGAGTTTAATAAACCTCAGTTCACTATCAAAACCATTAGCACCATTTATATGGTGCTAAAATAAACATACACGTTTATTTTAACCCTCTAAGGCTTTCCTGCAAAGTATTTCTGCTCAATTTTTCCTACACCATACATTATTAAAATAAATTGCTCTTGTATTCAGATCAGCTGCAGGCAAAATACTTACATTCCAGGTGCCCATCAACTTTTTAAATCAATTAAGTTAATTGACAGCAGATTTAACAATTTTCTTAATTATGAGTGCAAACAGGCTTTTTTCTTTTTTTTTTTTTTTTTAAACTGGTTTCCTCCCCCCCCCAAAAAAAAAGAAAAAAAAAAAGTTGTAGAGAGATAAAAAAACAAATAATATAATAATAATGCGTGCAACAGAACCCTCATTGCTCTCATTCCTCAAAAGGCTTTAAGGTAGTAATCTATAAAATAATAAATCCAATGACAAAATAATTCTCTGTTTTTCTTTCAAAGTCACTTTGAAGAATTTTATCAGTTCATTTCAAAGCTGAAAACCATTCTTGAATTAGAATCAGCTGTATACTACATTAATGGTGGTTCAGTAAACAGCGTTTTTCCTCCTGGGTAAATTCAGAGCGGGGATAATGTTAAAGAGTAATATTGTCCATCCTAAACAAAAACGAAATGAAATTTTGCAATTGATTGTAAGGTGACTTTTCATGTAATATTAGTGTTCCCCATATCAGTATTTCCATCTTTGCTTTTCTCCAGATTTTTCAACATTCCCCCTTTCTCCGTACTCAAACATTTTTTGTAAAGCTGTCATCTGTCTTCTTTTGAATTGCTCTACCACTGTAACAGTGGTAGAAGCTTTTGCTATTTTGTTTCACAGTTAAGCTAGAATGTGTTTGAGCAAAGTACTGAAATACTCTGGTGTAATCAAAATCAGCAGGAATCACAGAATCATGTAATGGACAAGGTTGGAAGGGACCTCTGAAGATTATCTTGTCCAACCCACCTGCTGAGCAGGATCACCTAGAGCACATTGTACAGGATAGCATCCAGGTGGGTTTTGAATCTCTCCAGAGAAGGAGACTCCACAACCTCTCTGGGCAACCTGTTCCTGTGCTCTGTTGCCCTCATAGTAAAGTGTCCTCTCATACTCAGCCAGAACTTCCTGTGCTTCAGTTTGTGCCCATTGTATTGTCTTCTCACTGGGCACAACTGGCTCCATACTCTCAACAACCTCACTCAGATTCTTATGCATATTGATGAGGTCTCCCCTCAGTCTTCTCTTTTCCAGGCTGTGCAAAATTTCAATATTGGAACATTTTTGTTTATTTTTTCTTCCAGTTTAGGTGAAAAACTTTTTTTTTTTTTCCTCAAGTGAAACTTAAGATTCCTGTTTTAGTTTGAGTCAGTTGGGCATTTATTTTCAATATCATTATATTTTATTCATTTCATTTTATGCATTTTATTTTATTTGATCTGAAGTTCTAACATCATAGTAGTACAACCAGTATTAGTATAATTAGTATAATTTCAAACATAATGTATACATCATTATTATGAAATAAATAAAAATGGAACCATCAAAATGAAGCATTTTGGTATGATCAAAGCATCATATTTTGACTTTGCTTTGCAAAAATTCCTCTAAATTAATGACATGACCCCCTGCAGATTTTTTAAGGCTTCTTAATGGAAGGTTTCCACCAAAAATGTTGTCAAACACAGCTAGCAAGGAGGCACCACTATGAGGTCAATCAAGCACTTAGCAGGGCTTTTTATTATTACATTGAAAGTGTCAGGTAGAGGTTGGCTAACAGTAAGAAAGAGCTATGGACTATTCGAACTTATATTCTTCTATTAGTTGGTTCATGACATTAGCAGGTTTAGATTGCTATCTACAAAGATAACAATAGGATAACTTAGACACACTTTTCTAGTATGCACTTTTCTGAGTAACTTTAATGCTTGTGCACAGCAAGATCAAAATTCTGATTTTCCGTTTCTTGTATGAATCACAATGGTAAAGAACTTCCGTAAATGAGGTAATTTTTAATTAATTAATTGCTAATGCTGCATAGCTTTTATCTAGTAATATTACAAAGCTGTCTTTGCATAAATGGAAAACACAGGTGACAGTTAAGCATATAGATTGGTTATTGTTAAAAGTTGATAGGAAAGTTTGCAGAAAATAGCTCACTGATATATCCAAAGTCGCTATCAATCCTTAATAATTTTAAAAGAAAACATACAATGATTTAATTTACAAAAAACTATGTGATGTTTCCAAGAATTTCATGTAAGTATATTTAAAGTAACCTCATGCTATGAAAGAAATTACATCAAATCAATTACTTCCATGTTATTACTACTCATTTTATTTATTTATTTATTTATTTATTTATTTATTTATTTATTTATAAGCAGAGATTCAAGTGCAAGAAAGATTGGGACTTTGTTTTTTTAATCATTCTTCAAAATTTATTCAATAGTTCACAAAGTTTGGCCTGCTGTAATTCACAATAGATTATATATTCATTATGTTCTTCAGGAAAGCCTTCCCATTCACCCATGGCTTAGATAAGCACACATGGCTGGATTAAAAATTGGCTGGGTGGCCAGGCCTACAGATTGGTGGTGAATGGAATGAAATCCAACTGGTGACCGGTCAGCCATGGTGTTCCCCAGGGGTTGGTCTTGGGACCCATTCTCTTTAATATCTTTATCGATGAGAGAATCATCAATAATATGGGCACCCGCAGTAAGTTTGTAGACGACATGAAGTTGGGTGGAAGTGTTGATCTGCTGGAGGCTAGGAAGGCTCTGCAGAGAGGTTGGATCAATAGGCGGAGGCCAATGGGATGAAGTCCACCATGGCTAAGTGCTTTGTCCTGCACTTTGGTCACAACCCCATGTAACTCTACAGGCTTGGGGCAGAGTGGTTGGAAAGTTGTGCAGAGGAAAAGAATCTGGGGGTGTTGGCTGATGCTTGTCTGAACATGAGCCAGTAGGGTGCCCAGTTGTCCAAGAAGGCCAGTGGCCTTCTCAGAAAGAGTAGTTAGGCATTGGAATGGGTTGCCCAGGGAACTGGTTAAGTCACCATTCCTTGTGGTGTTTAAGGAAAGGTTGGATGTGGTGTTTAGGGACATTTCCCTGCTAGACCTTCTCTTCACCTCCACTAGACCTCCTCTTTACCCCGCTAGACCTTCTCTTCACAAACAGAGAAGGACTGGTGGTTGGAAGATGTGGTGGTTGGAAACTGTCTTGGGCAGAGTGACCATGAAATGGTAGAGTTCTCCATTCTTGGAGAAGCCAGGAAGGGGACCAGTAAAACCGCTGTACTGGACTTCCAGAGGGCCGACTTTGAACTGTTCAGGACACTGGTTGGTAGAGTCCCTTGGGAGGCGGTTCTGAAGGGCAGAGGAGAGCTGGGCACTCTTCAAGAAAGAAATCACAGAATCACAGAATCACAGAATTTCTAGGTTGGAAGAGACTTCAAGATCATTGAGTCCAACCTCTGACCTAACACTAACAGTCCCAACTAAACCATATCCCTAAGCTCTACATCTAAATGTCTTTTGAAGACTTCCAGGGATGGTGACTCTACCGCTTCCCTGGGCAGCCTGTTCCAGTGTCTAACAAATCTTAATGGTGCAGGAGCGGTCTGTCCCCATGTGCCCAAAGACAAGCCGGCGGGGAAGAAGACGGGCCTGGCTGAACAGAGAATTGTGGCTTGAGCTTAGGAGGAAAAAGAGGGTTTACAATCCTTGGAAAAAAGGGCGGGCCACTGAGAAGGACTATAAGGATGTTGTGAGGCAGTGCAGGGACAAAATTAGAAAGGCCAAAGCTCATCTGGAGCTCAATCTGGCTACTGCCGTGAAAGACAACAAAAAATGTTTTTACAAATACAACGCTAAACGGAAGACTAAGGAGAATCTCCATCCTTTAATGGATGTGTGTGTGTGTGGGGGGGGGGAACCTAGTTACAAAAGATGAGGAAAAGGTAGAGGTGCTTAATGCCTTCTTTGCCTCTGTCTTTAGCGGCAAAACCAGTTGCTCTCTGCATACCCAGAACCCTGAGGTGGTGGAAGGGAATGGGGAGCAGAATGTAGCCCTCACTATCCACGAGGAAATGATTGGTGACCTGCTACAGCACTTGGATGTGCACAAGTCGATGGGGCCAGATGGGATCCACCCGAGGATACTGAGAGAACTGGCAGAGGAGCTGGCCAAGCCACTTTCCATCATTTATCAACAGTCCTGGCTATTAGGGAAGGTCCCAGTCGACTGGCGGCTAGCAAACGTGACACCCATTTACAAGAAGGGATGGAGGGCAGACCCGGGGAACTATAGGCCTGTCAATTTGACCTCAGTGCCAGGGAAACTCATGGAGCAGATTATCTTGAGTGTCATAACGCAGCACTTGCAGGGCATGCAGGCGATCAGGCCCAGTCAGCATGGGTTTATGGAAGGCAGGTCTTGTTTGACAAACCTCATCTCCTTCTATGACAAAGTGACGCGCTTGGTGGATGAGGGAAAAGCTGTGGATGTGGTCTACCTTGACTTCAGCAAGGCTTTTGACACCGTTTCCCACAGCATTCTCCTCAAGAAACTGTCTGCTCGTGGCTTGGACTGACGTACACTTCGTTGGGTTAGAAACTGGCTGGATAGCTGGGCCTAAAGAGTCATGGTGAATGGAGTCAAATCCAGTTGGAGGCCGGTCACTAGTGGCATTCCCCAGGGGGAATCCTCTTTGGGGCCGGTTTCCATGGGGAATCTCTGGGGCCGGTCCTCTTTAATATCTTTATCGAGGATCTGGATGAGGGGATCGAGTGCACCCTCAGTAAGTTTGCAGATGACACCAAGTTAGGTGCATGTGTCGATCTGCTCGAGGGTAGGACGGCTCTGCAGGAGGATCTGGATAGGCTGCACAGATGGGCTGAGGTCAACTGCATGAAGTTCAACAAGGCCAAGTGCCGGGTCCTGCACCTGGGGCACAATAACCCCAAGCAGAACTACAGGCTAGGGGATGAGTGGTTGGAAAGCTGCCAGGTGGAGAAGGACCTGGGAGTATTGTTTGATAGTTGGCTGAATATGAGCCAGCAGTGTGCTCAGGTGGCCAAGAAGGCCAACGGCATCCTGGCTTGTATAAGCAGCAGTGTGTCCAGCAGGTCTAGGGAAGTGATCGTCCCCCTGTACTCGGCTCTGGTGAGGCCGCACCTCGAGTACTGTGTTCAGTTTTGGGCCCCTCGCTACAAGAAGGACATCGAGGTGCTCAAGCGAGTCCGCGGAAGTGCGATGATGCTGGTGAGGGGTCTGGAGAACAAGTCTTATGAGAGGCAGCTGAGGGAGCTGGGTTTGTTCAGCCTGGAGAAGAGGAGGCTCAGGGGCGACCTTATTGCTTTTTATAAGTACATTAAAAGAGGCTGTAGCGAGGTGAGGATTGGTCTATTCTCCCACGTGCCTAGTGACAGGATGAGGGAGAATGGGCTAAAGTTAGGCCAGGTGTGTTTTAGGTTGGATATTAGGAAGAACTTTACTGAGAGGGTTGTGATGCATTGGAATGGGCTGCCCTGAAGAGTGGTGGAGTCACCATCCCTGGAGGACTTTAAAAGACGTTTAAATGTTGAACTTAGTGATATGGTTTAGTGGAGGACTTGTTAGTGTTAGGTCAGAGGTTGGACTTGATTATCTTGAGGTCTGTTCCAATCTAGACAATCCTGTGATTCAGTGATTCTGTGATTCTATGTTTTAGTGGGTGATATTGGTGGTAGGGGGATGGTTGGACCAGGTGATCTTGGAGGTCTTTTCAAACCTTCATGATTCTATGATTCACTTTTCTCAAAAAGCAGTTAGTGTGCTCTTGCAGATGTCCCAAAGAGTGTGATTCCAAATTTATATAGAATTAGTGTCAGTGGGTGGCATTCTATTGACTGTGTAGTTTGTTTTCTAGCATCTAACACCAGAAAGTTATTTTATTAAATTTAATATATACTGTAATATTTTTTAAAAAGTTTGTGGTTTTCTTTTTTTTAAAAATTATTATTTTATTTTATTTTATTTTATTTTATTTTATTTTATTTTATTTTATTTTATTTTATTTTATTTTATTTTGTGGTATTTGGAGATAGACAAATCTACAATTTTACACATTAGCTTGTAAAAATTATTTCTTTATTTTTAGCTTGCAATAACTATGATAATTATATAATTTATTATTGATATTATATAATGATATCATTTATTATGTATTAGCTTGTAATTTTTATTTTGATTTACTCATATTTTTATATATTATTTTATACAATGTTTTTATATAATATCAATACATCATTATTATATCAATAATAGAGCATAATATAATAACAAGATTGACATATAACAATACAACTATATTAACATAATATTAATGTATTTTATAATAATGTCAATATTATCAATGTTATTGATATTTATATATTTTGATGTTTTGATTTATTGATATTATTATTGATATTATTGTATATTGCTATTATTTATTATTTATTAGTTTGTAAAAAATATTTATTTTGCTTTAGACAAGTAGTGTTGCTTTTCTTAATATTATTATAGAATTTATGCATACCATAGCCATTTTGAACAAGCTGAATGTTAGAGATAAGAACAGAAATCCTGTTGGACTGATAATATAGTACTTTATCCAATATTCAGTCATGCCTTATCTTCTCTGTTTCCAGAAAAGATAGGATTTGATTTGACAGATTCCAAAATTTGAGTTCCCACTGAGTTTAAAAGGAATTCTATATACAGAGTCTGCAACTGAAGTCACACATTCCCAAAGCCTGTGATCTACATAAAAAGGTGGGAAGATAACAGCAGACAGTATCTTAAAGGAAAAATGGCACACATTAAACACTGAGTATTTTAAAATTCTAGTGTTAGTCGTCCATCTCTCTGGCCTCTACATGTCCAAATGTTAGCAATATAGTCTAAGCTTTTCATCTAAATTTCTTCTATTTGGGGAAAAAGGAAAAAAAAAATCTCCAGAGACAGATTCAATCTATTTTACAATCATTAAGGCTGGAAAAGACCTCCAAGATCATCTGGTCCAACCAAAATAAGATCGTTAAAATTTGATTCTAAAATTCTAATTTTAGATTTTAGAAAAGGTAATATGATAGCAAAGACCAAGAGTGTAGTTTCATGGTATATTATTTTTCTAATTTCAAGGCTGAACTATGAGTTTGCTGTTTTCACATGACCTTGCTTGTTCCTCATTTCACACAGCACCTCAGAACCGTGCTCAATTAAGTGTTTGTTAGATGAGTCCCAGGGAATGTTTGCTTTTGTTCTGAACTTTCATCATCCTAGTCCAGTTTACATCATGCTCAGACAAACAGTTTAGCATAGTTGAAGTTGTGAATCATGGTAGAAATGCTGGGACAACCCCTGAAATTCTGGAATCTCTTAAATATTTTTCATAAATATTTTCATATGAAAATATATTCATATTTTACATAAATATTTTCAATAATTTATATGACAGAGATAAAATCATTGAAAAGGACCATTATCTTTATTTATTTCTTTATTTATTGAGTAGGCTGATATCCTGAATGCTAATTTTCCCTCCTCTTCGGAACTGCAAGTATCTCACATTTAGATCACTTCTAAAAACCCTGAAGTTGAAGCTTATCTGACCATACATATGTATCACAAAGTAGATGACTTCAAATAACCTTGTCATCCTAAATTTCCTTAATGCGAATGAAGAGGAATAGATACATTAGGCCCAGTTCCTCTCATCTTGCAGCTATCACTCTTGGGGAAAAAAAAAAAAAAAAAAAAAAAAGGAGGGGGGAGAAAGGAATTTCAACCTAAGAAAATTTTAAGAAAAATTTTCTTTTCAAAGACTATTAGACTATTAGACACAGGCAACTATCTTTTTGTCACTATGACTGTTGCTGTTGTCAGTAGGGTTAATAAAGTACTGAATAAATGTAGTATAGGTTAAGCAGAACTTTTGATGTCAATAATCTATAAACTTCATCTGTTCTGCTAGGTCAGTAATGTACAATAACAGAAGTGCTTAGTAGGTATGAAAAAAAAAAGTCATTGTTAATTATACTCTGAATTGAGTCTGACAGAACTACCTTATTGTTTCTGAAAGACCTAAAATTGGCCACTATTTAGCTTGAAAATCATTTCCTCCAAATTGAATCCTACTTTGCATTCCTGCTAACTGCTACCACAAAATCCATCAGAGTGACTACTCTTCTTCAGTTTAAAGGAATTATAGTACAACCTATGTTTATTAGACCTCTGAAATGAATCACATTTTTGTTGCTTAAAAACACTTTAATTTCTACCAATGTGGTTTCTCCATTTTTTTTTAATTATAGGTTTATATCATAAAAACATGAAAAACACTAAATTATATATTATTGTATCATTGTATGTTTTTCAAAGCTTGGCATTTAGTGACCAAAAAGATTTTCTGCTTTCGGCTGCATTACAGATTGTGCTAAAAAGTTGGTCAGCTGTGGCATTTGGTTTTTCATTAAGCAGTAACTGAATTTCTTCAGGTTGAAAATCTCACGCTCTGTCTTCTCTGTCTTTTGCATAGCATTTGCTCTATAGGAGAATCACTCAACATTCTTGCAGACACTTTTTTTTTTTTTTAATTTACCAGGTTTATTTGTATAATATGTGTCAATTAAATTTGCGTAGAGCAGATCTCCACTACTGGGATTCTCTTCTCTGAGTCCTTCAATTTCCCTATAGGTTTTTAATACCTGATGATGATTGTTTTTTGTAATTAAGATTTAAGTATCCAATCCCCCAAGACTTGTCATACAGAGAGCTGCCACTCAAGTATTCAGCAACCCTTTCAGGCGCACCTTCTCTTTGTCACAGTCTTTTCTAACATCCAAGATTTTTCTTAAAAGCCCTTTGTTGAGCAGGGCTGTATTTCATCCCATATCCTAGTTCCAGTTCACTTCAAACTGCTAAAAGGGCAAAGTGATAATGTCTCTTGGCAGATGCCAACAGCATGTCATGGGAATGCATAAGGATTCCATTTAACTGAGTAAAAGGAGACATTGCTTTGTCAAGTTCTACAGCTTATTCATGGTGTAAAAAAAAAAAAAAAAAAAAAAAAGTATTAAAAAAAATAGTAGCCTAAATATCAAAGCTATGGATTCAGTTTTGATTCTTGCACAGGTTCACAACTCATAAACACCACAAGAAACATGGAGTCAAAATGTTTGGTTTCTTTTGTTCATTGTTTCAGTCATGACATGAACAGAGGCAAGTTAGATGCAGTAACATGCAAAGAGAACTAGAGATCAGTGAATCTCTATGAAATCATGATCAGCAATGCCAGTCATGGTTCCATACCACATAATTTTGCTTCTGATATGCTATGTAATGCTTAAATGTTAAAATAGGATGTGCAGAAAATGACTTTGGTTGAAGTACTGTTTTAGCCACAAGAAGAACAAAGATCATCAGCACCCAAGAGCTGGGGAGACTGAATTTATCCTTTCTTTCCTGAGGTCCCCAGTTGTGCCAGAAACATATCTTATGTCTAATTAGCCATCCACACAGGACAACGAGAACGTATCTCTAAGCAAAACAGTCAGTGCTGAGGAGCTGGCATCCACATTGAGAAGTTTTTACTTCCAGTTTTCTCTAGTATAGTCCCATTTGTATTTGTATCATGTTAGGTTCCTTTCTAGTGGAAATATCTCTTGGTTTACTTTCATCCAAAACGAAGACATTGCTGTGGTTTGAACGAGAGCTATAAATGTAAGATTCAAAAGTGTGGTTCTTTTCAAACCCAAAAACCTAGTAAACTGAATGCCACAGTATTCATAAGGCTAGAATGCATAAATATCAAGAAAAAAAAAAAAAAGCTATATATTTAAACCTCTTTAGATCCCCACAGATGCTGTAGCTGTGTCATGAATATTAGCCTTTTAAAATTCCCAAATAGGGTAATAATAAAGAATTTCAAAGTAGCTAGATTGATTTAATATATCCCTTCCTGTTTTACTTTTAATTTACCATGCCACTAATCTATCAATCTAATCCTGCACTCATAATTATTTGTTGACTTTAGTAGAGAGAATTAATTCTTTACATCTTTCACGCTCTTTAAATGATAATATATTTCAAATTTAAAATTACCATCAGGATAGCAAGGCTCCAGGGGAATGCATGAAAACACCTCCTTTTGTTTGATAGACCCTTTAGACAGATCACATGCTATTCATAATGAGTTGCCTTTATCCAGATTAGATTTAGAAAAACACTTTTTTCTTCTTTTTTTTTTTTTTGGTTGCAAATTTTGCAAACAGAGGCTATCTAATTAGAAACAAGTTACATATTCAGCACTTAGTTTGAGTGCTTTAGTAGTAATGTTATTAAAAAAAAAAAAAAAGAAAGAAAAAAAGAATAAACCAGAGGAGATCCAGAGAATCTATGCCAACGGTGTTCATAGCTTCACAAAGCACTCGGTAACCAACTGTCAAAAAGAAGAAAAATGTATGTAAGTTTGTGTATAATATATTTCATTGAAAATATGCTAAATACCATAGCATATGATTTATCTTAATTGTCATTCTCTTCAATAGAGTGTGTCATTGATCTTACTTTTCTTCCCAATGCAAATAACTTGTCTTTATTATTTCACCGTGTGTTAGTTGCTGGCGTAGTCCTACATTCAGTTCTGACCTATTGTAAATGTTGTTTACACTTTCATTTAATATAACATACAAAGCAGACCAATCAGAACTTTAGATAATAACCTTTATCTTTAGGTGTTGCACTCCTTCAGCTATCTGCACCATTTTGTTCAGGAAACTATGCCATGTACTAACCAAATCAAAATTACTGATTTCAGGCAGTCTTTATTTTATATTGGCCTTTCCACCAATGAATCAAGAATGAAATTCATTTCACTTAACTTTAAACATTTATGTATGACTGAACTGTCCTCTTTTCATACACTGCCTGCATTGAGCAGTAGGGTCTTTTCTCATCTGTTCCTATTTTAAACATCTATCCTAGGAAAAAGATGAACTTCACCCATTTCTCCACATGGGAAAGTAAACACGTTAACTATAAGCTAGAAGCTCAGGTGATCACACCTAACCGGAGATATTTAAATTTAAGACAAATAAAAAGTATAAAATAAAAATCTGTCTCTGAAGTGCAGCTGCTGCAGCAGCAAGGTACTGAATGACATGAAGATAACAGCAAAATGTTTGACATTCTAGATGTGGATTACTATAAAAAATGATCAAAAATGTATTGACAATGCATTAAAAAATGGAGCAAGCTGACATTATTTGTGTTGGTTGGTGGTTTTTAGTTATTTGTTTGTTTTCCTTGGGTTACTCTTCTTTTTAAGAATTAAAGAAATCCGTCTAGAGGATGAATTGAAAAAAGTCAAAACAAGTCCTGAAATAACAGCAGTTGAAAGTGATAGTGGATTTGGAAAAATATAGTGAGAACATTATGAAAAATATATTTTGCGTGCTTATTAATTAATTGAAATATATTTGGTTTTTTACTTAATTATTAATTGATTTTATTCCTTAACATGAGTTTCTTTTGTTTCATTTTTACAACTTTCACTATTTAAAAGCATAACCCAAAACATATATTTAGCATATGGCCTATGTATGTACCATACAAACATTGATAAGGATGGAAATACTATATTCAAAACACATTCCTGAGGAAAAGAAACCGCATTTGTCTCTTTTAAATATCACATAAGATAACCTATATTTATTTTGTACTTAATGGTCATTGTATATTTCTTACCAAAAATAAAGATCAAAAAACAGAAAGAAAACACTTCTCTATCAGCTTTTGTTTGCCTAGAGTTTAAAATTATTTAGCAGTTTATGTTAGGTTAGAATCAGCAACTGCTTAGTTGTGTATAGCAATGCCTATTTTTTCTGTTCTACATTTGGCAATAATGAAACACTAAACCTGTTTCACATCACCTGGCATGGGTACTGTAAATAATGAACAGAAGAACAGGGGATAGCAACATACAAAACATATTCATAAACTTCCAAAAATTCAAAATAGTAACTTTTTTTTTCTTTTTTTTTTAACCTACAGATTGAAGGAAATATGGTAAGCTCCTAAATGTATAAGCTTAACACTCAGTTCCTGCAACTTCATGTCCAGTCTTCTGTTGGTCTACAGAAAAATACAAAGTAATAAAACAGGAAACACTCTCTAATTAAAATCATTGCTATTTTGTCACATAACATATCTTTTTATCTCAATGCAATTCCACCATAAGAAATTCCAAAGAACTATAACTAAAAATTCCAAACTCATATAACATATATTAGAAAATACTTGACTTTTTTTCTTAGGCTATCCAGAACTAATTCTCACAATGGACTTGCTCAACTGGTGCTGAAGAGTGTGAAAGACAAAATGTTCACAGTGGGTAAAAGCACATGATGAAATTTAATTTATGAAACATTGTAAATTAATAAATGTTAGAAGTGCTTAGGCAATACAACTGTCTTCAGGTAAAACATTCTACCAGACTTATTCATCTAATAAGCAGAGTTAATCTTACTGGGTATTGAAAGATTGAGAAAGGTTTAAGAGGTTGTTCTAGAGCTTTAATAGGAAAAAAGGGTTATAAATACCTAGCATATTTTCCCTACATTTTCCTGAAATTCCTAATGATTTCAATTTGTCAGCAGAATCCAAATATTCCTAAAACTTTATGATGGCTCAAATCTAAATTTTGTATATTGGTGACCAAAACAAACAAACAAACAAACAAAAAGAAAAAATAAAAATAGATAAATGAGTTTCATGCCACTGAAGTTAACTAATGTGGTGGTTTTACTCAGGTGGGCAGCCGAGCTCCACCACAACTGCTCTCTCACTCCCCCTCTCCTCAAAGAGGAAGGAAAATACAACACAGAGAACTTGAGGTTTGCAATGAGAAAGGTTTAATTAAAGGGAAAGGGAATGGGGAGAAAAAAGAAACATAAGAAACCATAAGTCCACGCAGAAGCACAGAGAGAGGGAAAAAAATATTCTCAACTTCCCATCAACCAGCGGTGTTTGGCCACGTCCTGGGAAGCAGGGCCTCAAAACGCGTAGTGGTTGTTTAGGAGGAACAGCCTCTTCCCCACGAGAGCCCCCCCTTTTATTGCTGAGTGTGACACCAGGTGTTATGGTATATCCCTTTGGTTGGTTTAGGTCAGCTGCCCTGGCAATGTCCCCTCCTCATCACTTTCCCACCCCCAGTCTGCTGGCTCCTGGGGGCTTGAGAGGAGTCATGATGCTGTGCCAGCACTATGCAGCAACAGACACAACACAGGAGTGATATTAGTGCTGTTCCAGCTACGAGTGCAGAGTACAGCACTGTGTGGGCTGCTGCAGGGAAAAGGTGACTCCAGCTCAGACAGACCCAACACAACTAATTCTTAAAATATTTGGGCTTCATTTTCTCCTAAAAACTCAGGTGAATAAAATGGGAGACTGGACATGTGCTGGTTTACTCTTCAGGAAGAAAAGTATAAAGTTGACGTATGAACTGCTAGAGTTTGAATACATTTGTCAGCTTTACTTCTCTCTAGTTTTCTGGGCACTGCTTACAGCCAGACATTAAGCTAGACAGACTTAGATAGATAGATAGATATGGATAGATATGTCTTTGGATTTAATTAATATGACCACTGTAATTTTTCTTAACGTTCCTATAATTTTTTTGTGTTTTTTTTTTTTTTTTTTTTTTTTTTTTTTTTTTTTTGTAATTCAAGTTTCTGCTTTACAGAAGCCAATCTGAAAATCTGAACTTTGGTATCATGAGTTTCAAGCAATCTTTTGTGTTCCTGGGGGATAAATATGATTTTCTTTCATAATTTAGTTCCCTAAGAGAATATTTTAGTGCTACATATATTTCATATAATGAAGTCCAAGACACCGTTAAAAAGAAAGCAAGTTTCAGAAATGCAAGGGCTTTACACAAGACATGGCATAGCTTCATAAGTATCAAGGCCCTGGCCAGACTCACCATATAGGGGCTCAGCTGCGAAGCTTCCTCCTCTAACCCTTATAAATCATTACATACCTGATCTAAACTTTTATATCTGTAAATATGTTATAGAGATTCTGACCTCCTTTTAGCACATAGAATAACTCTGTAATATAATAATAATTCTTGCTTGTAATACTAGTATTATAGGCTGTATTTTCATTTCAGGATATGAATGTTTGTTGATATCTCTGACAACAGATGTGTGTAAACATAATTTACTCCCTTCATGAAGGAAAATTATTCATACAAAGTATTTCCTTTCTTAGGTGGCACACTGGATGTCTCAGAAAACTGAGCTGGTTGATTGAAACATAGGTTAACATTTTTCTGGCACTCACTATTTTATATCGGAAGCCTTTAAACATTATTTAAATTATCCATTGAGAATACAGTTTTGATAAAGTCGTCATGATGCTCAAAAACTCTTATGAATAAGAATAAATATTCTGGTTTCAAATGATTTATTGCTTCTTAAGAGACTGAAATGAATAAAAATAATGGAATAAATGGAATCTTTAATTTTCACCAAACTGAGAACTGTTTGAGCCATATAGGTAAATTAATTTTCAGGACACTTCTGATACAACCTTAAAGTTTTAAAAATCTTAGGAATAATGTAGCTGACAGGACTTGCATGAAAACACCTAAGGAAAAAGTTTCAGAAAAAATCCTGTTTTCATAGTTATCCTCCCCAGTACCTTCTAACCTTAAAATACACATAGATGTACTTTCAATAGCATCCACATGAGACGGCAGCAAATTTGCTGCCTTTGAGACGTGATGTATGTAATGCTAAGTCACCAAAGACAAATCAGGAAATACAAACATAATTTCCCCACCCCACCCCAAGTCAGTTTAGTGAATACTTTGAGGCAAAAAGGTACTCAAGCATGATGGCAAATGATTCAGACATTCTTAAACACTAGAGACTTATGTCTAATTTTGAAAGTTTGTCACTCAGAAACTTTAATTACAATATTAGGAAATTAGCACTTTGCATGCTGTAGCATAATTCCCCACAGCACTACGAAACTGCATACTGCCATTGATCTGATCTACTCACATAATTATGGCAGAATACATTATTAAATATAAAGTAAATATTTAATTATTTACACAGTGACTACCACAATTTAAATGCCACTACAATATAAATAGATACATTGAAATTGTAGTTAGAAGAGTGATAGGTTAAAAAAAGATCACTCTTGTTCAAAACACCATGGGTATAATGTCTCTGTGGTTTAGTAGGTCTATAATGTTGTAGTGTAATATAATATGTTTTTCTATTCAGGAAACTATTTAATGGAATGTACAAGTAAAATATTTTTGGAAAATCAAATATGGTCAAATGTGTCATGCAATGTGTTTAACATTTCGTAGAGCAGATCGGGGTGCTGCAGTGATGGCCTCTGTAAGAAGACTCCAGATGCTGCAACATGAGAGACAGCTTCCAATAGGCACCCACTGCTGTCCAAAGCTGAGCCAGCAAGCAATGCTAGTTGCACCTCTGTGAGAGCAGATTTAAGAAAGGGTAAAAACTACTGCACAACAGCTGGGAGAGAGAGGTGAGGAAAATGTAGAAAGAAACAGTCCTGCAGACACCAAGGTCTGAAGACACCAAGAAAGAGGGGGAGGAAGTGCTCGAGGCACTGGAGCAGAATTTCCCCTACAGTCCATGAAAGAGACCAAGCTGAGTCCCTATTACCTGTGACAGTAACTGGTGAGTGATCTCCCTGTCCTAATCCTAACTAATGAGACTTTTTATTTATATTTTTTAATCATATTTTGTGATCTGCTGAGGATGAGTTAGAGAATGTCTGTGTGGCACTTGGCTACTCATTACTGTTAAATCGCAACACTCAGTTCAATTTACCTACATGAAGTATTCTGTAATTAATATGTGAAACTAAGTTATTTTATACATAACATTGCAAGCCTTCTTAATATATTCTAAGATTTTCAAACAGTACAATTATTTCTTGTAAGAAGGTATCAAGTAGACACAAGTTAAATTACCTCTACAAAATGCTGGTATTTTTTATACTTCATATAGTCTAATTTTTGTTGTTGTTGTTGTTCTTTGGTACACTTTCCTGTAAAGGCAATAAAAAGCCAGAGAAGGAAGACTGGGTAAAACATGTAACAAACTTGCCCACTGAAGTGCTTAATGGGAAAATGACCAAACAGAAGTGAAGAGAGGGTAATGAAACCAAAAGCTGCGAGAAAGTGATGAGAAACATTAAACCCTTTGACTTTATGTCAGCTGTGGGGAGTTAAAGATAGTGCTGGAAACACATATATCTGAACTGTAATAACACTTGCATACTGCTGCAAAACATTTCCTTCATATCATTTCAGTCTGCATGGGAGGATCTAGTTATACCCTTTTTTATGTTGTGTGAGGCATTGCATTAAAATACAATTATATGTTTGTGAGTTCAGCTTCAAAAAAAGGATCTTTGGTTTAATGTTGCTTGGAGCAGACTAAGAGATGTGTAGGTAGGTAGAGAATATGTGGGTGGAAACTCTAGGGAAAAAAAAGAAAAAGGCTATCTAAAGTATGAACAACATTCATTTTTGATTCAAAACAGCTCTGTTAGATTGCAGGTGACATAAAGGGACTGTACTGCTGGCCAAACGCTGTTATTCTTTTTCCTATGTTCTGTAATCTTTACTATTGACATCTTTGAATCTAGTTCTAAAGACTTGAAAGAACAGATTTTTTTTTTTTTTAAAAAAAAGGGTAACAATGGATGAGACTTGCAAGAATATAATTAACTCTTAACTTTTCTTGCACACGCCTCCTATCCTTAATACTCCCTATCTGACAATAAATATCCTTTGTATTTCACTTTCCTTCTTCTCCTCCATCTTCCTGCTTCTCCTCCTTCTTCTTCTCCTTCTTCCCCTTCCTCTTCCTCTAAACAAATATTTTCCTTAGGAATGTCTATTCGAAACCATACATATTTGAAAGTTTCAGTTGAACTTATAAAGCATTCCAGGTCCTTTCCTCTATCTATTTTTTCTGGTAGTTATAGTGATCAGAATAAATCCATTTCTTCTCTTCTTCAAAACTGTCTAGGTGTATCTAGAGATAATTCACAATATGCTGTATATATAGTCAATAAATGTGGTGTTTTTACTAAGCTGGGCAGCTGAGCTCCACCTCAGCTGCTCTCTCACTCCGTCTCCTCAAAGGGAAAGGGAGAGAAAATACAATGAAGAGGGCTCAAGGGTTGAGATAAGGATGGGGATCACTCAGCAATTTATCATCATGGGCAAAACAGACTCAGCGTAGGGAGATTAATAAAATATATTACCTATTAGTAACAAGCTAGAGCAGTGAAAAACAACTACAAAAAAAAACAAACAAACAAACAAAAAAAAAACTCCCCCCCCACCATCTTCCACCTCCTCTTCCCCCGAGCAGTGCAGGGGAATTGGGGCTGGAGCCAGTCCCTAACGCTTCGTCTCTGCTGCTCCTTCACAGTCACTCTCTGCCCCTGCTCCCTGTGGGGTCCCTCCCACGGGATGCCATCCTTCCCGAACGGATCCTGCAGGAGCTGACGGCAGGCAGCAGCTCTTCAAGAACTGCTCCCTCATGGCTCTGTACCACGGGGTCCATCCACAGGAACAAACTGCTCCAACATAGGTCCCCCATGGGAGGCAGCTCCTGCCAGGTTACCTGCTCCTGTAAGGGCTCCTCTCTACGGGCCACAGGTCTGGCCTGGGCCTGCTCCACCGGCGGCTCCTCCATGGGCTGCAGCATGGAGATCTGCTCCATGTGGGACCCATGGGCTGCAGGGGGACAGCCTGCTCCACCAGGGGCCTCTCCACAGGCCGCAGGGGAACTGCTGCTCCCGTGCCTGGAGCACCGTTCCCCTCCTTCATTGACCTTGGTGTCTGCAGGTCTGTTTTTCACTCCTTGATCTCCCAGCTGCTGTTTTACCACAAGTTGGTGGGTGTTTGTTTTTTTGTTTGTTTGTTTGTTTATACACGTGTATAAAAGTATTATTAAAAGGACATGTAGAATAACTTGATCACTTGATCTTAGTAATTTGGTTGTACAAAATATGTCCAGTGCTTTTGGGTGTTTGTTTTTGTTTGTTTGTTTGTTTTCTCTAATAAAGGACAGGAAAGAAATTTATGCAATTCACTAAGACGTCACAGTGTAAACCACTTTTATTATTTTAGATCTAGCTATAGTGGACTGTAACCAACAGGCAAAATGTTTAAAGTAAATGTCATCAGATTTACTTATGCATAAGTAACTAATTGATGTCAAAATTGACTGTGAAAGATTGCTTTAACATACTTCAATGCTCATATTTGACATGAAAAATCTATAAGAAGCACTGTATACAACTGAATTATTAAAAATAAGTTTTTGGCAAAATGGTAGAAAAATAATTATAAGTACTCTGTACATTTAGGTCTTAAAAATAAGACCTTTCACATATTTTGATCCGCTATATTTCCATTTGCAGCAATGATGAGAAAAACCTGCCACAAAATATTAAGGAAACAAATAGGTAAAAATATTGGAAGGTAAAGGAAGAGACTAAGAGTGATGTCAAAAAAACGCCTAGACATAGCTAACTTCTAAATAATTCTTCTCAGATTTCAATGAAGGTGAAATGAGAATGCATACTGAAATTTGCCTGAAATTCCTTCATGCTAAGAACAGAGAGGGTCCTATAAACTATTTAATTCCTCATGCAGCTATGAGCTGTTACCAGTTCTCACTGTGATAGCTTCAAGAATCAAAGCTGTAAATCCAGCTTCCCCCAGACTCTGTTTTCATCAAGTTTTGCCCCATAGAAGAATAAGTCACCCTTCTGCTTTTCCTACCTAGCTTTTAAAAGGCTTGTGCAAAATTAAAGATATGGCAGTGTAGATAAATAGACAATATTAATTTCTGGCATTCTTTTCTTGTTGTGTGATAGCAAAGGAGAAGTCAGTTAATAACTAATGATTAATGATGACATGTCAAAAAAAGGATTTTAGCAGAGGAAAATATAGTGGAAGGGTCTTTACTAGAAAGTGTCAAAGAACTTTTTTTTTTTTCTTTTTATAAAGGAAACATGTTCTGTAGCAAGAAAAAATGTAACTTAAATATTGTGCTTTCCAACCCAGAGAGCAGAGCTTTGGTAAACAGACCACCTGAATAGCAAGAAATCATTATCTTTCAAACTAAGACATTAGCAAGAAATAGACATTATCATGATTTTACAGATAGCTCTATTAAAGCCATACATTTTTATTTGGTATTTTAAAAATCTATTTCCTCTAATTTTTTAATTTTCTTTCTTCATAGGACTCAACATTTTGTCAGGAATTTATATGTAATATGCAAATTTATTGGAATGTTTTTAAGGAATAAAGTTCAATTTCATAAACGAGTTACATTTTTCTGCTTTACAGATGGAACTTAAGAAGTGGTTAATATTTCCATCCTCTTTTCTGTATCTTCAGTCCCAGTGTATAAGAGACAGGAAATTATTTCTTGTACTGCCATGACTTCCATGAAGTCAGACTAAATAGAATGTTCTTTGCATACATTAAGAATTTGATTGCTAATACTTTGTTCAAGTGAATGTAAGCAGGCCTTTCTTCATTTAGGTTCTGTGCGTATTTTCAAAAAGGCAAATTGCTTACCACTAGCATTTCTTTTGGAAAGATTGTGTTCTAACACTTCAATGATTCCACCTACCATTCTTATAAATGAAACACGTGAAAAAATATGAAATAACATTAGATGAAAATAAGGTGGGAGACTGGATTATCTTTATTTTTTTAATTAATAAACCACTTTTCTAACATACTTGTATGCACAGCTGCTGATTTTCAGGGTATTAGTTCAATTTTTCACAGGTAAAATAATGCAATGTTTTTCTCTGTTTTCAGTGTTTCTATGGAAAATATGGAATATGAGATCAGCTAGTTTGTATATCTGTGTTTTTTCTTATTTAATTCATGATATTGGAGGCCTATACAGATACAGTAAGGTTCCTATATAGAACCTTACTGGAAATACCTGGGAATATCTTCATTTATGTAGATAACAATCTAGTTCTAAATTGTCTTCCAGCTTTGGAGTTATACTTGCATTATGTCTTAGTACTGGTTAGTCAAGTCGTATTTTCTATAATATCTGAATTGAATAATAAATTACAATAAATTAATGAAGCCTGATTATATGAACATTTTCAATACCAGGGATGTTCTAGGTAATAGCTAAGCAATGTTCTTTACTTTCCAAAATGAACACAGCATACCACAGACCTTTTGATATAATTATTCCATATGATAGTTTCTGTCAAGAACGAATGAAGTCTTAAAGGAAGAAAACAATCATTACAAGCAATAGAGCCTGAGTTAGATACTACAGTGGCCCTTTCACTCTCCTTTTATCCAAAGTTGTTATTAATGGATTGGGAAGTTGAGAAAAGCAAAAGATTACACAGAAAGTATGTACAAAAGCAAACTACCTTGGTGCAATTTGAAAAGTCTTTCCATTGCTATATATACACTAAATGATATTGGTGCAATTTGAAAAGTCTTTCCATTGCTATATATACACTAAATGATAGATATTGATTTGTTCAACATTATTGGATTATACAAGCCTAGACTAAGACAGGATATATATCCAAGTGTGAAGTAACATAAATTTTTCAAAAACTTCTATTGTCCATTTACTGAAAAAAAATAATAATCTTGTTCTTTTTAGACATGCATATCTGACTTACGCATGTCTGACATATCTCTGCTATGTTTTCACTTTCAGGATGTAAAGGACCTTAAGGATCTCTCAGTAAGGGATGACCTCAAACAAGGATGATGAGGATGATGAAGCAAGTGACACTGGCTACAGCACCAAAACCTTTAGGTTGTATCTGAGATCTTCAGACAATGCATAAAACGGTAAGTCAATGCTTCTGAATATTATTGTCTACTTTAGTAGCAATGGATGGTAAATTTTCCAAATTTAATGACAGTGCAAGAAATAAAATAAAGTGCTAGAATTTTCAAGGCAATCAATTCCACAATTAATATGACAAAATTTCCATATTTCAGTACTCTGCTACCTCTAAAGTAGTGCTATGGTAGAAATATTTTTATTTTATTATTTTATTTTTAATCACAACAGAGGATCATCATGTAGGTGAAAACTAAGTATTAATAAATAAAAATATCTTATTATCAACTATGTCTTTGCTATCCTTCCTTGCATAAGAAATGTTTGCATGAAAATTTAATTAAAATGGTTGAGAAATATTACCATTCATTAAGGTAGCAAATCTCATAACTGTTCTGTCCTGTTCACCTACTGCCCAAAATTACACACTGAGTTTTATACTATACTTTCATAAGTACCTTGAAAATGCAGTTTCATCTTTCTGAGAAATATGAAAGGTCATGATTTTTCATAGTATGTATTACATCCACAGGCTGTAATCTGTGGTATTAACAAAGCAAAACTAATAGTGTAAGATGACATAAGTCTTCTGACGGAGCTGAGCAATTAAGTTTCTGTTAATAAGATAACAGTGATCTCAAAGAATATGTGCCATTTAAGTGGAGAAGTAGCACTTAGTACTCTTGCTTGTTTTAAAGCAAAAGTAATACTATTTGTTCTTAAATATAACTACTTTGTGAACACCAGGGAAAAAGTCTATAATTTAACAATGCAATGATATCAAGATTATTTGCTTTTATAATAAGAAAACATGTGATTGCAGTTTTCCCCCATGTTTTCTAAACATAATCACAGATTAGTTGCAATTTTCCCTAAAACATGAGACTTAATGGTGTTAAGAAGAAATGCTTCTTCTTAGATAGAAAATACCACAGATACCTTGTTTGTAATAAGATTGAAAACTCATTACTGCTAAAAATGTCAGTTCTGATGAAGCATTTAAAAAATTTTCCAGAATCAAACTCAGAATGTCTTTACTAAGCTGTTTCATGGTAGAGTGTACCATTGGAAATGTGATGAGTCTTCATGTAAAAATGCTGATTTGAATTAGATTTAGAATATGTGTCATCCTCAATTAGCCTTCCCTTCATCAAAATGATCTCACAAACACGGAGAATGAATCTTTATTTCCTCCTTTGCACATGGGAGGTCATTTGTCAGATTTAATATACTTCTACCTATGTCTTCCTACATGCTTTGGGTTCAAGATGGATGAGTAGAGACTTCACGTAAAAAAGATATCAGTAAGAACTTGAATTCTATTTTTATTAAATGTTGATTATATTTCATGTTTTATTCAAGAAGTTATAGAAAAAATGATGGTAAACTGTATGGAAAAAATAGTATAAAAAGTTTCACACAACTAATTTCTGCTTTGTAAGTTACTGCTGGTACTTAAAAAAATGACAAGACATAAATTTTGTAAAACTGGCTAACCGTACTTTCTCTAAGCACTAGATTGATGGGTACTATTCTGTTTTTGAAGTTTAACATCAGAACAATTACCTTTTACTTAAAATACTGTGCATATTACAATCTATTTTACTTGTTGCAGTTCTACAGAACATTGAGGAATAAGCAAAAATAATAATTAAGAAATAAAAATGCTTTAAAAATTGTACTTGATAGGTGCTAGAACAGCAAATCTTCTGAATGTTTAGTAAGATGCCACCTTTAAAGAATGTGGTTAACACAAGAACATTTAAAATAAAAGTTTTCTAGAGAAAGAACCCGAAAGAACCTGAAATAATCAAGGCCAGAGTGTGGGTGTTGGGGGGCACATAAAAGAAGACCTTTTGGATATGTAAAAGAAGAAAGAATGACAGACCTAGACTTGTACAATAGACTTTTACCTTGACAGTAAGAGAGAAGTTGAACTACATATGCTAATGATAGGAAAATAGTTGATGTAAACAGATGTCAGGATAGAAAAAAATAAGTTTATGTAAATATTGTCTATGCTTCTTCATTTTATGAAATAGAACAGGTAGTTCTTGTTCATATCTGTATCTGTTAATAATTTCCATACATTCTATATATGCTTGATTGAAGAAACAATGGACTATGAAGATTTCCGTTTTTACAAATCTTTTTGCACACAGCAACTGCATCTCCAAGAATCCAAAATGTATGACAAATATGAATTTAAATGTTAAATATATCTGACTCGTTAAACCAAAAATTTTTCTACACATTGTGCTATAAATCTCTGTCTTGGATTAGTAGAAAACTGAGATTAATAATATATAATATTATACTATATTACATTATATATTATATATTATATATTATATATTATATAATATATATTATATATTATATATTATATATTATATATTATATATTATATATTATATATTATATATTATATATTATATATTATATATTATATATTATATATTATATATTATATATATAATTGTATATATGTGTGTATAATTCCTATTTAAATGCACATGATCAAATATTTTAAAAATATTTAATATTGTTAACTGAAAAAGTATTCTTTATGTTCTGTGGGAAAATCATTAAAAACTACAAAGAGTTTAATTCAATTCTTCTGCCTTTTAAAATAATAGTCACTGGTGCAAGTTGTAGACTATATATATATATTTCATATATATAAGCAGGTGGTTTTAAGACTATCATGCATATAATACGGAGATATTTAAATAGCCTCCAGTATCAAAAAAGCAGCTCCATATCCACCTGTACGAGTCAGTGTTAGTGTAAATTGGAAAATTCTGCTAATTAATTGTGTGATTTATTAGTGCAGATACATATAATTTAATCAGATATGCAAATATTATCATTTCTAGTTACTTGTGAATGCAAATTATTTGCACGTATAATACTCTGATAGTGGTTTCTCATAGAAATGAGCAGAACATGTACAATGTAAGGTATAAAAGAATGAAAATAAAACATAATTTCCTTTTTTTTGGTTACAAAACATTAGAAAAATGTGAACTTTTTATATCTCATCTGGAACCTTAACTGAGTTCTTTACAGAACTTTGTTCTATTTTGCTTTTTTTTTAGTTAGGCTTATCCCTATCCTACAGCTAGAAGAAATAGAAAAGTGAAAAACAAATACTAATATTAAAAAATTTAATTTGTAATGATAATATTTTAATACATTTATAATATAACTATATGAAAATTTCTGAGTGGTATTTGTGGAAACTTCATTTGATTGCTTTTTATCAGAATTCTTGGAATGATGAAAATTTACCCTGGCAACTTGTTAATGCATAATAATTCTATAAACCTAATTTTGAGGTTTGGGGTAAATTTAAATTCTGGACGATGTACATGAAATAACCAACTACACGGTTAATATAATAAAGGAGTGTCTATTGTTCGATCTCCCTTCATCTAAACAATGAGTGAAACAGTCCACTGTGATCTTGCTTCTTTGCTACAGGTATGATGGTGTACTTACAAGGACCTTGGGTTCCACTGATTGTCACAGACAATAAAGTAATTTTGATAAAGTGTATCTCATGTGTGTATATATATATATATATATATATATATATATTCAGATCAACTATCTGCCCTTAAAATTGCATGTGTGAGTTAACCTTTGTCATTTCTAAACTTAATCACAAACCACCTTTCAAAATCAGAGGTTCAGTCCTCAGTTAATGGAAATCAGCAAAGCCCCATAGAAAATATGTTTTTTTTGTAGGTCAGCTTCACGTCTGATATATATAAACTGGACATGACTAAATGCCTCAAGTGACTCTTCTATTTTACCATGGCCTGTCAGAAACAAAGCATACATTCCTTGATACACCAATACACTTATTTTGTTCTAAATTTTGTCAAGTATTCAGTAGGGGTTTATATTTGTGCATGTGAATAATTTCACATTAATTGAATAATTACATTAATTGAACATAAATCCTGCAAGCATAACTACTAAATTGAAGGGATAGCAATGTGAAATCATTGCATTCAGTCTAAATGGACTTATTTTCCTTTCCTTTAAATGTGGCTCTTTATTGGGGAATTAAAGTAGCATTAAAAAATAGGCATCCAAGACAATATCCCATAATTAAAATTGTATCACAGATTCAATTTGGCTTTATCCTATTTTGTACATTCTGCCAGTGATTATTATTAGGTAACTGTTGTCTCAAAATCTTTTGTAAGAGTTCCATCTTCTCTTTTAGTCCATATTGGACCTATAGGTAGGAAATCAGCAATTCTCGATAGGTATGGGTAGTCAAAACAAACAAATATTATGGATTTGAAAGCAAAAGACTGTGCAAACTTGGCATATGTATTGGGCCATGATATCTGCCCTACTAAGACAATTAATCTCAATCAAGTTAATTAAAATAATCAGGTGGACAAAGATAAGCAGGATCTAGTGACCATTCTTGACATTGTCTCTCTGAGTTAGGTTGGATTCCTGAAGATTATTGATGATACTGAGGCTCCTCGGGGCTGAAACTATCACTGGTGTGAATTAAAATTGTATACACTGTTTGGACAACATGATCTTACATGCTGAATCTCCAAGCCTTTTTCTGGAGCACACAGAACCTTATGAGAAACCACAAGGAAATCCCCATAAGATAATAAGCTCATACTCACTTCCTGCTGTGGAGTGTTTATTTATTTATTTATTTATTATTTTTTTATTTTTTTTCCTTCCTATTCAGTTTATGTTTGTCTGTTCTAAATTTCTACACAGAAATGTAAGATGAGACAGTAGTATATATTTCTGTACTTTATTGAATACAGGTCTGACAACATCTCACGGAGGAATGCCAATAAGGATTTCAGAACTGGAGATTTGAGAAAGTAAATGTTGATTTAAGCTTTTAGGCTGTATTTATGCATATTTTTTTTTCATTTCTGAGAGAACTCTCTTTGATCACCCTGTTTTACATACCAACTTTTTTTTCTTTTCTCTCCCTCTGTCTTTGTTTTCTCCTCTTGTTTCAGAGGGGCAGTGGATAGCTGAAGGAAGAAAGGTGTGGGTTTCCTTTGGGTACAAGTCTCAGTGGCCAAGGAGAGCTCAGAACCCATTCTTTCCCTTCTTGTGTGAGTGTTTTTAGCATCAGATTTTTTGATGACTCTTTTCTCTTTTCCAGCTTACCAGTTGACCATACTTTCTATAGGAAGTTGTTGTCATTTAACTCATCAGATAGCTGAATACCACACAGCCAGTCATGTACTCACCTGAAAGGAAGGAAGGAAGGAAGGAAGGAAGGAAGGAAGGAAGGAAGGAAGGAAGGAAGGAAGGAAGGAAGGAAGGAAGGAAGGAAGGAAGGAAGGAAGGAAGGAAGGAAGGAAGGAAGGAAGGAAGGAAGGAAGGAAGGAAGGAAGGAAAATAAAAAATGATGCAGTGATAGTGATGCAGTGATAATTGCAGTTCACAGTGCAATTGCCCACTACCAACCAAAAACTGCCCAACCAATCCCTGAGGAATAGCAGACCACCCAGCCAACTCCCCACAGTTTTATTGCATGACACCATATGGTATATCCATTTGGCCAGTTTGGGTCAGCAGTCCAGGTTCTGTCCCCTACCAGCTTCTTGTGCACCCCCAACATCCTTGCTGGCAGGGCAGTATGAGAAGCTGACAAGTCCATGACTTGCTGTAAGCCTGTTAAGGAACAACTAAAACATTAGTATATTATCAACATCATTCTAAATCCAAAATACATCCCTATGCCAGCTATCAGAAAGAAAATTAACTCTTCCAGTGAAAACCAGGACAGACGTGACTCAAAGTGGTGTGCTTTGCACTGCAGGCAGAATGGGCTGAATGTACTTGTTGCGTATTCAGAGCAAGACTTTCCACGTACATAAGAAATGGTGGTCCTTCAATATTGTTAGAAGTTAAAGAAAAGACAGATTTTAAGGAGTTACAAAGCTACCCTTTCATGCCTAAGGAGTTTTTTTACTTCGGTTAGACTCCAAGGCTTAGGTGATATATGAAAACATCCTCTTTGATTTAGAAATCAAAACTCCAACTAAGCATTAATTTAGTCATGCTGAGCTAAATGGTGGAATTCCATGTCTACCATTAAAAAAGTGACATATAACAGTAATAATAATAAATACAACATAATAATATAGTATATAGTATATATTTGATAATAATAAAAATATTTTTATTTATAATAGTTATAAGCATAAAGGTGTTTGTGTCAACTACAGTTATGTTTAGACATTCCAGTAATAGTCCAGTAATGTTTAGACATTCTGGAAGGTCAACCAAGTGACAAATACAAAACCAACAACAACAAATGCTAAATCTAGAACATTTTTGTTTATAATTTTAATAAAAAATAAACAAAAAATAATTATACTACTGAAGTAAGGACATAATTGACAGTATAATGTGAGCTTGATTAACTAATAGTTAGACCAATTAATATATGACACATAGTTCACAACAACAAGATTTGTCAGAGGCTAATTTAACCATAAAACGTGCATGAGGAATTACTGTATAATAAGAAACATTCCATGGACCAAGGATATCATGAGCTAATATACATAATGTATAAATATATGGACTTACACAGAAAGCATACAAAGCAATACAGAGACCATAACAAGCATTTCACCACCAGTGTATTAAATGATGCAAGTGATCCAAGCAAATGCAGTTTTTTCATAATATTTAATTTAAAAGACTTATCAAACTAGTATTTTGAGTCACTAGTTTGCTATTACAAATGAAAGAATAACTGAAAATGAAATCCGTTGCTCAGCTTATTGTTCCTGTGTTTTCATTGTAAGATTGTATAATTTAAAGAAAGAGTTGCAGAAATTTTTCAGAAAATGCTTCTACTTAAACTAGAATGAAAATAAATCCTTGGCTTCTTGAGTGTTGTTAAAGTATATTAAACTCTTTGTAATGAAATGATAGATGATACATTATTTGTTAAAAAAGATATTCAACTGGACTGACAACATATTGAATGATTAGATTTAAAAAACCAGCCTTCTTATTATAGGTGTGTGTGTATCTGACACTCTGACCAAATATTAGCTATTTCTCAAGATAATAATAGAATCTCAACATTCAAAAGGAAAGGCTATGTTGCTGGTGAGAATGGTGGCTTACTGAAAAGATTTTCTCCTCCTATTTCCTATTTAAGTTTTCTAGAAGAATTGTAGAATAAATGTTCAGTAAATCTATAAATGCAGGAAAATTATGTATTGCTAACTGACAAAATAAAATTTGTATTGTTGTCTGATATTTAAATATATCTGGATGGGATTGTTTGCAGTCATTCCAAGGCAACTTTTACATCTCTATTAGATATGGATATGGAATATACAATCTAAAATAAAAAAAAATATGTTTGCCACATTACCTGTCAGTTAGCATTTTTTTAGGAAACTGATGGCAACTCTTGTTGTTAACAGTAATGAGATATTTCTTCCTTTTTAGCTGCCTGGATTCTGGAATAGAATTTATATCACTTAGCAATGAAGTAGATATCGAAGTATTTCTGATTTGGGAAGTTACTGAAAAGATACTCTTGTAATTGGACATACGATGAATTCACTGAGAAAGCTAAAAAGTTATTTGTGATACATTCTTACTATAGCCAGATAATACCAACATGAAAAAATAAAGATTATTTCAGTTTTGCAAAGATTCCATTATTTTGGCAGAGTACAGCTGAGAAAACCAGAGGTATGCACTGATTGCAACCCAAAGCTGAAATGCTTCTAGAGGTGCTTCAAACACAAGATCTGTTGTACTTGAAACCTTTGTTGTACTAGAAACCTTTTTTCTAGAGGTTACTAAGTTGCTCACTTTACTACTCCTGTAACAACATCAAACTCTATAAGTGAATTTCTGGAGAATAGAGTTGTTCTATGCAGACTTTGTTGCACTTAATGGATCTAGTAGCTCATCTGAACACCTGAGACAAGGTTTTGAGCATTTTCTCTTGTCAAACTTGGAGAACAAGTACATGACACTATGAACCTTCACCTTTTTTGTCTGCAGGAAGAAAACTCAGACATGCATATCAGAAGTGACACAAAATTGTACAAAAGGATAGATATGAGATTCAGGAGCACCAGAGCACTTCACAGAATATGCAACCTGGAGGAAAACCTGCTAGCATTTTGAATAGGTTTGAAAGTTTATTGAGTTTGAAATTGATCTTTACAATGCATTTTGCCTGTAAATTTGTCCATGACACTTCATGATAAAAATTAAATATTACATTGAAAATATCATTCAAGAATAACTATTTTCTTGTTGCTAGATGTTTTTTAGTTGTTGCAACAGTATTATGATCATAGTAGATGGAGACTCTAAGAGAATTAGAAAACTTCACAAAAAAAAAAAAAAAATGCTCTGTGGAGCTTGATCTATTCATTCCTTCTATTAACTGGTAATTCAGTGAAAAAAACTATCAGTAGTGTCTGCAATCTTACTGTGTGCTGAATCAATTATTTTTATGATACTGAATTCAAAACTTCAAAGAGAGATTCAAGCACAGAATAATTCTCATCTTTGCCATCTGAATTGATGGGGAGTGAGCTTTTGTGACTTATAAATTATACTGCTTGAGCCCATACTAGTGCTTTATTTTAAACGAACAGTTACGTGTCTATTTAGTTTATCAAACATATGTTTGTGGAATGGTTATTTCCAGGGACACTAGGATATGTTGAGGTTTAGTTAGTCTTTTTAAATATTTTTGTAATCCAAAGGACTTTTGCTTATATTTGTACTTCTCATTTGTAGCAGGAGCACAATATTCAAAACAACTAGCTGGCCTGTTATCAGCATTTTCTAAAATTGGTAGTGGATTTATTCAGTAATGTTAAAGTCAGAAAAGATCCTAGTCATGGAGAAGACGTATGTCAACTTTGAAACAAAAGTCCTGAATGATATTTCTCCCCAGGTATCTTTGCCATGCCTAAACTTTACCACAGCTTATGCTTTATGGATTGTCCTCCTTTATGAAAGTTCACCCAAATCCTCAGTTGAAGATTTATAACCATCATTCCAAATTTGTTCTGGGACTGTAGGCAAATACCATCGTTCTCCATGTTTTGTTTTACCAACCGGTATAACAATACTTATAATAGAAACGTTAGGGTAATAACATATTTTTAAAATTATTAAAATATAATATCACCTTATGAGAAAAAAAAAAAAGGCTCCACTATCACAAAGAGGCATCAATAATATCTATATTGAGTTCAGAGATAACTTATCAAAGATGACCGTTTTTAATCAGAGTTTTCATGATGAAACTCTACTACTGGGGTAAGAATTTGTTTTGACAAATTTTCCAGATTTTCTATCAGTTGCAGATCTTCAGTGGATATTTCCTGCTTTGATGTAATGCTTGCCACTTGGTGGTGACTGTAATCCATGATCACTGCACTGCCTGATATCACACTATGCTTTGTCAGATGGAGGACACATCTGAGAAGTTAGGATGAGCTCATACTGGAGAACAGCTGTACTATGCCAGATTCTCCATTCATTTAAGTTAAAATTGTCCTCTTTTACCCATACCAGGAATCGATGTGATTAATTCCTGGAAGGAAGTAGAATGAGTAAGCTGTAAAGCTCTAATCACTGTTCGAAGACAAAAAGGATTATATTTTAGAAATGTATTTTTCCAAATTATACTGGTAAAGAACTCCCCACAGTTTTTAACTGAATAAATATTTTCATATTTGTTTAATATTCAAGAACAATGCATTTAGAAACTATGATTATTTTTCTCTAATTTCTCAAATGAATTGTATACTGTGAACTTTAAGCTTGTACAATTTCTGTTAAATAAAAGTCTAAACCCAGACATTTTACTTCAGCTTTATCTCCTTACATTTTTACCTATTACTCCATATAATTTCATCATGATAAGGTTGATGATTATCATGATAATGATAAGGTTGAAAAAAATAACCTTTATGATACCAGATGGATTCTAATTCTCAAAAATCTCTGTTGATGGCACATTCATTTTGACATTTATACTGACTCCATTTATGACAGAGTGAAGGTGATGAACAGGCCCATGCAAGAGGTCACCTTGTGTCAAAGCTGGTATAGTCTGTCAAACACAGTGAATATAAGGCTGCTAATGAGGAATTAACTAGACAGTATGTGGCCATTTTTCTGTTTTCATGCAATCCAAACCTGTTAAACAATGCTAATCAGGTGTTTATTAAGTGAAACCATTATGCCAAACTTGCTGCAGACCCTACCATATGTCAAAAAGGTTGTAAAGTATTATTCATCAGATTTAAAGCTGATTAATAAGAGTCATTTAATAGTGAACCTTTCTTTTCTTAGCCTCTAGCTAAGCATATGCATCAAGGTTAAACTAACACATAGATGGTTTTAAAAGTAAAGCTTCAATTAAAAAGAAAGAAAATCCTTAACTGCTCCGTGAAGTTTCTAGTACTTGAAAAGCTTTAATGAGGAGGAAGCTTGTTTTCTTTTTGTTTTCAGATACAGAAAAGGAATGGCATAGTAATGTAAAATGAAGACAACTACAGGACTATTTGCAGGTACCTGTTATAAACACTAAATATAATAAATATCAGACTTACTGCTCATATCCAATTCCCTATCTCTCCTATATTCATTATTATCACATTATTTCTGCAAAATGAAGGCTAGAAAATAACCTTGGCTATAGTGAAACCAAACATTTTGTAAAACATTAGGCAGAACTAGACCACAGCTATCATAAATCTTATCTGTCCATATCAGAGAGCAGAAAAGGTAGAGGTGTTGAGGTAGTTGTGTACATCAGTAGTCTAATAAACTGAAAAATATGACGAGAGAACTAAAACACACGCTCTTTACAGTGGGGGTTCAGATAATCTGGAGATGACAATTGACATTTCTTCAGTAAATAATCACTAAACCAACAGATACTGTTGCTATTTTAGAGATTTTTGTTTGTTTGTTTTACAGTAAGGAAGGCTATAGAAAGGAAGTAGCCATAAAATTTTGTATTCACAGTCAGACTTGTTTGGTTTAAATTACAAGGGTAAATGAATGCAAATTTGTAATTAATATTCTAATTTCCAAAGATGAATAATAGAGAGACTTAGAGGAGTATAAATCAGCCAGTCAAATTTCTTTAAGGTGAAGATGGCTCCATGCCGTGAAAAAAAGTTTTATGTAAAGGCTTTTTATATAACAAATGATAAACCATCTCTAACAAGAAGATAACAAAGAAATTAACTTTTCAGAGATCAAGATATGAAAGGATAAAAAGAATTCACAAAAGGCAAACTGAGTTAAACCTTTGAGAAAAATAAATTAAATTGTATAATAAAACATCGATGAAAAACACGTGGTCACTTTGCAGAGATGAGTTATATCTTCAAGTTAAGCATGGTACAAAGGCAAATACATTACCTCAGCTTACAGTGATGTTCAATGTGGAGGTAAATGATTAACTGATGATGTTGAAGATGGGTATATAACGGTGCCAGATCTATCTGGACACATTCCAGCACAATGAATGTCCCCATGAGGATCCCTCACGCTTTCAAACCAGAAATACTACAGGAGTAGTCATGACATTCAAAAACTGACAGTGAAACAGAACATCCTTCCTATGATGAGATGGAATGAGATTTTAAAGCACTGGCCTGTAGATAGTGTGACAAGATACGTTGACATACATTTCATTGGAATAAAAATTAAGAACTTCCTAATGAAATATGCCAATGGCATAAAGCTGGAAAATATTGCCAATATAAGACCAGAATATGATACAGCAGGAAAAAAATGATGAATCAGATTGGAGCAAGAAAAATGAAATGGAAGAGTGACTGCTATAAGCAGTAATTTCATTAGCTCACCTGCCTTTTGGAATATCCTCCTGTGTCTTGGAGAAAAATACTTAGCTTGTCCCAAAAAAAAAGGATAAGAGCCTGGGCAGTGAAGTTATTTTCAGCTCACTCCAGAGGCTATTCTTTTGAATTGTTACAGAATAAGACTACCAAATTGTGCTTACCCCATGTTATATGTGCTGTCATAGCAGTACTATCAAGAGCTCTATATGCCTTCACATCAGGTTGGCAAGAATTTAACAAGACTTCAATATTACATTTTAAAAACATTAATTTTGTTTACTATGACATAACCCTAATTCCCATAGGTTTGGGGCTGAAAAAAATCTATCCATCTCCTCCTTCCCCTCTCTTCCCCCCCAAAAAAAGATTATTCTTCACATCCACAGTGAGACCAGAAGGAGTGTTCAACATATGAAATAAACTCTTGAATGGATTCAACTGGACACAAGTATTTACTTCTTGAAGAAAATGCTTATAATGCTGCAGACATAGCCATGGGTACCTTGGTGTATTAAAAAAGCTTAGTATGCATCAGGAAAGGCTCTGTGCAGTTAATAGAGTCATTCATTTATAAGATACTAGTGAGCGTTATACTGGAATATTGTATCTATCTGCTCAATTTCTTAAGAGAAATCAAGCTGAACTATTACTGGGTTGACAGCATAATACAAGAAAATACAGTAGTATAATAAATAAAGAAAAAACTGTGTTAATTCTATATAAGCAAGCTTATATATGGAACACAAAAATGGTGGGAAAAATTGTTGTGTAAGATAAAGACTGTTGTTTTCATGAATCAGTGACTATTTATTAATTTTAAACAAGGCTAATTTGAGAGTTAGGAAAAGATTTTTAGCGATCAGAATTGATAGTCTTCCAATAGTGGCAGTGGGAAGCAAAGCACCCATTGATTTTGAGAAAACATTGCATCAATTTATAAAATCAGCTTATCTGATGTGATGTCTATAACACCAAAAGAAGGGTTCAGTAACTGCAAGGTCACTTCAAATCCTTTGCTCTGTCTTCATAATATGATATTCAGTAATTTCATAACTGCTTATTAATCAAATTTTCCTCTTCCATTGTTAAGTACATGTGCAAGTACATATTATCAAATATGATGGCATTTTGTTGTCAATTGAGAATAAATAAAAGCTATTGGCATGCTACACAATTTTCATTTTTGTACACACAATTTCTCTGATTATCTGCATTTTCATAGCAGATAATCAGTAATAAATTTATGCCACTGTAATATGTTTGTTTGTTTTTAAACATTTATGTATCCTTGAAGTAACTCTATCCCTGTAAGGTATGCAGGCTGCATTCACATCAGCAAAAAATGAGGTGAAGTCCCAGATTACAGTGAGTTTGTTATAGCTAACTCGATTCACAAACAAAACAAAGCAACAACAACAAAACTAATGGACAGTTTTTCCTTTTTAAAAATAAAATACTACTGATGTATTCTATGTTATCGCCTCAGTTATTTCACAGCAATAACATTATATCAAGTACAATTCTATAAATACAGTATTACTTTTTCCAGATAGTTCTGGCACAACTAATTGTAGCAAGATCAGAATGCAAGAAATTATAGACATCTGAAAGTTCTTTTCTTTCTTTCTTGAAAAAAAAAAAAAAAAAAAGTTTAAAATGGTTAGTAAAAGATTAAATTTGTGTATGTTTAAACCACCATAAATTATCCATCTCTGATGTGTTTCAGATGCTGAAAAATGGACCACAGCACCAAAACTACCCTTCCTATACCTCAGATTGCTTTACATATATATAATTAAAATTAATCTTTCATTTTTACTTCATGGGGAATCTGTCAGGTATTCCAAAATAGACACAGGTCAGTCTCTGAGTAGGCACAAAATAAAGGTCTGAATACCTCAAATATAGAAGTGAATTTCTCCTGTAACTCATAAGATACAAATGAACATTACTGTACAAAACTACTGATGAACTGTGGACTCAGATGCTATATCATAAAGTGTGCAGAAATTGAAGCTAAACTTACATATGTTGAGGTCTCAGTATCAACAGGGAATAAACTGAAGCATGACAGGAAACCCAAGAGACTTCTGAAGTGCCTTTCAACGTGCTGGAGTATTTAAGATCATGAAAATGCCATAGGACTGAAATATAAAAATATGCGGAAATGAAGCTTCAATCTACATTAGCATTTGGACTTTTGTCCTACAGTTTTTGCTGATTTCAATATAAAAATTTCCTAGCTAGGAATCTGAATTTATTTACGTATTCATTTATTTTAACATACTGGTCCACATAATCTAAGCACTTTCATAAGGGGATATCTGAGGAGCTACAGGAGCAATGATATGAATTTACAAAGACGTTTTGAATATATATCTGTTCTGTGATATCTTCTTTCCTGGCATGATGAATGCCTTTTCTTCACCTGAAAAATGTTTTTAAACACATACAGGATTGCTAACAGAACTGAACAAATATAATTCTTTGTTTTGCATTTTTATGTATTTTAGACAATATGATTCCACTCTGAGGAAATGATTTGTAAGAAAATCAGGAGAAAATATGGAATATCATTTATTTCTATAAGCATATGCAATTAGAGGAAGCGTTCATGACAACATAATAAAATGCTTATTTTAATAATTATTTTACTATTTTTTACATGTATTTTAAAAATCTGATGTGGCATGCACTTACTCATTGATTCAGACATACAGAAGATACAGATCCTTGAGCAAAAGAGTATGTAGAGTAAAAGCTGAAATTTACATCTACTTTGCCTATGCAGCACAACTAACTGAACAGTCCTGTTCTAAAATAGCTGGACTGACTGTCTCTCTTCATGAAAACTCATTACCCATTGTAGTCATGTTGTAGTGCTAGAACAGAACCAGGCAAACAGGTGATCCATTTTGTGAGTTGTTTTGCGTATTACTCTTGAAGTACTACTCATGTACTTCAAGACCAAGACCAATAACATGAAATGCTACCTTACAACTGATAAGAGGTCTACACACACTTTTCCTCCTATAAGCATTCTTTTTAATCTGCTTAAGCCATTGATCTTAATGACCATGACTCTCCCTCTTGGAAATATAGAAGGAATAATTGTTTACCAATTAAACAGGCTTTAAATCTGCTAAAATATTGCAAATGTATTTTTATGATTATATCAGAAATGGAAGTGACATGATCATTCTAAAGAAAGAACTCTTTGGTGCTAGAATGAGTTTGTTAATCTACAGAGAAGAGGAAATGACAAATTCTCTGATATGAGTGCCTCAGGACTGGAATATGCCTCAGATCCAAAGAGCTGTCTAAAGCAAATCCTGAAGATTTATCAGACAGTGAGGCCATACATTGTTATAATTTATAATGAACCTTCATATTTTCAGTTCTGTACAAATATTGACAAACTAGTCAGGATACAATTTATAACTGGTGTATATATATTTTTTGTAGTGAAAGGTGAATTATTTAAATGGAATATCATCATCATATAATTGACTTAACATTCCGTCTGTTCTTAAAGTTTCTAAAGGATAACAATGGTAATGGTTACCATTGTTCCCTGGTTTAAAGGCTTACAATACCTGGTAATTTCTAATGAAGTAAATATGAAACAGATACTAACAAGTAATCTATAATTGGTGCAAACATGTAATGATTTATGTTATTTAAATTTAATACTTCTACCAAGATGTCACTGTCAAAAGTTAATGAGTAATATAACCAATATGCAGTGAAGTGGTGCACTAATCTACAATTTACCGTGCCTGAAGAAGGAAAAAAAAAAGTTTATTTGCAACTTTTTTTTTTCGTAATTTACATTTTCTGAAAAGTCATCACATAGTGTATTTATCAATGCAGATAATAAATGTAAAAAAAAAAAAAAATGGATTGTGGCCAAATCCATCAGGTTTCTCTTCTTTCTCTTCTAAAAGATAACTTCCTGTAGTCCATCCCTGATGAGAGTGTCTTGAATATCTTTAACTTTTCCATCAGAACCATTTAGTGTTACTATTGCTTTTCTACAGCTTGAACATCACTACCATTGTCAGAACCAGGCAAACAAATTTATGATGATGTTCCTGGGAATAAGGAACTAATGCAAAGGGGATTTCTCTGTAGTTCTTCATTAACATTTTATTTATTACAACAAGGGAGTTATAAGAGTTTCCTTTTACGCAAATTAGGTCACAGGATAAAAAATACACAGCATAGAAACATAGTGTATTACTACATAGAACAAAAGATCTGGTTAATAAATTATGATAATAGCATTAGTCTAGTGCTAATGCTGAAAGGCACATTTAAATATTGTGAAATTTACTTGGAGAAGGAAAAGCTCTTGCATGTATTCATATATTGTTTTTCTCCTTTGTGCCTCAGTTTCTGTAGATCTTTTTTATGTTGCTTCCCTCCAAGGGAATGCAGAGATCCTACTTTAAACATTTGCTTTGGTTTGTTAAAAAGCAAAGAAATCCTTTGAGTGGGTAAAATGAAAAGTTTTACTCTCCTGTTTTTCAAGCAAATTCTTTAACTAAGTTCAGAAACATCTTGGATCTATCCAAGCAGATTAATTCTGAAAATGATAGTGTATGGAGTGAAAATACAGAAGATGGTTCAAAACCAAAAATTACTTATTTGATTATCCTTGAACATTAAGACCAAAAGGTAATCATTAAGGAAACATGTGGCCTCACCATAAATATCTATTATCATCAAAGTTACTCAATTTATTTATTCATATATTTAAAGCTTTTTATTATTATTATTGGTTTGGATTCAATTTATTTGTAAAATTTCTTTAAACAAAATGGACTAAATTCAAACAGGGTTTAAATGGACTTACTCCATTGAGATAATTAATTTGCAACTTCCTCAATTATTCAGTGATTTAAATTGAATAAATTCAATTTATTTATTACATTAACTATTTTTTTTAGTCCATTTATGTAAGATTGGTATGCACCTGAAGGACATCAATGTGAAGAGTCTTACATGCATTTCTATCACGAAAATAAGAAAAGATTCACCACTTAATCCAGAGTAAAGCAATCATTTTTCACCATCTTTCTAGGAATATCACTATCCTTGCTAGCTGAGGGCATTCCTCTTGTCAAAATAGCAGGCATTTAACACAGCAATATTTTTGAACAGAGCAATTTCTTTCCTAGAATCACAATTACTGTTTTATTATTGATACAACTACGATAAACAGACAAAAACGAAAGCAAGTCATGAACTACTCCCCTAAACCTATTAGCCTAATAAAAAATATTACTAAAAATTTTATATGTATGGTTTACCTCACTCCCAATCTTTTTTAAAGATAATGGTACTTTTGGAAGACGGACAGAACAGGAACTTTATCAATATAAACTCCAAAATGCAGTTATATATGCAGTTATATATTCATTAATTATTAAGGAATAAAGATAGATACTTGAAATGGAACACCCTTTTTGATATTTCGCACCATGTGATTTTGCTTTCTTCAAAATCATCAGTTACGTTTTAAAGTCTACTACTTTGTTCTTCATGTCAATATACTTACATAGTTATGCTTACAGAATGTATAGAGAGAGCTTATACATCCAAATTTCTATGTCAATTTATTTTCTATTGAAAATATAGATCGTTTGCTAAGTCTAAGGGTCCATGTTTCACAAGTTTTTTATGTCTACAGTTTGCCACTGTAGTGTCACATACGAATGTTGGCATTAGTGATGCTTAGACTCAGTACAGAGCATCATTAGGCAGATTAAAGCTGGGCTCCGGAAGCTCTGTAGCTGCCTTAAATTTTCAGCCAAAGGCTAACTCAAATTGAGTCAAATCAAATATAAAATACTGTCATGTACACTGTGGTGTAGGCTTATGCAAGACAACTTCTTAAGGAATGGCTGGAACTATCTGCATATAAATGCTGCTGCTTAGAAAGTTCATAAGTTGCAACCTGACTGGCAAGCCCCCTTCCAGCAGATGTCCAAAAACAGGATTATGAGATTTGACCTTGCATGGGCTGAAGGTGGTACAGATGTTTCCAGAGGGAGAAAAGAGGGATTCTGTAAATTAATGATTAATCACTATTAGCTTTGTGCTAACTTGAGAATGCAGCTGTGACTGAAATTAGCAGACTTCAGAGTGACAACAGATACTTAAAATCTTTCTCAAAACATTAACTGGCACACAAATAATTCTTAAACTTGAATGTTGCCCAAAGTCTATGAGCAAAAGTCTTCACGCATACTGTGGTCTGCATGTATGTACTGTGGTCTGTGGACTCCATCGTACTTACTATTTATGCTTCCTTGATCAAATGTGCTCTGTGCATAAGTAGGGTCTAGAAAGCCTGTTTTACTTCCTAGTAAAGTGATCTGAAATGTGAGGATATTTTGAAAAAGAAGCCCTAATTTCTTATATGCATAGCTTCAGAAGAAATCTTAGCAGTATGAATTAAAAATAGAGCAATATAATTTTAAGGTAGCTACTTTCCAAGTGATTCAATTTCAGAATTACTGCCAATGCCTCATTTCCTATTGACTGGCCTTAGGTAGTTCCCAGATTAACAGATCATATTTCTGGACTGTTTCTTGAAGTCATCCCTAGCTATCTGTTCAGAAAGTGTATGTACTTCACTTGAGTGCTTGTGAACATCTCAGGATGAAGATACATGTATGATGGCAGGTATCTTCACCCTGTGGTGAAGACAGAGTGCCAGTGATACACTTGTTGGGGTAGATGCGTCTGTATAATTTGCCTTGGGGTCAGTGTAGGAATTCAAATATGTCTGTGTCTCCAAGATTCATGGTCTTTACTAACTAGGTATCTGTGGTGGGTTAACCTTGGCTGGTCAATAGGTGTGTACCAATTGGTGTGTACCAATCCACGCTTTCTCTTCCTCTCCTCAGAAAGACAGGGGAGAAAATATGATCAAATCCACTCATGTATCTAGATAGGAACACGGAGATCACTCACCAATTACTGTTACAGGGGGAAAAAAAAAGAAAAAAAAAGAAATTTAGAAAGATTAATTTAATTTATTGCCAATTAATAACAGAATAGGATACTGAAAACTGAAAACAAGGCTAAAATCACCTTCTTAATTTAATCCCAGTTTTCCACATACCTATAGAGACAGTACATCTAAAATAGTTATTTCTATATAAACATAATTATTACCTCATGGAAAATTCAACAGATTCAACAGATAATTTTCAAAATTGATCCCTGTTAAGAACACAACTTGGCAATGTATAAATGAACTGTGAAAGAAAGAACATTGTTTCAAGAGCAATCGTCATTTTTTGACCAGACTAATGCGCGTGTTAAAATAACCCCTGTATGAGGATACACTGAATTACAGAGACATATATAGTAGATAATACAAACAGGAAATGACCTTGGCAACAGTCCAGGAATTATATTTTCCCTGGGAGGAACTGCTCTTGAATTTTATTTATTTATCTACTTGTTTATTTATGTGAAAGTGATAGGCTTAAATATGGTATTCAAAGTCTTTTATTTTTTAATTATTTGAGCTATAACAGAATTTATAGAAATACAAATCTAATGTATTTTCTGGACCAGAAAATCAGATCTGATTTTGCCAGTAGAAGAATATCACTAAGTACAGTGGTGAAAACATTGGCCTTTACCATTTCACAGAATTATATGGCAGAAGCAAAATTAATATCTACTTTTGGATCAAATTGCTTTTCCAGGAATTCAGTTTAGTTGAAAAGACTTTTATTATCTAAGTATAAATTTAATTCTTCAGAGACCGCACATGTAGTATCAACCTTTCATTAGGCAGCTTTAGAGGAAGAGAAAATTTTGAAAAATCTTAATTATTATTATTATTATTAAATTAACATTTATTCCTTTAAAAGTTAATGTACTAGTCTTAGTAGTCTGTTCTAATTAAGCAATGTGTCCAGAAGCATTTATTTTCTGGCTATGAGGTCAGTTGTTTGATGTGGCTGACATCCTCACTATTAAGCTATCTTATGTACTAAACCAAAGCAGCTGAATGTCCAAAGTGTCTTTTCAGAATGGTTCCTGATTTGTGCTAGCTCTCAAAGTGTAGCACACAGTTATGTCAGCAGTCTGGGAAGTCTCCAGACAGTGTGGGTGACAGCTTCACAATGCAATCACTAGAGGGGCCAAACAGGTATAATGCTCCTCCTGACCTCTGCTCACAAACAGGGGAAATGTTGTGACAAATACACCCAGATACAGCAACCTAGGCTGCACTGGCAGTTAAATGATCTTCCTTGTAGGAAGGGTGGGAAGATAAGCACCAGAGATAGGTCGCTGTACTCAGTAAGAACAGACACTATTTAAGCAAGTGATCCCTGGGGAAACTGCCAGGAGGTAGGAGAAAAGCAATGAGGAGAAGTAATTGATTTTGAAATAAAATATATTGGGAATTCAGGGGCAAACTACCCCACTGTGCAGGATGACTGGGAATTTTGGCAGAAGTCCCAGTTGGCTGAGCAGAGCTTCTCAAATAATTTAATGCAGAAGGTTTCCTACAGCATTTGTGGCATCACCCTTGGAGACAGACAAAGGTGTGACCTGATGCAGTATTGGTGATGGTCCTGCTTTAATCATGAGGCTGGACTACAAATGCCTTGCGTGAAATATTTCTATGATTCTGTGTGTCTATCAGTCACACACAGGAATGGTTTCACAGGTTGCTATTAGGCATAATCCAAGACCTTGACCTTATGGCAACATGAGTTCAAAAACAAATTCTGGTGCCTGAGAAAGTTCCCTGAGACTGTTTAATATGCTATCATAGAATCAAGATGGTTTAAAGGACATTAAAGATCATCTATTTCCAAGCCCTCTGTCATGGTCAGGGACATCTTCCACTAGACCACATTGCTCAAAGCCCCATCCAACCTGGCTTTGAACACTTCCAGGGATGGAGCATCCACAACTTCTCTGGGCAACTTGCTCCAGTGACTTGCCACCCTCAGAGGAAAAAGCATTCTTCCTAATGCCTAGTCTATACATAGCCTCTTTTAATTTAATGCTGCTACTCGTCATCCTATCACTGCACTCCCTGCCAAAGAGTCCCTCTCCTTTCTTGTAGTCCCCTTTAAGTGTTGGAAAGCCATTATAAGGTCTCCTTGGATTCATTTCTTCTCTAGGCTGAGCAACCCCAACTCTCTCAGCTTCTCTTCAAAGGAGAGGTGTTCCAGCCCTCTGATCATCTTCATGGTCCTCTGGACCTTCTCTAACCAGTCTTTCTTATGCTGGGAGTCCCAGAGCTGAATGCAGAACTCCAGGTGGGATCTCATGAGAAAAGAGCAGAGGGGGAGAATTATCTCCCTTAACCTGCTAGCCTTTCTTCTTTTGGTGCTGCCCAGGATATGATTGGCTTTCTGTGCTGCAAGTACACAGTTCATGTTCATTTTTTTATCTACCAGTACCTCCAGGTCCTTCTCTGCAAGGATGCTCTCAATCCACTCATTGCCCAGCCTGTACTGATGTTTGGGGTTACCCCTTGCACTTGGCCTTGTTGAACTTCAGGAGGTTTGCATAGGCCTACCTCTTAAATCTGTTGAGGTCCCTCTGGATGGTATCCTTTCCCTCCAATGTGCTGACCTCAGTTTGGTGTCATCCACAAACTTGTTGAGGGTACACTCAGTCCCACTGTTCATGTCACCAACAAAGATACTATTATAGATGTAGCCTTTTTTTTTTTTCTGCACTGTATTTCCATGGCAGTATTGGCAGTGGGAGTCTGCAGTGTGGCGTCTGTGAGGAGAGGATGAGGCTGCCCGTATTGGATAGAACTGATCCCAGCCAGCTCCAACAGCCCCACCACAGGGCACAGAGGGGCACAGCAGCCAAGATGGAGTTATTTAAGCCCCTTACTGTATCTGACAAGAATTAATTAAGTGCCTATGTACGTTTGACAATTTTTTAAATTAGTTTGGTAGTGATCTGCCATCCTCAACTGGAGATGAGGTTTTCTTAATAAATTAAAGCCACCATAATTATATAAATGAATTCTGTTTGTCCACAAAATGATTAATCACAGGTTTGTCTTTCATAGTACGTGTGACCTTTTTATATTCACTGGGTTTAACTTATAGAACTGCAATTTGAAAGGAGAAAAAAATACTATATTTCAATGTTCTAACTGATTATTTTTTTAAGAATACACTATTCAAGACCAACAAATTTTATAGACTTTGTTTGTGATTTTATTACATCTTTCTGAAGACTAAGAGTATTTTTTGTTTACGGTAATTGATTTTATGAGCTTCCTGATTTCCATCGAGATAAAGCTGATGAGAAGTTCTGTATGTGTGTAACTGCAATCTACACTGTGCTCATCTTTAGGAAAGCATTAATTGTAATCACTTACTGAACATGAAACAATAAAATAATGCATCTGTGTTTCCAAGGGAAGTGATTGAGTAAAGCATCTTCTCTTAACTCTCTTTCCATTTCACAGTTTGCATGTTTTCCTGCCTTACAAACTGATCTTTATTTCATTTGTAAAGAAATAATAGTAATGACTGTATGTTCTTACTGTAGAATCATAGAATGGTTTGGTTTGGAAGGGACCTTGAAGATCATCTAGTTCCAGTCATCATCCCCCTCCAACTCCCCCAAACCCTTCTGCCATGGGCAGGGACACCACACCTCCCACTAGACCACGTTGCTCAAAGTCCCATCCAACCTGGCCTTGAACACTTTTAGGGATGGGGCACCCACGTCTCTGGGCAACCTGCTCCTCTCTCCACCCTCTGAATAAAGAATTTCTTCCTAATATCTAAATCTTACCTCTTTTAGTTTAAAGCCAGTACTCCTTGATCACTACAATCCATGAAAAATTTTCATTCTCCAAATTTCAAATATTCTTAGGCACTTGGTATTTTCTTGAAGCCAGTAATTACCACAGTATGTGTGACAAAGCTACCAAACTGCTCTAAAACTGTTAATCATGAATAAAAGTGTTCTTTGTCACAAAAGTATATTCTACTGAATGTTTAACCATTGCAGTATCCATCAGGCTAAATAATAATAATAATAATAATAATAATAATAATAATAATAATAATAATAATAATAATAGATAATAATAAATCTTAATTTTAGTGAAGTTTTTGTTTTTATACAAGAGTAAGAATATAAGACTTTCTGCTAAAAAATAATAAGTAAATAAATAGATAGATAGAGAATTGTATAAGTCCTTCACTTTTCAGTGTCTTTGAAGACAGGAATTCTGAAGGCCCATTCCATACATCCCAACATTGAAGTCAGTGAGAAAACTCTTCAGATGACAGCTACATTTACAGTACCTTCAAGACCTCTGTATGTTTAGGGTCTTTATTAAAATGAAGGATTGGTCATAGCATAAATTTTAAACATGTGTAGTCCATACAGATACTGAAGTCTGAGATTCTAGTTATGGTTTACAAAACTTTTTTTTTTCATCTCCAGATTGGAAAGCAGAATTTTTATATCTTTTTTATCTTTTTTTTTTTTATTATTATTTTTTTCTTTTTTTCCCTAATAAATACATACATAAAATGTTACCTGTTCATCTTGATGTAACATTTTCAGATAGAGCACTTTCCAGAAATGCTTTGCAATTTTTTTTTTTTATATGTTATTTACTAGACTAAGAGATAGAATTTTAAAGCTCTAGGTTATTTCTAAATGGAGACAGAGAAGTAGATTAACACTATCAAATTAACAAGCATTTAACAACTGATTTGTCCAAGAAGTACTCCAGCTCCTAGTATTGCAGGATTGGAATGTCTTCAACTTTCATAGTCATCCAATTTATTTTTCTTAACTGAAGCAAGAATATCTATTCCTTCAATAAAAAGAGCTATTTCTAATTGGCCCATTCCTGTGTTTAACATTTGAGGGTATTAGTGTTTAAGAATGTATAGAAATATGCTCACTTATAAGGTATTGAAATTTTAATATAATAAAGCTTTCATATTTATTTATTTATTTTTTTAATAAATAAACTTGTACCTGGTGAATCACCATTGCCATTATATTCTACGAAATCATCAATAGTAATACTGCTGAGGTTAATGGAGATTTTAATGTTAACTCTACTGACTATATTGCATGAATAAAGCAAGTTGGGAAATCAACATCTACTTTTTGCCTTTCTCATAATCATCAATAATAATAATGTATTTAAATAGTAAAGAAAAGTGAAAATACACTTCAAAAATCAATAATCTCAGTAATGGTGGTTGTAATAGAATATGGCTGGCTTTGACCCTCAGAGCTCTGTGAGTCCAGACTCTCAGGAACTCATACTGATTAGTAAACCGAACAAAACCTAATGTGGAAAATATATAGACAATAGTAACCCTAATGTTAGCATGTCCAATAATACATGCAACTTGATTCCACCGGAGGGTTCTGCTAATATCATAAACTGTCTCCAGAACTGAGTTATAATATCAGTACTTGATAAAAGGAATGATGATTCCAGGGAACAAATGTGTCCCTTGTTGCTGAATATAAGATCATATATTTCTAAGTGAAGCCTGATTTTTCCTTCATTATATCACAATTCAATAAATAAATAAATAAATAAATAAATAAATAAATAAATAAATAAATAAATAACCGGGTTTCACATGCAGTTATTCAACTGAAGATCAATTTGTTGTTACATATTAAATATGATGTAAACTGTGTTTTACATCAGATTTTTATTTGAGCAAAACTGCAGAAAGGTATCATTGTATGTTTTCTGAAATGGCTGAACTATTGAAATTGAAATTATTTTATTCAAATTATTATGAATGCAACTTTTGTTATGTAAGAGACATCAACTAACAGCTTTATTTTACTGTATTTGTTTTTGTTGTTTTCTGGTTCTTTTTTCTTTTTACAAACAACTAATTTTCCAATCAAAACAGACCCGTTTTGTAATCTGAAGCTGGGTATTTTGTCTACCAATTTGATGTTATTTCATGTTCTGGATATTAAAGGATTTCCAGTCAGAGCACTCAGTGTGTCTCTTTCTACCAGATACATACATGTCTACAGTCCTCAGAAAGATACCCCTCTAAAGATCTTGTGTCTACCTGATACTAAAGTGAGGCTTCATACAAACTAGTATGGCTTTCATAACAGAGGAATAGAACTGTATTTTGCAATCTGCTCGTCCAGGCAGATAGTTATGAAGAATTTTCGTAGTAGCTTAACAATATTTTTTAATGGAAAGAATTATCCTCTTCAAACAAAGCAGTATGATCAGGGTTTCTATTATTTTCAAAATTCACATTGCAAAGAAAACCTAGCTAAAGCCTTTACAAGTTAATTTTGATAGATTTTAATCCCCTACCCCCAACCCCACCCCCCCAAAAAAGTAATTGTTGAATGATTCTTGTTTTTATTGTACTCATTTCTTCTTTTACAAAATGATTGCCATTCTGCTATTCATAAATAGAAATAGAGAGGCTGAGTACTAAGAATAGATCTGTGTGCTCTATAATCTGATGTCTTGAATCCAACAATAATTCCTTTGCTACAATTGCTATAAACTGATAACAACCCTGAAGTACACGTTTTGTCTTGTTAAATTGTTATAATTTAAAATGACCCTGTAACTGTGGTATTAAACTTTAATACAAATGTTATTCACTGTTCTTAAGGGTGTTACTAATCAAGTACTTTACAAGAAAAAAAAATGTTAATTTAAATATTTCATCTTCTTCCATCCACCCATTAACTAATATGTCATGGACTGAGATGCCAAGCTCCCACAAAAAGACAGAATACAGGTGTTACCTGGGCTAGCTACTTATTTCACTTCAGAAACTTTGAAAAACTTGGAAAGTTACACATTCATGGAAAAAGACTCAGGGAAGGGGGAAAGACGGATCATAATCTACTGATTTTTTCCTCTGTCCTCACCAGAACTGTAAAAAGCTTCTTAGCAAGACTGTTATATTAACAACTGGTTTCACAGTATCTACACGGTATCTTTTTGTCAGAGATAACTCAGAAGTTTAGCTCTGTTTAGGAAACGGCACAATAAACTCTGCTCCATCTCCTCCTCCCCCTCTTTTTGGACCTGGGGGAATATGTTCTTGATTTAGCATTCCATTCCATCCCACTGTTTTCCTTTCAGAATAAAGAGGCTATCATACGTATAACATGCAGGAGACTTATATAGCTTCTGAAAGTCAACAGTCAAAATGGGCAACTTCTGTTACCTCAGACACATAGTTGACATAATTCTAACTCCTTTCAGGATGATAAGAAAAAAAAAAAAGAATAGAGTATGAAATACTGTATGGTAGTTCATAAAGGCAGAATACAATTAGGAAATCTCATATAGCCATGAATGTGTTAGGTACAGAACTTAAAAGGAAGATTTTTCACAAATGAATCTTTATTTTCCTTACTAATTAATAAACACCATGCTGTGAATAACTGGTGATAACGTACTAATAAGAAAAATCAATAAATTTACACCCAGGGTCACCGTAATTGATGCTGCAGAATAGAAAAATGTATTCTCCATTGATCCTTTAGCAAACTTCCAACTAAAAAGGAGAGGGAAGAAAGCCAATTACTGTAGTATGCCTCTGAAAATGATAAGATTAAAACAAGCTAATTATGTGTTCTTGAATAACTACAATTTTTGATGAAAGTATGTAGAATGAGGGCATCCTGTGTCTCCAGCACAGAGATATTACTTTTTAACTAATTAAAATGTAGTAATTTTACATTTAACATCTCTTAACCAACAGGCAAACAAATAGTTAGAAAAAATCAGACTTTAAAATCTCCCTGAAAAAGACCTTTTGATGTTGCTGTGAACACAGGAAGAATTAAACAAGCTTCTGCAGCACTGAAGATGCTACAGCACTGAAAGCATTTTCATATATGAGCAAACAGCATTTATGGAGAAGGACAACAGCCACACAAATAAAATTTGTGGGAAAAGCTGTTCCTTGCTTTCTGTTTTACATAAGTAACATTCCTTCAAGTGATTTCTGCATAGCACCATATATGCAGAACTCTAATGCCTTATATGGCAGTTTTAGCTGTACTGCGGTATGGCTGTAACAGTTTCTGTGTGTTCAATACAAAATGCAAACTGCATGTCTCTTTCAAAGATTAAATCAGTACATAACAAGCCTCCATTTTAGGGCCAGTTCTCTTTAACTTAGATATAATGACTTGGTTGAAGGACTTGAAGGTATACTAAGTCTGAAGATGACACTAAATTGGGAGGAGCCAATGACTCCCTCGAGGGTAGACAGGCCTTGCAGAGAGATCTTGACAGATTGGAGGGCTGGGCAGTCATCAGCCACATGAAGTTCAACAAGAGCAAGAGCCAGATTTCACACCTGGCACAGAGCAACCCTGCTGATACGTACAGACTGGGGGATGAGAGGCTGGAGGGAATTCCCACACAAAGGCATTTAGGTGTTCTGTTCAATGGCAAGTTGATTATGAGTCAACACTCTGCCCTGGCAGTCAGGAGGGGCCAACCATATCCTTGTCTCTTCTCTGAGCTGGTATGGCCTCACTTCGATTACTGTGTGCAGTTTGTGGCACCACATTATTAAAAGTACATAAAACTCACATCCAAAGAAGGGCTACAAAGGTGATGGAAGGTCTAGAGGGCAGGATGTATGAGGAGAAGCTGAAGACACTTGGTTTGTTTAGCCTGGAGAAGACAGAGAAGACCTCATAGCAGTGTACAGCTTCCTCACAAGAAGGAGCAGAGGGGCAGGTGCTGATTTCTGCTTTCCAGTGGTCAACAACAAGACATGAGGGAATAGCATAATATTGCAACAGGGGAGGTTCAGACTGAGTATTAGGAGAAGGTTCTTCTGAGAGGTTTAGCGAGAGGTTCTCAGGAAAGCTCTCACAGTATTACAGAATCACAGAATTGTAGGGGTTGGAAGGGACGTCAAAAGATCGTTGGGTCCAACCCCCTGCCAAAGCAGGTTCCTTAGAGCAGGCTGCCCAGGTAGGTGTCCAGACGCACCTTAAATATCTCCAGAGAAGGAGACTCCATAGCCTCCCTGGGCAGCCTGTTCCAGTGCTCCGTCATCCTCACTGTGAAGAAGTTTTCACATATTGGTGCAGGACTTCCTGTGCTCCATCTTCTGGCCATTGCCACAAACCACTCAAAAGAGGTTGGCCAAATCCCTCTGTCTCCTACACTTTAGATATCTGTAAACACTAAAAAGATCCCCTCTCAGTCTTCTCTTCTCAAAGCTGAACAGACCCAGGTCTCTCAGCCTTTCGTCATAGGGAAGATGCTCCAGGCCCTGTATCATCTTTGTTACCCTCTGCTGGACTCTTTCCAGGAGATCCCTGTCTTTCTTGTACCGGGGAGCCCAGAACTGGACACAGTACTCCAAGTGAGGCCTGACCAGGGCAGAGTAGAGGGGGAGGATCACCTCCCTCAACCTGCTGGCCACACTCCTTCTAATGCACACCAGGATCTCATTGGCCTTCCTGGCCACCAGGGCACACTGCTGGCTCATGGTCAACCTGTTGTGCAACAAGACGCCCAGGTCTTTCACTGCAGAGCTCTTCTCCAAGAAGGCCATCCCCCAGCCTGTACTGATACATGCAGTTATTCCTTCTCAATAGCAGGACTGTACACTTGCTCTCATTAAACCTCATTTGGTTTCTTCCTGCCCATCTCTCCACCCTGTCTTGCTGAATGGCAGCACAGCCTTCTGTCATGTCAGCCACTCCTCCCAGCTTTGTATCATCAGCGTACCTGCTGTGGGTGAACACTAAATATCCCTTTGGTTAGTCTTGGTCAGCTGTCCTGGCTTTGTTCCCTCCAATTTTCTTGTGTACCCTCAGTCTGCTGACTGGCAGGGCAGTGTGAGAAGCAAAGTCCTTAACTATGTGTAAGCACTGCTATGTAACAACTAAAACCTCAGTGTGTTATCAACACTATTTTCAGCAAAAATAGAAAACACAACATCATATGAACCTCTATGAAGAAAATTAACTTTATCCCAGCCAAAATCATGACATTCTGGCAATCCAAGTTTGTACAAATTTTCCTTTTTCCTCAGAATGTTTTGTTGTTTTTTGTTTGTTTGTTTGTTTTGTTTTGTCTTTTTTTTTTTTTTTTTTTTCACAAAAGGAATCAGCTATTCCAAGTATTTTTGTACTTGTCTTTGTATTCCTTTCTGTATAGGTTGCTACAACAAGAACAAAATATGGGAATTTCTTTTCATCCTTGACAGTTTTTCTTCTGTAGAGAAAGCTATATTCCTTCTATATCACTAGAAGGAATATGATCAAATCAAATATTTCATTAAGAAGAAAAGACATTAGGGCTTATTCCATATTAGCTTTTGTTTGTTTGTTTGTTTTCCCCCTCCAGTATATTCCATTATTTTGAGGATCATATAAGCCCCAGAATATAGGAACTGTTCATTTTTTTATTTTTATTTATCAATCTAAAAGATTTTCCCCCATGTATTTCAATAAGTTACAGTATTGTAGATTTATATAAACTAGAACAATGTTTCCCACCTGTAGCATGAATATAGCAAACTTGATTGTTATTACAGAAGCAGCAAAGTTAAAACATATTATACATACTCTATTGTTATTAAAAGTTCCCCAAATGCCCTTTGTTTACTGCTATAATATATTCAAAGCAAAGCAATTCTTCATTAGTTGTAAAGGTGTTGGCACTTGCTGCTTTATAGCCAGAAAGAAAAAATAAATCATAAATTACAAGAATGTGTAAAGGAATGAAAAACAGTAATCAAATCTATATGTTCAAGCACAAACACAAACCACAATAAGGATACACATACACCTTCTTTTAAATACAAATGTATGTGTTGCCCTTTATGTAAAAAGCTGAGGGAAAGATGTGCATATGCTTATTTGAAAATGTTCATTTTTCAAAAGCATGTTGGAGTTCCTAACAATGTATTATAAGCAGTGCTAATTTGGTATTTCAAATGGCAAAAATGATTAATTATTCTAACTGATAAACTATGAGGAATTAAAATTGTTCAGACATTTACTATGCAACAAGTTTTCAAAAAGGACAGATTCCTTTTATAAATCATTATAAACTTACCTTCTAATTGTTGTCAGAATAAAACATTTTGATTCTGCCTTTCTTAGTGTGGAAATGGGAAGAACAGATTTTTTAGGCACTGAATGACAGTCTTCGTAGCAACTTACTCCATTAGCATTCAGAATGGCTAACTAAACTCTAGAAATCTGGACAGCCAACATCATTTCTCACATTACAACTCCTATTATTAGCTTTTACTTGTATTTATTACTGTAATGGAAGACTAAAAAAGAGGAGGCCCAATTTACAAAGGAATGTACAAATGGAGATATATTATTGGTTCCATCCTAAGGAGCATGCAATGGAGAAGTAACTGATTGAAAAGCAGAAAAGTGGAGAAGGAAAGCAAAAGCAAAGGTGAAGGAGAAGGCAAGGGAATGGAGAGAAGGATCATAGAAAAGTACTTGGTAGAATTCAGGGAAAAGAAGACATGAAGGAAAGGTAGGGAAAAAGATGAACTATGGAGAAGAAAGTGGGAAAAGTTTTTGGCAAATAGCTGTTTAGGAAAGTGTATAGAAGATCTGAACAAAATGCTCTAATACTTTGAAACAAGGATTCATCTACCTTAATATTAAACAATGTAGTGAAGCACATGTTCTTACATATTCTTACCTAATTTAGATGAGGTTATTTGATAAAAATTTATACCAGCTTACCAGCTGCCCTGCATTATGCCTTATAATGGCCTGCATCAACAAGGGAGTTTTTTGTTGTTTTTGTTTGTTTGTTGTTGTTTTTGTTGTTGTTGTTGTTTTGTTTGTTTGTTTTTTAAGTGGAGAGTTTTCAACTTGATCTTGTAAACATTATTTTATTTTATTTTATTTTTTTTTTTTTTTTAATTTAGACCTTGAATTCAGACATTTACATTGTTACCTTGTTAAGCTGAGCCCTTGTACTGAGGCTCTAAAATGTTCTTCATGTGCGTATTTATCTAAGATTTCCTCAGATATGAGTATGTAGATTTAATGCTTTTAGTCATTTGAAAATATACCTGTAGAAAAATACAGTATATGTTTCAGCATCTCTAGGATGTCTTCATTAAATGGTCCTGTGTTAGCTTTATGTATGTGCAACATCCATCTGCAGATATTGCTCTCCCAGAAAACAAGGTGCAGGTCAAAAGATATATATTTTTTTTAATTTAATTTCTGACTAACTCCTTCCCACTCTATTATCATTAACATAGTGCAAGCGTCCTGCAATGATCATCGAGTCCAGCTTTTGCCTCCACACAGTTGTTCAAATGCCTCTTGAACTCCATCTGGCTCCATACAGAAGCCGTGAGCCAGCAGTGTGCCCTGGTGGCCAGGAAGGCCAATGGGATCCTGGTGTGCATTAGAAGGAGTGTGGCCAGCAGGTTGAGGGAGGTGATCCTCCCCCTCTACTCTGCCCTGGTCAGGCCTCACTTGGAGTACTGTGTCCAGTTCTGGGCTCCCCGGTACAAGAAAGACAGGGATCTCCTGGAAAGAGTCCAGCAGAGGGTAACAAAGATGATACAGGGCCTGGAGCATCTTCCCTATGACGAAAGGCTGAGAGACCTGGGTCTGTTCAGCTTTGAGAAGAGAAGACTGAGAGGGGATCTTTTTAGTGTTTACAGATATCTAAAGTGTAGGAGACAGAGGGATTTGGCCAACCTCTTTTGAGTGGTTTGTGGCAATGGCCAGAAGATGGAGCACAGGAAGTCCTGCACCAATATGTGAAAGAACTTCTTCACAGTGAGGATGACGGAGCACTGGAACAGGCTGCCCAGGGAGGCTATGGAGTCTCCTTCTCTGGAGATATTTAAGGTGCGTCTGGACACCTACCTGGGCAGCCTGCTCTAAGGAACCTGCTTTGGCAGGGGGTTTGGACCCAACGATCTTTTGACGTCCCTTCTAACCCCTACAATTCTGTGATTCTGTGATTCCATACCATATGGCATCATGCTCAGAAATAAAAGCTGGGATAAAGAAGGAGGAATTGAATCACATCAGAGTGATGGTGTTTGTCTTCCCAAGAAACCATTAGACATGATCATGCCCTGCTTTCCTAGAAGTGACTGAACATCTACCTGCCGGTGGTAAATAGAGAATTAATTCTTATTCATTCCTGTTCATGCTTTGCTTGCATGAACAATTTTTACACAGTCTTTATCTCAACCCCTGAGTTCTCATATGGGTTTTTACATTGTATTTTTCTGTTTATCTTTTCCATCCTACATGGAGAGAGTGAGCAAGTGGTTGTGTGGTGCTCAGACCTCTGCCAGGGTTAAACCACAGTACAGAGAAACACATAATTTCTCTCATAAGTCCAAACAGGCATGAATAAGTCAAAAGAAATGATCATTTATACTGTGAAACATGATATGCCCTATTCCATTTAGTAATTAAAAAGAATGAGATAGAGATATTAAAAACCTCTTTCCCATTTGAGACAAGGTTTTTTATCTACATCTTATAATCCCATACATGAAGTTTAAATATATAAAAAGAAAATTTTAATATGCTCCCAATTTTCCTTTGGAATTTTTTGTAAAAAATAACTTTGCTATATATTTCATATTGTCCTTCTTACTTCTGCAACCTGAGGATTACCTCAAACCCATCTCAAGCATATTAACTTTTATTTTTGATAGGATGAATCTAGTCTACATGATCTGATATAAGTAAATCAATATCTGGCAGCATAGAGCAATTTTTAATATTTCAATATTGATTTGTCATCATGGACTTCGGTGAATCTAATTCACAACCATTATTTTGATAGAAAATTTGGTCAAAACCCACAGAAATTTAATCAGAAATCATCTCCTTGAAAATCTTTTTTAAAACAGGTTAACATGCATCCAAAATAATCCTAATTTTTACTCTTTGCCAAACCCGCTAATATTTCCAGTGATGCCTTCCAGTACTTACCAACATTTAAAGGCTCAGGAATATTAATCTCACAAAACATATCTCTGTAATTGGCACTAATAGACACACCGATTTGCAGAGTGTAACCTACCAAGTCATGCCTAGAAGTGCTCCTTCAATGTCAATTTTGAATGAGAAGAGGTTGAATGCATGCAGCAAAACTGACTGTCACTATACAGGGGTGAAGGACAAGACTTTGGTCTCCAGGGTGAACTATATGTCAGGTTGCTAAAACAGGAAAATTAAAAATGGAAAAATACAATTTTCCTCTATATGCCACTTGTGAGTTAACACAGATGTCAGGAAAATGATCACTTTATATTTCCTCTGGAATCCCCTGTAACAATGCCACCACCCCCACTCTCTTTCTGTCACTTTTGATTACATCCAGAGTCTAGTCTTCTCTCTCTTTTTTTTTTTTTTTTTTTTTTGCCTCAAGATACTCTACCAATCATGTTAGACTCTTTTATCCACATCTCCTGCAATTATTCTATACTTTCTTCTACAATGTTTAGAATCAATGGTTATCAATGGCCCTCTTACAGATTGGCTTTCAGGCTATTACCATCTCTTCTGTACCTGCTTCCACTTCTATACCTACAAGAAGATAGCTAACAACAAACAACTTTGAAAGACATAATAAAGGTAACATAGCATAAAGGAAGAATTTTCTCTCTGTCTTTTCATTTATTTGTTGTTGATTTTTTATTTTTTTTTCCTTAGATTTTAATACCTGTTGGACAGGACATTCAAAAACTTCTGAATACTACAGACAATGAAGAAAAATAGAATTTTAAGAATGACAACATCATACAAAACAGAATTTTATTTCATGTGTTCTCTCTATTTTGACTGTAAGAGTTTGCTTAAAGATGCACTTATGTGTGCAAAGGAGGAGGCTGATACTTTCTCACTACTACCAACGGGAATTCAGACGACAGGCAGAAGATGGTAAATGGGTATTTCAGGTGGAACATCCTGAGTGTTGGATCTTCTTGTAGTGGAATATATCTCTTAGTATACATCACCAAATTTCACTGTACTTTTATATGGTGAGGTCATTAGTCTATATTAATTTGGAACATATTTTCAGAAATTAAAGATGGTATTAATGCAAAGTGATACAACCATTAGTGATACATTGAGAAACTGATACAATATTATATACTCTGTTGGTTTTTTTTGTTTGTTTTCTGTTTCATTAAATATGAAAAATCTAAGCACTTTCTAAGAGAACTTGTAATTGCTATATGACTGGACAGGAGTTGTGTTTCTTTCTCTTAATTCCTGACATTTCTGTCATGAATTGTCATGTCATGTTCAGCTCAGTCACATTAGTTCATAATGTGAGACAACAAACATGACACAGTATGTCACAATAACCCAGATAATATGTCAGAAAATTTTAGGGCAATAAATAAATAAATAAATAAATAAATTTTTTGGTCTGGACATTCTTCTTTCCTCCCCCCAAAAAGGAAAATAATTGAAATTAAATTAAATTATTAACAACTGCAACTGAAACATTTTAAAGTTTTTTTTTGTTTGTTTGTTTGTTTTTGTTTTTTGCTTGCTTTGAATGGAATGTTTATACATATTTCACAAGCAAATGACAGCTAATAGTAAAGGGGGGGGACACACAGTTAAATGTAGCTTTTAATATTGAAATTTATTTAGTCTTCTTTTCAGAATTCATTCAAGATGCTATACAGACAGGCAGGCACAGCATTTATTTCTCAATCAGATCTTGATTATATCCAGTTTTGAAGAGAGACTGTTTAAAGTTTAAGCAGTTTAAGTGATCCGGTCAAGGTTATAGCTTTAGCCTGTGTGTTGAATTTATTTTGGAGCATGACACACTTCAATTTCCCTGTATACCATGGTGCTTATCTATTTCTGTTTTAAATCAAGAATCTACACAGCATGGTATAAAGTATACCAGAACACTATGTACTGAAAAATGAAAGCACCAGATGCTTGATGTAAAATGTAAAACCTGTCAAAAAGAGTCATATAAGAGTTACCTTTTTAAGAAGTTTTAGTATATAATCTGCCTTATTCCAGGTTTCTGTTACATAAATTATAAAAGGCAATACTGTAGACTAAAGCCGTTTACAATTTACAGGGACCATTTTGTTGTCAACTGGTAGTCTTTTCCAATGTTTTTCATTATTAGGGAAACCAATTAAAACATACTTAGACTGTGCCACATATGCTAAGTACGTAATTTGTAGAAAAATTTTATCTGTCCATTACCTTTATTCTATTGCATTTTCTTCCCATGTCTTGGGGTAACAGGCTCACATTTTTTCCTGTTAATAAGAATTTTGTGTTAAAACTGGCATGTTGAAAAGCCTGACATGAGAATTCTCAAACTGTCTTAACTAGATTTTGGCATTTAATAAGCTGTAAACTGCTGAAGCTATTTGCAGATGAAGTCTCATTTTTGTCCATCAGCAGGGTGCTGGGAGTATAATTAATTGAGTGAAAGTTAAAAGACAGACAGCATGGTTACATTTATGCAAATATTGCAGGAGAACATCTAACAAAAAAGAAAAATAGCTTGTAACTGATTGGTTTGGTTTTGGACCAAAATCCACAGGGTTCATTTATACACTGCAGATTGTGCATATGACAATTAAGACCAATAGTGATAGTTTTTCGTGTTTTTTTTTTTTTTTTTTAATATACTTTCTGCAATAGAAAAAAAACAAACATCAACAAAAACAATAATAGAAAAACAAAATCTTCACTAACAATCAAAGTTCCAAATCCAGTGAGACAATTCTATTTCTGTTTTACTGCTCATGAATGTTTAAATAGATTTAAAAACAGTATTACAAAAAATTATATGATACATATGCCTTCAACCATATGCCAGTCTCTGCTGTTTATTTCTTTTCTTCATATCCCAGTCACATGTATCCTGGTGCACCAAAGATTCTATTTAATTAAAGTTAGTTAAAAGCTTAAACCACAGAGATCAGGACAGCTGCTATAGGTGTGAACTTGGGTTCTGCATAGGGTGATCAGAAGCTCTTTCATGTATTATATTTTATATCATATTGTCTTATAAGGTGTTTGGTTGATTTTGTTTGTTTGTTTGTTTATCTCCTGGCTGCAGCTGTGTATTGCTAAGACTAAAAGTATCAAAAATGAATATTTAGGTTGGAGCACTTTCCCTTTTATAACTTTGGAGCTTGTATTTTATATTTACAAGATAATAATTTCAACCTTGTTCATTGATTTTTGACTGCATGAAGAGTACAGCAGATAAAACTTGCAAAGAGGTTTTCCTAGGGCATTTGAACTCCAGATCCTCTTTTGTCTTTCATGTAACTTAGACATCTAATTCCAGTGGGTAACAATTGGCCAACAGTTTAGCTTTATTAGGCAATGGAAGTAGTCTATTATTTATGGTAAACATAACATGGATATATTTCTTCCAACCTCAACATGCCTGGATTTTATAGATTCTTCCAATATTTGACAGTGTTGTCAAATAAGCTATAATCATGTCATCCTAAAACTTTAAAGTTGGAAGACTGTACCTTTAGGAAATAAGTTACTCGTTCTTTTCTGTATTTTTATCAACAGGAAAATAAACACCTATTCATATAAAAGTTTCTTTAAACTGCTTGGCAATGTGAAGTAGCTTTAAACAACTTCTTTAAGTGACACTTAGTGCACTGTGTTGGGAATTTCATCAAGCACCTACTCAACATAGGCAGTGGAGTCTGGAAGACCAACTGTATTCAGATACCTTACCTAAGCTTGCTTCAAATAAAATTATAATGGAAGGCTGTTTCATGAGATAGAAACACTTCTCTTTGAAGTCTTGGTTTGTTTGATTGTTTAATTGGCTATTAAACCGAAATTTCTGAATGCAAAGAAACATATAAACCTATATTTCAGTGTCTTAAGGCAAGATTAACATCCATTGTTTCTGAATGCAATTGTGAAATAGTGATAACAAAAACAAAACACAATGGAAAGTACACAGAGAAAGAGGTGATACTATAAATCAGGCCTGACACTAACGTTAACTTCATACTTTCTTATATGTCAGAATTTTATTGTTAAATAAAATTTAACAATATTTAACAATCAGGCCTTTCTGTAGTTTAGGTTAACTACTAAACACTACATAATTAGTTTAGGTTAACTACTAACCAGCAATTAGCTAATGTGTATCACTGAAAGTGATCGCTTGTCAGGTGTCTAATAGCTATTGAGTCTGTCCTACCACTAGCTATAAGAGCATCCATCAATATATTAATGGTATATATTTAAAAAAGTAGAATATGTCAAACATGCCAATTGCTTGGTATACAATAGAAATGCAGTGATCAGACAGTGGTGATACCGTTGCTGTCTTAAAATATTAAGGATAAATCAGTGCTGTCTCTTTGTATATTATGTGTCTTTTTAATTTTTCACCATGAGTTATAAAAACTATTCCTCTGAAAAGTATTTTTGACATGAACCTGTGGGGAAACAAAAAAAAAAAAAAAAAAAAAGAAAAAAGAGAGAGAGAGAGAAAGAAAAAAAAATCCACAGTTATTTAAAAAGAAGAAGAAGAAGGAGAAGGAGACAAAAACTCTTCTGTATATCTTTCATGGTTGCCTGCAATGAACAATAACTGGAAAAATCAACAGCTAAAAAGTAGTAATTTCCCATGAAGTTTATTTACTTTTTATAACTATGAATTCTTTCAGGAATTAGGAGGAAAGCTCCACAATGTGACTATCTGATGTACCTATTGCTTTCATAATTATTAAATTAATACTTCAATTTGTTGTCCAATAACCCATCTGTATAACTCAAATACATCAATCAGCAATGAGCTGATTGAATAAAAGGAAAAAAAAAAAAAAAAAAAAAAAAGAGAAATCAGGACTTTAAAATGGTATTTATTATAAATGTTATTTATCATATTATAGTCTATGAAGTGCTTTTCCACTATTTTTTAAAGTTTCTTACTCAACAAAAGTAAGAAAAATAAGTAAATAAACCTTTTGCTATTCTGTCCTGTGGGATAAATACCAGTTAAAACTATTGAAAAGAAGATCAATAAAATTCTAATGGTTGTGATTCAGTCAAGTTTATAGCTCTTCAGGAAACCTCATGCAATGAAGTAAATACATAACCACTTCTAACACAGTTGTCCGCCAAAATAACTCTATCACTGTGCATTATATAAAGTTATGTGCAAGGCATCATAAGCACCATTAAATACTACACTTGTGGGAATTATTGGACTCTTTACTATAGATGACAGTATATTCTGGTAAATATGAAGTTGACTACAATGTATGATATTTTCCTAAAGTAACTACAGAATAGTTTAACTTGATGACCCATCTGACATGCTATGCTTTAGAATGTAATATGATATAAACATTATTTAAATTCATTCCCCCTTTTTATCAACTAACAATCTGAGTCAGAGGATTTTCTGTAATGGTACCTTCTGTCTCATTGTAAAATAAAATTTAAATTGTTTGTTTTGTGTGTAAAAAACATATTTGTAAAGTCTTCTTAGCCAACAGAAAAAGATATATGGAGAAGAAACATGTATAGCAATAGGAGAAAGATAATAATCATAAAAACAATCAAAAAATAAAAAGTTATTCAGTAACTCATAATCTGGAATAGAACAGAAAATAGAATAGAATAGAATAGAATAGAATAGAATAGAATAGAATAGAATAGAATAGAACAGAACAGAACAGAACAGAACAGAACAGGTTGTTCAGAAGGGACTTACGAAGATCATTGAGTCTGACAACCTGAACGCTTCAAGACTAAACAAAAGTTAAAGTGTATTATTAAGGGCATTATCTAAAATGACTCTTGAATATCAATGATTAAAGCAAGGTTCAGCAGGTCTAGAACTGACTCTACACTCCAAGTAATAGGTTAATTAAGAGGTTAATTTTGTCTACTTGACAAAAATCCAGAAACATAAGCTTTTTCTGCCAGTGAAAAGCAATGAAATTTTGGATTATGTTGCATGATTAACAAATCATGTACACTAATCTAAGAAATTGTGAATGAATGCAAGAATAACAGAAAAAAAAAATGCCAGAAAATTAATTAATCCCTATTTTCTACTCTTCTCTATTTTGTCTTTTTTTTTTTTTTTTCTCATCTTTAGGATTTCATATAGTCTGACATTTGAATTTGAACAACAAAATCAAAAATTTTGAGCTGGTGTCTTGTGAGAAAAAAAAAAATGTCAAAAAATGATTCCTTCTTTTAAAAAGAAGAAATTATCTAAATAAAAGAGGATTTTGCATTTTTAAAATAATTTAACTTACCAGAAAATATAAAGAAACTGTAAACCCATTTTCTAGTTAATATAAAGTTACTAATTTTTAGCTATGTGTTTGTCCATCTTAAATTTATCTCTGTTTTTATCTATTCTATCTTCCCGTCTTAAGTTATGGCTAGATTTCTGTAGTTGATGTTGTTTTTGACTGAGATCAATATATTTAGAAATCAACTGAAAGATGTAATATAGAAGATGTGTATAAAAGCATGTTTCGTTTTGGGCTGGAATGTCTTGGTCTTTGAATGTGACTGAAAACCTAATATTGAAAAAACTTTGCTGACAAACAGTGAGGTGCAATTTTTGAGAAAATGGTAATATATCTGAAGAAAAGTTCTAGTTACTAGTGTGAAATATGTTCATCTGTTTCGTGTCAGTATGGAGCAATGCTAGGGCCACATAGTATGATGAATGTGACCTTCTGTCTTATATACCCTTGTATAACAAGTCTAAGAAAAACAGAGTGGTTAATGTATATAGTACTTGTATCTTGCAAAGGAATGTTTTAGCAATTCGTGCCAATAGAGAGCTTGAAGGGAAATGTCCTTGTAGGCTTTTCCTTGAAGTCTCTGATATTTGGGGGGGGGAGTGCAGGGGGGGATTCAGAATAACTGCTAACTATTATGACTATTGCATGGGACACTATGCAAGTTTCCAAGTTTCTGATATCTGGCCAGGAGATTAAGGAGACGGGGACAGCTGAAGAACAGCTAAAAGACAAAGCTTGCAGGGGATGCTGCACAAGTCTCTGACATACAGCCAAGTTGGACAAAGGAGAAGGACAAGGGAGGGGAAGACTGTGAGCCTTCCTTAACAGCACGAGAGACTCCTTAACAGTACGAGAGACCCCCTAGAAACCCCCAGAGGGACCACCGGAGACTGATACGCGTGCTCCAGTAGCAGGGTTTGGATTCCGGAAACTAATTATAATAACCCTGGTTTTTTTAGAAGTAGAAATGAATATGTATTAGCCTAGGAGCATAAAAATCAACTGCTTGATGTAACTGGTGTGCATCTTGGTGGAGCAGAGACTCCCAGCGCACCCAGCACTGTTTGCTTACCTCTATTCCTTTAATAAATTGTAAACTTTGATTATAGTCCTATTTTGAAGACTGAGCCATTTATTACACTAGTAAATCATAGAATCATAGAATCATGGAATCATAGAATGATAGAATGGCTCAGGTTGGAAGGGGCCTTAAAGATCATCCAGTCACAACCCCCCTCCCACCCTCTCCAGTATATCAAGTTGCTCAGAGCCTCATCCCACCTCCAAGGATGGGATATCCACAACTTCTCTGGACAATCTTTTCCTCTGTCTCACCACCCCCTGAGTGAAGAACTTCCTCCTAACTTAAATTTTCCCTTTTAGTTTTAAACCATTCCCATTCCTCCTGATTGAGCAGCATCTTGTTCAGGCTGAACAGCCCCAGCCCTCTCAGCCTTTCTACGTAGAAGAGCTGCTCCAACACCTTGATCATCTTTGTGGCCTTCCTCAGGACCTGTTCTAACATCTTCACATCCTTCTTGGACTGAGGGCTCCAGGTCTGTTCACAATGGGGCCTCACAAGGATAGAGTAGAGGGGGACAATTACCTCCCTTGACCTGCTGGCCACTCCTCTGTTGATGCAGTCCAGGATGCAGCTGGCCTTCTAGGGTGCAAGCACACACTGCTGGCTCATGTTGAGCTTTTTGTCCATCAGAACACCCAAGACCTTCTATGCAGGGCTGCTCTCACTGAGTTCTTCTCCAAGTCTGTAATCATGTCTGGGATTGCCCTGGCCCAGGTGCAGCACCTTGCACTTTGACTTGGTTGAACCTCATTAAGTTCACGTGGGCCTGCTTCTCAAGTTTTTTTCAGGTTCTTTTGGATGGCACCCCTTCCTTCTGTTTTATCAGCTGCACCACTCAGCTTGCTGTCACCTGAAAACTTGCTGAAGGAGCGCTCAATTCCACCAACTATATCACTGATAAAGACATTAAATAACACCGGACTGCGGACAGATCATTGAGGGCACCACTTGTCACTGTCCTCCACCTGGACAGAGAGCCATTGACCACTACTCTCTCCCTAAGAGATCATTATAAAAGGAGAATATACTGTAAGTCCATATTCAGAGTATATCACATCAGTAGTACATGTATAAATAGTTTTCATGAAACTCAAACACTTTTTATGAGTTTACATTATCATGATAGCAATCCTAATTAATGAATTGTGTGCTGTGTCATCAGTGCAGTCTTATAACTCTTTCTGTTAACAATAAAGTTTGGTAGAATGCCAAAAGAAAATCACAAGAACCGTTATCTCTTTCACTATTTATGCAGACAGTGAAGCATATCGGCACAGGAAAGTACACTTACCTCCCGAAGATCTTTCTGATAGCAGATATATTTAATGTGCATGAATCCACACATTTTACAGAACAGGGAACAATGTTCTTTTGTTCAGGAATACTACATGAAAACAAGTCCAGTGATTCAGCTTCCATTTCAGGCATTCTGTCTATTCTAATCAATAAGAATTGTGTTACCCTGTTTTAGAAGAATGATATCTTATAAATAAGAAATGGTCTCAGAGTGGCATGTGTTTTGATAGTCTCCTGTTTGGAAATACTGCTGTAACACCTTTTACAGACCCAACACAGTGTCATAGAAGGATGTATATTTTGCGCATCTGGCTAAACCCTCACTTGCACAAATCTGAATCAGATATGGCAGAAAGTTGGGAATAAAGCTCTGGCATAAAGATGGAATAAAATGCCCATTATTGTGTTTTTTCACCTGAACTAGTAACATTTACAGAAACATCTTGATTCACAATTAATGGTGTTATGAGCCCAGACATCATTACATAGCAACCATTTTCATAAATTCCTCAATCCACTGAATATTTCAAACACTTAGAGCACTTAAGTTACATTCTTTAAGTTTAAAAGAATTTTAAATATTTTAAATATCTGAAAGATTTAGATTTCATCATTTAAACATCTGAAAATCACTTTGCAAGCATGACTTTTATTTATTTATTTATTTATTTATTTATTGTTTCTTTATTAAAACATTTAAAAATCTGGAAATCACTTTCAAAGTATAACTTTTCTATAAAGCAATTCCAACCTGAAATACAGCCAATGAAGGCTGCCACTATACTGAACAAACAGGTCCTTCCAAAGGTACTTCATCCTGTGAAAGTGCCCATTACTTTATACCACCCTTTCCTAAGTATCAGCTGATAATGCTCCTGTGTTAAACACTTCTGACTGGTATGCTATTCTAGGTGGGATGGGTCTGTCTTGAATAGAAAGAACACTGGTTAAACTTTGCATTATTCTCCAAAAGGGAAAACACAAAGATGCCCATCCTTATCATGGGAGTCCATCAAACAGTATATATTCACTTCATTCAATGTAAATTTCTTCTTCAGCATACTAGATAAGTCAATAGAAGTTTTCTTTTTCTTTTTTTTTTCTTTTTTTTTTTTTTTTTTTTTTTTCCCAGGGGAGAGAGCAACTCTTTCCAAATAATGCCTACACTGTACAGGTTACATGTATACATAGCAAAAAAATGTGAAATGACATACAGGTAGAAGCCATATGGGAGACATATTCAGATTCTTTAAGAAACTGAAAGATACTGATTTTGCAACTACAAAATATCAATGCATTTATATGCTTCTCCTACTATAAAGCATATTGTAAATACTTTTCAACTGCTTTTTGTTTCAAACAAAATTGAGTTAATCACCAGTTTTGAAAGGTACAATTGAGGTAAAGTTTAAGAATTACTCTGGAGTTTGGAATTACCTGGGTTTGAACTGCTTCATTTCTCAAGGATTAACATTAATGCCTTTTATTATTATTTATTATTATTATTATTACACCTAAAGGCTGTAGGGAAAAAAAAAAAATAAAAAAGAGGAGTAACTAAAAAAAGCATCCACAGTAGGGAGCAAGACCTCACAGTTTTTACTGATCTTGGCTTTTTTTTCCATGTTCCAACCAAATGAACAAGATTCAGGTGCAACCAGGTGATCAAAACATACTGTTATTGTGATGGGAAAAGTAAGATCTTCTGTTCATAATGTATTCTCGAGGCATATTGGTGCATCTGTTATATATTTACAGGCAGTGTTGATTTCTGCCAGGAATTTTAAAAGAATGTAAAATTCTGAATTTATACAGCTTAAAGGGGATATTCAACAGCTTTCTTGTTTTGGGTTTCTGTGTCTGGAATCTTAAACTAAAGAGTCCACTAGTGCAGTTAATGTTCAGTAACAGAAGCAAGACATCTGATTATAGACTGATTATTCAGCAACAGTAATATAGTGAAGGAAGAGTGTGGAAGACATGCAGAGACGTCAATATAAAAAATGTCACATTATATTCAGACATCTCTTCAGTTCTTTTACTTTCTATATGGTTGTTCCCAGTACTGCTTCTTCTTATCATTTTACTAACCATCTACTGAACTAACAGAGAGGCTTATCCAAACCAGTCAGTACTATTTTATGTTGTAAAACAGTGGGTATTTAGAAATGAGCCATATTTGATCCAGTATGTTGATCCAAGCAGGGAAATATCTTCTCAAACCTTTAATATAAAAAATGTGGTTGCTGAAGGAAAGATTGCTGAAAGGGGTGAGGCTAGTATACTGTCCCTAAACAGCATCTTCAGTTATACACACTGTAGCCTGCTAGATTGACTAGACTGGACTAGATGTAGATCAGACTACAACTGGACTAGATCTGGATAAGGCTAGATCTCATCTTTCTTTTGAGCACTATTAACTCTTACACATAAGAAATTAATCTGTAATTTCCTAAAGAAAATATGAGCTACAGTTTCATAACATACAGTTTCATAACAGTTTCATCAATAAATACAGTTTCTTGACTCCAGCAGTCATACTAGTCACACTATATAAATTAATCGCGTGTTCTTCTCTTGCTATTCCTACTCTCACCTCATTTTCTTCACCATTCCAGAGTCAGTAAAGTCATGTTTTCTTTTCCTTTCTCTCCTTCTGGCTCTAAAATGCTTGCATTTGTGATTGTTTATTAGCTTTAGTGGGATGAATTAAAAATGCCAGATGTACACCCAATAGCTTGATGATATGGGCACGTCTCTGGGAATTAAGAAAAAACCTAAACCACATCCTATACTCCTCAAATTCTTTGCAATAATTCTTATTAAATCACACAGAATCACAGAATCATAGAATTTCTAGGTTGGAAGAGACCTCAAGATCACCGAGTCCAACCTCTAACCTAACACTAACAGTCCCCACTAAACCATATCCCTAAGCTCTACATCTAAACGTCTTTTGAAGACTTCCAGGGATGGTGACTCCACCACCTCCCTGGGCAGCCTGTTCCAGTGCCTAACAACCCTTTCAGTAAATAAGTTTTTCCTAACATCTAACCTAAAATCGTTAGGTATGAATTAGTATCTACTTCACAACCTTCTTTAGTGAGCCGAAGTGTCAAGTGCAAGACAAAGGCAAGTTCAGGATCCTGCACCTAGGGAGGAATAACCTCATACACCAGTACAGGCTGGGGACTGACCTGTTGGAAAACAGCTGGGCAGAGGGGGACCTGGGAGTCCTGGTGGGCAGCAGGTTAATCAGGAGCCAGCAATGTGCCCTTGTGGCCTTGAAGGCAATGGTATCCTGGAGTGCATTACAGGAAGTGTTTCCAGAAGGTGGGAGGAGGTGATCCTCCCCCTCTACTCAGCCCTAGTGGGGCCTCACCTGGAGTACTGTGTACAGTTCTGGGCTCCCCAGTAGACGAGGGACATGGAGCAAGAGCTACAAGAGCAAGAGCCACAAGAGCAGGTCCAGCAAAGGGCTACTAAAATGATGAGAGGACTGGAGCATCTGCCATACAAGGACAGGCTGAGAGATCTGGGCCTGTTTACCCTGGAGAAGACTGAGAGGGGATCTTATCGATGTGTATAACTATCTGAAGGGAGGGTGTCAAGAAGATGGGGCCAAACTCTTTTCAGTGGTGCCCAGTGACAGGAAAGTGTCAAGAGGCACAGACTGAAACACAGGAATTTCCAGCAAAATATGAGAAAATACTTTATTGTATTTATTTATTTATTTATTTTACTACAAGGGTGACAGAGCACAGGCACAGATTGACCAGAGAGTCTGTGGGGTCTCCTTCTCTGAAGATGTTCAAAACCTGTCTGGATGTGGTCCTGTGCAATGTGTTCTAGGTGGGAGGAAGTTGACTAGATGATCTCCAGAGGTCCCTTCCAACCTCAACCATTCTGTGATTCTGTGATCCACTCAGCTATGCCAAATGTACATCACTGCCGAAAGTGATTTCAGGATCATATATTCTCACATGTATATAAATAAATAATAATAAAAAAAAATGCTGCCAGTACAATTCTGAACAATTCAGATCTTATACAAGCCAGGATGCTGTTGGCCTTCTTGGCCACCTGAGCACACTGCTGGCTCATATTCAGCCGACTATCAACCAATACTCCCAGGTCTTTCTCTGCCAGACAGCTTTCCAACCACTCATTTCCCAGCCTGTAGCACTGCTTAGGGTTGTTGTGTCCCCAAGTGCCACACTCGGCACTTGGCCTTGTTGAACTTCATACAGTTGGCCTCAGCCCTAATGGGCTATCCAGCCTATCCAGATCCTACTGCAGAGCCTTCTTTCACTTTTGTCATAGAAGGAGATCAAGGTCGTCAAGCAGCCTTTCATAAACCCATGCTGACTGGGCCTGATCGCCTGCTTGCCCTTCAAGTGCCGCATGATGACTCCCAAGAGGATCTGCTCCCTGAGATTCCCTGGCACTGAGGTCAAACTGACAGGCCTATAGTTCCCCGGGTCTGCCCTCCGGCCCTTCTTGTAGATGGGCGTCACGTTTGCTAGCCACCAGTCAACTAGGACCTCCCCCAATAGCTAGGACTGCTGATAAATGATGGTAAGCGCCAGCTCCTCTGCCAGTTCTCTCAGTACCCTTGGGTGGATCCCATCTGGCTCCATAGACTTGTGCACATCCAGGTGCCGTAGCAGGTCACCAAACAGTTCTTCGTGGACAGTGAGGGTCACATTCTGCTCCCCATCCCCTTCCACCATTTCAGGGTACTGGGTATCCAGAGAGCAACTGGTTTTGCCGCTAAAGTCTGAGGCAAAGAAGGCAATCAGCACCTCGGCCTTTTCCTCATCTTTTGTAACTAGGTTTCCCCCCTCATCCAGATGGAGATTCTCCTTAGTCTTCCGTTTAGCGTTGATGTATTTGTAAAAAGATTTTTTGTTGTCTTTGATGGCAGTAGCCAGATTGAGCTCCAGATGACCTTTGGCCTTTCTAATTTTGTCCCTGCACTGCCTCACAACATCCTTATAATCCTCCTCAGTGGCCCGCCTTTTTTTCCAAAGATTATAAACCCTCTTTTTTCTCCTAATCTCAAGCTGCAACTCTCTGTTGAGCCAGGCCAGTCTTCTTCCACGCCGGCTCGTCTTTGGGCACGTAGGGACAGACCGCTCTTGTGCCATTAAGATTTCCTTCTTGAAGAGTGCCCAGCCTTCCTGGACTCCTCAGAACCGCCTCCCAAGGGACTCTACCAACCAGTGTCCTGAACAGCTCAAAGTCAGCCCTCTGGAAGTCCAATACAGTGGTTTTACTGGTCCCCTTCCTGGCCTCGCCAAGAATAGAGAACTCCACCATTTCATGGTCACTCTGCCCAAGACAGCTCCGGAGTACTACATCTCCCAACAGTCCTTCTCTGTTTGTGAAGAGAAGGTCAAGCAGGGTACCTCCCTGAATAGGCTCACTAACCAGCTGCATCAGGAGGTTATCTTCCACGCTCTCCAGAAACCTCCTAAACTGCTTTCTCTGGTCTGTGTTGTGCTTCCAGGATATGTCAGGGACGTTGAAGTCCCCCATGAGAACAAGCGCCAACGATTTTGCAACTTCTGTCAGCTACCTGTAGAACTCCTTATCCGTCTCCTCATCCTGGTTCAGCGGTCTATAACAGACCTTCCTACTGATCCTAACCCAAAGGGACTCAACCTTGTCATTCCCAGCCTCAAGTTCCACGACATCGTAAGATTCTCTAATACAGAGAGCCACACCACCACCCCTTCTGTGTTGCCTGTCCCTTCTGAAGAGCTCATAGCCAGTCATTCCAGCACACCAATCATGAGAGTGGTCCCACCACATTTCCGTGATGGCAACCAAGTCGTAGCCTGCCTGCTGCACGATGGCTTCCAGCTCCTCCTGTTTGTTACCCATGCTGTGTGCATTGGTGTAGATGCACTTCAGTTGGGCCATTGCCTTATCCCACGGCCTTGCCATTGTTCCCCCTGGCACAGCTCCAACAAGCCTTGTTTCAGACCCATTCCCCATATTACCTAGTTTAAAGCCCTCTCAATGAGCCCTACCAGCTCCTGGCCCAGGATCCCTTTTCGCCTTAGAGATAGGGACCTGTCTGCGGCCATTAGGCTGGGTGCCGAGTAAAGCGCCCCATGGTCAAAAAAAAACAAGATTTCTGTGCTGGCACCAGCCTCTGAGCCACGTGTTTATCTGGTGGGCTTTCCATGTCCTGTCTGTACCCCTCCCTGCCACCATAGGGATAGACGAAAACACCACCTGCACTCCCGCTCCCTCCACTAATCGTCCCAGCCCCCTAAAGTCCTGTTTGATAGCCTTGAGGCTTCTCTCTTCAATGTCATCACTGCCAGCCTGGACTATTAAAAGAGGATAATAGTCAGAGGGGCGAACCAGGTTGAGAAGCTTCCTGGCAACATCCCTGACCCTGGCCCCAGGGAGGCAGCAGACTTCCCTATGGGTAGGGTCAGGCTGAAAAATAGGGCCCTCTGTTCCCCTGAGAAGGGAGTCTCCCACAACAATCACCCTTCTTTCTTTCTTGGTGGAGGCAGTCCTGAGGAGTAAAGTTGACTTCCTCACCCTAGGCATCCTCCTGGGTAGGCTTCCTACCTCATCTTCACCCACCAGTCTCTCAAGCTCCAGGGCCTCAAACCTGTCACATAAGGGCACCTGGGAAGGCAGGGCCAGAAGGGGAGGGCATCGCCTGCCATGTCGAGCAGGGACCTGTTTCCATTCCTCCTCAACTCCCAGGTCCCCTCCCTCTGCCCGACGGCGACAGGGCAGGGGGTCCACCCCCATTTGGGATGTCTCACCCCGGTACCTCTCCTTGAGGCCCTGCAGGGAGTTGCTCCACCAGTCTATCTCCTGCTCGCGCTCTCTGATATCCCTCAACCTCTCCACCTCCTCCTTAAGCTCTGCCACCATGCGGATCAGGCCATCCACCTGCTTGCACCTCACGCATGCAGTTTCTCTGCCATCTGCTGATGACAGCAACAAGCTCAGACACTCCCAGCATCCAGTGACCTGAACTGCTGCATTTTTGGATGGGTAGTTGGTCTGGCTGTGTACCGTCTTTCTGGAGAGACCACCGTGCCTGGTGGAGAACATTGCAGCCTAGCTTAAGAACCTTAAGGACCACAAGAGGTCCTTTCCAATCTTAACCATTCTGTGATTTTGTGATTCTGTGAATGGAGCTCGTAAAGGTTTGAATTAATTTATCTCTGAGAGAACATCTAAAAACACTAGCAATATCTCTTGACAGTTATAACTTTAATAACTATTCAGAATTTACAAAAATTAAATTGCTTCAAGGAGATATCTGGTGCACCCAACTTTAAACTGAAGTGTTTGGGCTTTTTTTCATGTCTGAGATAAACCACTGAAAATCAGGATTTATGTCAGATTGGCAAAGAGAAGCTGTTGTATAATAACACTGAATAAGCTTGCTTTTATTTTCTTCTATTCTAGACAGAAGATCAGCTTCTCAACATATTCAAATTGGTCATTGAAGTCAAGAAAAGCTACAGAAATTTGCATTAGAGCTGACAAGCATATATCAGTGAGAATAAGGCTAGTCATACAGACTAAACACTATTTAAATTCCTTGCCAGGCTCTTCAACTACTTCAAATTTTCAGTGTTATAGCTCAGAATATAGATGGCAAACTAAATTATGTACGAGATTAAATAGAGAGATGATTTGATATTTGTAACTCAAGAGTGACCTTTCAACTTAATCTTTCACAGGAAGCATGACCAGCTTCTCTGTTATTTGAGTCTTTTGTGGGACTTCTACACTTTTTGCCACTACTTGTCATTGCATTTGTCTGCTTCAGGACTCTAACTCAACATTTTCTTCACTGGTTCAAATAGATGACAAGGAATTGTAACAAACATAAGCGACTTAAAAATAAATAATTCTAGTATGATACGTTCCATCAAAATGACGATATAAAAATAGATCAGATAAGTAATTCTTATTTTGTTCATTCATTACAGGTATTTTGAACTGATCAGTTTGGGTATAGATATTTCCATTGCCACTCTTAGGTGAGGTGAATTCCACTATAAGCCTCCAGAATTGATAGTCTAGTAGTTATTGATAGTCCTGATTTCACAGAAAGACCAAACAATGCCTAATCTCTGTATAAGGCAATTATTAGTGTTAGATACTAAAAGCTAAGAACAGAGAAGTGATGAGATATTAGATAAAGGTATCAAATGTATATTTCATATAAGTGCTGCCAAAAGGTGTTTGTTCTGTTCTGTCTCTTATTTCTTTTCTTTTTTTTCCCTCTCCCCCCCCCCCCCCCCCCCAAGAAATCACTTCAGAGTTTTAAGAGAGAGAACTGAAGGAAGACAACAGCTAAGCTTATGTACATTTCTAAGGAGCCCATAGAGGTGTGTGGGAAATATGGTAGACATTAAAAAGATTTATGATTGAAAAAAAATGACAAAAGGACAAGGATGATAGGTTCCAAAGGTTAACGTTTAAAGCAGTGTTTAATGTGAAGTGAATATACATCAGAGGTAGCTTAAAAATGATCTTGAAAAGGAACATCAAGAGATGGTCCTCAATAATAAATGTTGATAAAAATGGCAAGACTCCAAAAGTTCTAAAAATTTCTGGTGTGCAAGAACCTGCAAACCTAAATACATACTCAAAGTTAATTTAGAATATTATCCAACTCACAATTTGGATAGTGAAGTTGCCCATAAAGGCAGAGGTGGAAGAAGACTGTGAGGGAAAAAAATGAAGTATTATAGAGACAGTTTTTCTGCCTCAATTTCAATATTTACTCATAGGGACTGTAGCTTGGAGATGTGAAAGAGAGAGATAAGAGGAGAGAGGGAGAGAGAGAGAGAAACGTATAGTCCATACAGGGGAGAAAGCATAGCCAATATACTAAAATGCTCTCTGGAGTTAATGTCCATCTCACATAAAGCCTAAAATGTAGTCACAGTGCTTCCTTATGGCAGTCAGTGGGTGAAGGGGAGGAATTCATTGCAGATACCGCAGCCAGCCATTAAAGTAAATTAATCACACTTATAAATGTCAAAGAAGGTAGCACAGACAATGAAGTCAGGTGAAAAACTCCACACTGTAGATGTCTAAAAGGTGTCTAAATTTTACTTCATCAAGTAATAAAAGTGAAAAGAATCACAGAATGTTAGGGTTTGGAAGGGACCTTAAAAGATCACCTAGTCCAATCCCCCTGCCAGAGCAGGAACACCTAAATCTGGTCACACAGGAACATATCTAGGCGGGTTTTGAATGTCTCCAGGGAAGGAGACTCCACAGTTCCCATGGGCAGCCTGTTCCAGTGTTCCAGTGCTCTTCAAAAGAAGAACAGGATTGAAACATATTTCTGTAGAAATCCAACAACAGCAACAACAAATATAATAGTGTTAAGTGTGTATCCCTGAACAAAGTTCTGAAGTAATGACTTCAGAATGCAGGACTTCAGTAATGCAGGAAGAAAGCCAATAGAAGACAGAACATGTACATTTTAGATTTCTTTCTGAAATCTGAATGAAGAAGGTTGCTGATGAATAAAACAAAACTGATTTACAGCACCAGTTCTATAATTTGGAGAATAAGAAGCCAAAAAGAGATGCTAACAGTTGGATCTGATCAGCTTTAACAAAAGAGAGTTGGTAGAGGATCCCGCTGTCATCAACATCTACCTAATGGAAGGATATGAAGAAGACAGAAAAAGATTCAAAACTGCACAGAACAAAAGTCACAAAAGTCACAAAGCAGGCTGGAACACAGGAAATTCTGACCCCAAAAGATATATATATATATAGAGAGAGAGAGAGAGAAGTATATATATACATATATATACATATATATACTGTGATACATGCTGATGCAGGCTGTCCAGACAGAGATCTCCATCCTTAGGGACATTCAGCGGAACAGAGCCCTGAGCAATTTCTCCATCTGAATGTATTTTGAGTGGGACTGGGACAAGATACCTTCAGAGGTCCTTCCTATCTACAAGATTTTGTGATTCTTATAATGGTCGAGAGAGAGAGAGAGAGAGGTGTATTTAACATGGAAAAATCGTGAAGCATGCTTATGCTATAAGAAAGAGACAGAACAGACAGAAAAGAGTAAGAGATTAACTGAAGAATGTGAGCTAAGAATAGGTGTGGGCATGAAGAAAATGAGATTATCTTCAATTTCAACACTTATAAAACTTGTTGATTTTATCTGACCAGACTCACGAACAGTAAATAGAATCTTTCTGGTACTAAACAACAACTTCAGATTTACAGTTTGAAAGTTTCATCCCAAATTCTTTATACTAGTTAACCTGGTTTGTTGTTGTTGTTGTTGTTTTAATTAGTAAATACATAAAAATTAATTTCTGTGTGGATGCATACTTACAATTAACTATTAAGCTTATAATAAAGTTATACATCTGCCTCTAGGTTTATTACTTTGCCTTCCTGTAATCTCTATCTGTCTGTAGGGAAATAATGAAAAAAGCTTTCTTTGCAGTCACTACTCTTCAAATGGTGAGAACTGTTGCTGTTAATATTGTGGAATGTGAGAGAGAATAAAGACAAATGTGCTAATCTCCTTTGTTCCATTTTTCCCCTCCTCAAATACCTGAAAGTCCTTTGTCTATCTCCCATGTGTCTGTGTAAGTTAACTCCAAAAAAGAGCTACTTCATGTCCTTTGAGTTAGTCATTTCTGCAGATTTATTTGATGTGAGCAGTGTTTTACAAGCTCTCCAGAAAAGCACTTGCTAGAAGCAGCAACTGCAAGGCTGAAATGGAAATTACAGAGGCAGAAGGCAGAGCAAACAGGAAAGCACAGGGGAAAACATACCAGGAGCTCAGTCACATCTCCATCAGAACTTCCAGTTATTACATGGTTAGAGAAGTAAGCAAAGAATGATATTTTGAAATCATTATTAAAAACTTATTATTTGTTTAATTATTTTAAACAGGGCCTTTGTATAATAGATTTGTTATTATTTAAAAAAAAAAATCATCCACAAAAAAATAATTTATTTACAATGGCACTTTAAATTGCTGGTCAAATATTCACATATTTAAAAAGGAAAGATATAATGGTCATTTGGCTTATGATTGTTATGTCCCATTCCATTTATATATGGCTTCTATGATTTATTGACATCCAGTATAAATGGTTCTTTATTTTCTATTCATTCTAACCTTGGTCAAATAATACCACCATACTTCCCTTCACAATATTTTCCTAATATCTCAGCTCATTTAATTCTATTGATCCACTGAAGAGTATAATGGCAATGAAACTGGAATTAATAGCACCTCCCTTTTCCAATGCTAAGAGCTTTCCTATTTAGTCTGTGGACCATCACACAAAATCATAAAAGTAGACAAAAAAGCAGACTGACCTTTATCAGCTACTATTGTGTTGCAAAATTCAGCAAAGCCCAGAACATCATTTTCAGTTTTATGCACGGTTTCTTAAATAATAAGGGGAATGGGGGGGAGGAACTGACCCCTGTTCAGCATTTACTTAAGCAGAATTGGCATTAATAGAGTATTCTGTCAAAAATTCAAGCCCAGGAAAATGTATGGCTTTGTCCACAGCAGCAGCTATCTTCGTAGATTGCACTGTCACTGCTTCACACAAAGAGCATTGCAACACCATTAGTGGACATAAATAATGCACAAGCTCTTATGCAGTACTCAGCTAAGTGCATGGAAACCTTGGGCTCCTGTTGTCAGAAATTCAATGGATTAGTACCTAGATTTATTTTAAGCCTGTAAAGCACTTTGTTCTTGACAGCGTTCAAAGTAGAAAGAGTGCTATCCTGAATGTGCATCTTAATACTGTCATTCTTGTCTTGTAAGAATAGATGAAATATGGATGCAATACTTCTTTTTAATATTTAAAAGTTTTCACTCTGCAGACAGTACACACACACATATATATGTGTGTATATTTATATACATATATAAATATATGTATATTTATATATATATGTAAAATGGTAACATTGATCTGGAAAAGCAAATAACAGATATGCAATGTAATTTTAGCAATAAAAAGCACCATCACGATTGCAGATTATGAAAATATATAAAGAAATATATTATAATTATTACATGTTTTTCCTTGCAAATGAGATGTGCCCTCTGCCAGGTTCCTATATAAATATCACATTTACCATTCCATTACAACAGAAATTAGTTATCTTCTACAATAAGCATTATGATTATATGATTAACTATGATTAACTGAGACAATCATGAATATTTTAATCTAATAATTAATATTGCAAACTTGGTAAATCCTTACTACATATCAAACATAATGTTCTTATACAAGTTTACCAAAAAAAAGTCAACTAAAAAAAAAAAAAAAAAAACAATTTTTGAAAGCCATCATTTAAAAGCATGTGAAGTATGTTCAAGAAATTGCTTCACAGCAATAGAGACTGTGGAGTCTTTTTGCCTATGGATGTTCTGGAGAGTTAAGCATGATAATCCCCCATGCATTGAGAGGATAACAGGACCCTTTGTGTAGATTAAAAGCAGTTTTCTATTGATATCGGGGTGGTAATGCAAGAACAGCAATATCTCATGTGAAGGTCAATCTTTCACAATGCCACTAAGACATAAAATCTTCATTTGAAATAATAACAGTTACCTTTTCTCTTTGCCGGCATGGTCCATGAATTTCCACACAATTCAATGAACCAGCAGTCAATGAACTATTCATTACTGAACTCAGTGATTTAAAAGTCACAATATGTGCATCATTAATGTCCACTTAAGAAAAAAAAAAAAAAAAAAAAAAAAAGCCAAATTCCAGAAAACTTGGTAAGGTTTGAAATATACTAAAAACATTTTACAGTATCCACACAATGATTTTTGACACATACAATCAGAATTGTTTTGTTGCCTTCTTTTTAGTATCTGTAGCAAACCGCTCTCTCCTCAGAGGGGAAATAAGCTGTTTACCCCCTTTACTTTTAGAGGACATATGACTTTGCCTATTCAGATTGCAAAATTCACTACTAGGTCTGAAGGCATTGCATTTTTTATATCCTTATGTTCTATGTTCCTTATGTATTTTATATTAAAACTGTTGCCTAAGTCCTCTGTACTGTACCTCACAAAAGCAAGCTCCTTATAAAGAAAAAAGTAAAAAGAAAAACGAGAAAAAAAGAGAGAAGACAGGAAGAGAAAGAGGAATAGGAAAAATAAAAATAAAAAAGGAAAGAAGGAAAAAATAAATAAATGAAAGAAAACTAAACAGAGAAAGAAATAGAGCGAAAGAGAAAGAAAGAAAGAAAGAAAGAAAGAAAGAAAGAAAGAAAGAAAGAAAGAAAGAAAGAAAGAAAGAAAGAAAGAAAGAAAGAAAGAAAGAAAGAAGGAAAGAAGGAAAGAAGGAAAGAAGGAAAGAAGGAAAGAAGGAAAGAAGGAAAGAAGGAAAGAAGGAAAGAAGGAAAGAAGGAAAGAAGGAAAGAAGGAAAGAAAGAAAGAAAGAAAGAAAGAAAGAAAGAAAGAAAGAAAGAAAGAAAGAAAGAAAGAAAGAAAGAAAGAAAGAAAGAAAGAAAGAAAGAAAGAAAGAAAGAAAGAAAAAGAAAAAGGAAGGAAGGAAGGAAGGAAGGAAGGAAGGAAGGAAGGAAGGAAGGAAGGAAGGAAGGAAGGAAGGAAGGAAGGAAGGAAGGAAGGAAGAAAGGAAGGAAGGAAGGAAGGAAGGAAGAATATTTTTGCACTCCAGTTTTGGAACCTACATTGCAAAATTACTGTGATGTAAAATATGCATTTGATTTTAGTTATATTTTAATATATACTTTAAATACTTGAGCATAAACCCTGAAAATATCTAAACTTTTAACAGATGTGTATCTAAAATGCCGGTTGTGATCATTAAATACGACTACAACAGGTACTAAGCAACGGCGAATAAGATTGCAAGCTGTGATCAATAGGTGGCGCTTTTCCCCTTCTTGATTTCCCGTAGCCCCCACTCATACACATTAAGGAAATATTTTTGAAAAAGTTATATTGCTTTTGAAAAATTTACATTCCTTATGAAAAAGAGGAAAATATGATTATTTCTTAGTATTTTTGTTTTTGTTTTCTTTTTTTACTGCCATGGGGGACTGAATGGACCTAGACTAGACTTGCACAAACCATAGACTAAATGCCTTTGGTTTCTATTTAATGATTGAGAAATCTCTATCGAGAAAGTCGGCCATAATCCCAAAACTGGTATAATTTTAATTTAATTTATTTTTTTATTTATTTTATTTTATTTTATTTTATTTTATTTTATTTTATTTTATTTTATTTTATTTTATTTTATTTTATTTTATTATTTTATTTTTCATTAGGAATATGTCCCATTTTTAAAAGAAAAACTGATTCTGTTAGAAACATCTATCTACATAATTTCAATCCTTGATACAAAAAAATGACCAATATACAACTGTTTTGTCCTACCTACCAAAATGAAAAAATAAACTGTCCAAATATTACGTGTCATATTAAAATGACATTTGAATGTGTGAACAGACTGCACATTGGTTAAATATACAAATTTTAATGTAGCATGAAAAATCAATATTAAAACAAAATATGCTAACTATCAGCCTGAAATCCTGGTTCAGTTGTGAAACTTATACTGGCATCAGCATTTAAAAAGATTTCATCTTGGTTTCTATAAGAGAAGAAAGGTATCACTTTTCTTTGAGAACAGAAAGATATTTTAAACTCTTACACAAAAAAAAGAAAGAGTATGCACTCATCTGTACACATACATGTGTGTACACAAGGCACATTTTATATTCATATACAGAATATTACTATTCCCAAATACAAGTTTTACAAAGCAAAGAGAAAATTGATTAGCAGTGCAAGACGTTTTCTAATGCTGGAAGGCAAACTAAAGTTTCTTATCTAGTTTCTGTAATCAATATCTTAAAATGAAAGCTACATTTCAAGAGCAAATTTATTACATCATGATAAGGAGTTTCAGCCGTAACTAAGAATTTTGCATTGATTAATAACTGGAGTTGGAAGGTAAAAACAGCTTCCCTTTCAAGAGACACTCTTTTCAAGGAGGTCAGCACACATCATGGAAAGCATGAAAGTGAAGATCAAGTGGTTTGTAATGTTATTAAGTTAGAGTAGCAGATGTCAATAGCTTCATTCTATGTTGCTGTTCCATACACCGTAGTATGTATGTACTTGTAGTAAAGTACCAAATTAAAAGAAAACAACAACAACAACAAAAAGATTTACAAAGTACTGTAAAAATAATATTTTTTATAGCATGATGAAATGACTTAAGAATAATATAAAAGTGCATTTATGGTTGGTATATTTATAAAGTATACAAAAATAAAAATATAATACATAAATATATATAAAGTATATAAAGTCTTTTTCGGTTTGCTAGCCAAACAACTGCAAATGTGATATTAGATTTGAAATTGGCTTCCTAAAATCTTTACTGAAAATGTTTCTTGACCACTTTATAAACCAAGACTAGTCATCCTACATTTTAACTAAATATTTAGATACGCATCCAACTGAACAATATGTTTGTTCTGTTTGTTATTATAGTGCCTATAGTGTCATATATATATATACATGTATATGTTCTTTGAAGCTGTAAGAAAAACATGATATAAACCATCTACTTAATGATTATTTTTTTTTTCAGCCACTGACTTGGCACCCTCTAACATTACCGAGTTGTGATAGGAAGGAGAAAGATTTCAAATTTCAGTAAAGGAGAAATGATAAGTAGTGACTTGAGCGTAGAGGCACTGCAACAGAACTGAAGGGAAAAAGCAAAGAAATATGAAGCAAGGAAATATGGGCACAGGCTTATTGAGGTATGAGCAGGAGAAGATCTTGCCTGTGACTATGCTAGGTCCATATTATTTTAATAGTCTTAATATTATTTGCCTAACAGCAGACAGAATTATTTTTTTATTATTATTATTATTTTTTTCCCCTTAATATACTAGCAAACCATACATGTAGTAGTCACACACATGCAGCTACATGACTATTTTTGGAAAATGGACTGTAACTGGTATCCTCAATTATCAACATAGTGATTCTGCAGGCCTAAAACTCCCATTTATCTTATACACTGTTATGCTAAATTTGGAAATACAGGCCAGTCAGCTTCACCTCCATCCTTGGAAGGTGATGGAACAGCTCATCCTGAGTGTCGTCTCTAAGCATATGGAGGAAAAGAAAGTGATCAGTAGTAGTCAGCACAGATTCACCAAAAGGAAATCATACTTAATCAATCTGATAGCCTTCTGTGATGGAATGACTGCCTGGGTAGATGAGGGGAGAGCAGTGGCTACTTTGTCTACATTAACTTTAGCAAGGCTTTTGATGCTCTCTCACACAACATCCTCCTAGGTAGACTCAGAAAGTGCAGGTTAGATGAGAGGATGGTGAGGTGGATTGAGAATGTCTGGATGGAAGAGCTCAGAGAGTTGCGCTCAGTGGGGCAGTCTACTTAGAGGCCTGTAGCTACTGGTGTCCCTCAGGGGTCCAGTCCTGTTCAATTTATTGATCAATGACCTGGATGATGGACTTGCACCCTCAGCAAATCTGCTGATGACAAAAAAACTGAGAGGAGCAGGTGATACACCAGAAGGTTGTGGTGCTATTCAGAGACACCTCGACCATCTGGAGAGTTGGGTGGACAGGAACCTCATGAAGTTCAGCAAAGGCAAGTGCAGGGTCCTGCACCTAGGGAGGAATAACCTCATACACCAGTACAGGCTGGGGACTAACCTGTTGGAAAACAGCTGGGCAGAGGGGGACCTGGGAGTCCTGGTGGGCAGCAGGTTAATCAGGAGCCAGCAATGTGCCCTTGTGGCCTTGAAGCAATGGTATCCTGGAGTGCATTACAGGGAGTGTTTCCAGAAGGTGGGAGGAGGTGATCCTCCCCCTCTACTCAGCCCTAGTGGGGCCTTACCTGGAGTACTGTGTACAGTTCTGGGCTTCCCAGTACAAGACAGATATGGAGCTCCTGAACAAAGTCCAGAGGAGGATTATGAAGAGAGCTGGCCTAGAGAAGATAAGAAGGGATCTTTTATCATATAAGTATCTTAAGAGAGGGTGTCAAGATGTTGATTTTAGACTCTTTTCAGTAGTGCCCAGCAATAGGACAAGAAGAAACAGGCACAAACTGAGACATGGGAATTTCCATCTGAATATGAAGAAACACATCTTTACTGTGAGGGTGACAGAGGACTGGCACAGGTTACCCACAGAGGCTGTGGAGTCTCCTTCTCTGGAGATATTCAAAACCCACCTGTATGCGATCCTGTGCAATGTCCTCTAGGTGATCCTGCTTGAGCATGGGGACTGTAATAGATGATTTCCCAGAGGCTCCTTCCAACCTTAACTATTCTGTGATTCTGTGTTTCCGTGAACCAGTGTAGACATAGTGTGACTAAAAGCTCATTAAAACATAGAATATATATTACCTTCAATAGAATGTAACAAGTGGAGAGAAAGGAGGTAGTACAAAAGCTGAGACTCTCATGCGTTATTGAAGTGTAAGTTTGCATAATGTTACCTTGATATTCTTTCTACTAGATTTTTCATAGCTAACTTGCAGCTTACTTTTCTAAAGATCCTCTATCTTTCTTTTTCCTCAAAGGTATAGCTTTTAATTTCTTGCAAGTTATTTGTTTCAGATTTCTCATCTAAAAGTCTTCATGCTTTCAAACATCAAGTTCTTTGTCTCGCTACATCTGCTAAATATTATTTCAATATCATTGGAGATACATCTCTTAGAACTGATCACCTCCATCTCCTTTGTGAGATAGATAAAAATGTTGTTCATTTTATTGGGTCAAAGTGTTATTTAACTCTTAAAATCACAGTTAAATCACAATAGCCAGAAACCCTACTTTCATATCTAGCACTACCTACAATAATGATATTATTAGTATCTATTCCTTTTAGTCTTAGCTCGGCACATTGACAATAAATAAATAAATGTAAAGATAATTTAAAAAAAAATGAAAAGAAAAGCAAAAGATATTCTCTAGTTTACAAAAACAACAAATATTACAAAAAAAAAATATATTCTCTAGTTTTCTCATTTTGTCCATGTATGGTGTATTCAATTCTCTGACATTCTTCCTAGCAGAATAGGACTGAAACCTCCAACTACCCCTTGTTAAAGTAGGGATAGAAGATTTAGCCCTACTTTACAGCACATTTATACCTTGTGTTGGTTTAGGCTTGGATTATAAAGGAGGCTAGTCAGATACACTTTTCTTACCGGACAGTTTCAAATTATTTTTATTTTCAGGCACTGAGATGTTATAAGCATGAGCACAACTATAAACAGACAGATCTTGTAAATTGTTTCTTAGTGTGTTCACCTAGCAGCATATAGATAAATATGTAGATAGAACTACAGAACTACAGAAAGTACAAAACACATTATAGTGGAATAAATTTTAAAAAAAAAAGGTTAATTCTGAGTGTGGAAATTTTCATCAATCAAATCTTCCACTGAGGGTTATTCTTAAAACCCCGTGTATTAGGCCAAATATATCTGTATAATGCCACTAATATCTGTGAAAATTAATTTAAAAGACATATGTGAACTTGATAAATAGCTCTTTGAATCATACATATGTTACAGGAATTGCCATTTACGAATAGAAGTTTTGTTCTACCTCTTCTAAAATATATAATTATTTCTTATGAATATGTGTGTTTACTGTATCCTCTATAATGTAGTGTAATTTACCAGGAAAATTATCACTGCTTCCCTATACTACAGCATAATATCAATGATTAACTGTGTGTTCATGGATAAATTTTCCAAGAGTATTTTATCAGATCCATTCGCTCTGATATTGCAGCAGCTACTTTGATATTTCAGCAGCTGGGTTTCTGAAGCTTCATGAAGCATCTTGAAATTACCCTATCCTTTTTTTTTTTTTTTTTTTTTTTCACGTTGAGATAGGGATAAACTCAAATCTTAACTTAAAATTAAAGTTTTGCATCCTTTTATTTTTAATTAATTATTACTTTAGACATTTTTTTTTCTAATTATTTTTCAGAATATTAATTTACTAATATATTAAAAAACTGGCTGTAGATTTCCAAGGGATCTTAATTCAGGAATGATTTCAGGGAATGAAGGTAAGAAGATGCATTTTATACCAGCAAGGTGGTAACTGGATCCTGAATAAACAAGCAGAGGAAAAAAAAATTCCATGGAATTCTGTTACGTTCTATATCCATAGAATTCTCGGAAAGAGTGGTTAGGCATTGGAACACGTTGCCCAGGGAGGTGGTGGAGTCACCGTCCCTGGGAGTGTTTAAGGAAAGTTTGGATGGGGTGCTTAGGGACATGGTTTAGTGGGTGATGTTGGTGCTAGGGGGGTGGTTCTACTACATGATTTTGGCCATCTTTTCCAGCCTTTATTATTCTATGATTCTATAATTCTAATCAATCTGTCCTATTTACCATGCAAAATTTGCATGGTGTAATGACTGCTTCTGTCCCCATTTTATATTATCCAATCATCAAATTTCAGTAATTATCTAAAATGTAATTAAGAATTTTATCATCCCCTTGATAACTTTGTGTATGGGAGGGACAAAAAAAAAAAAAAAAAACAAAAAAAAAAAAACAAACAAACAACTAAGCTTCTAACTTTGCATGCCTCTGGACTCTTTTTTTTTTTTTTTTTTTTTTTTTTAACAAAAAGGGAGAAGAAATCAACATTATCTTTAAAACACAATGATATAAATTTCAAAGTTCTCTGAGAAGCCACAGAAATAAGAAGGAAGGTGGTTTCAGTCAGATCTTCATTTTAGCCTTTTGTGTAGGATTTCTGTTAATTTCTTTATGCAGATGTCTGGCTGTAGAGACTGGAAAAATTTGGAAACATGAATACACACACCTCTGGTTCATTTATTACTCAAATAGCTGTTATTTTTAAATCTTAGTGAAAAAGTGATGAGGGCTATTATAAATTCTGTGATCTGATCCTTTTGTCATGCGCTTTTTATACTTGCAACATCCACATACTTTTAGCTGTTATGTCCTCATTCTCACCATTAACCAGTATTCTGTATTGTTTAGAGATGTCACAATTATAGTTTGCTGGGATGTGAACGCATATCTATAATATAAACTAGTACATTTTAGAATTATCTGAGAAAAGCAGTCCAGAAATGTAAATGTATGAAAATGCTCAAACTTGATGGCACATGTTCTTGCACTAGGTAATTTATGGCTCTCTCATTTAGTTTCATGCTAAAGCACATGGCTAGAAGAAATTCAGTTTGACTTTAGGGCACAAACATATATTGACAATTATTATACTGTATTCCAAAATCTAATACTTCATTTTTTGTGTGTGTAAAACACAGGTTAGGTCATTTGCAAGACTACACTGGTTATGGAAGCATATGACCACTTGGCAACTTAAAAGTGCATTGTTGCCCTACACTACTATACTGGAGTCTATTTTATTGAAAACAAAGAGAGCTAGATATTCTTTCCAACGATAAATGCTCATATAAAACAATTCAATAATCAACAGAAAACTAAACATTTCAGAAAGTTTCAGTAGTCACGTGGCAGGGGGTACTGGCTATCAATTGCACACAGTTTTGATGACCATAATGTGATAAATCTGTTACTACCATCTCTTTTGTGTTCTGATCATTTAAACCATAGCTCAGCAGCAACTTTTAGATCTTTAAATTGATTCAATCATTTAGACCTTTGGGGAAAATCTGCAGGTAGGGGTCTTGTGCCATTACTAACCTTCAGCTGAGTTCTAATTTTCCTTTTTATTTCCACTGCAGAAGCTTAATATATAAACATATATAGTTTCAAAAGTTAAAAAGAACTTTTGAAACTGTCTTCTGATAACTTACCTATGCAGTGAAGGCTGCTAATCTTTTTGCAGTTTTTCTTTAAAGCCAAAAATTACTGAGTTTTGTCATAGGCTAATAAATCTAATAAACAACCTAATTTAAAAATATAGCCATAGTGATACAAGACACGATTAAATGTCTGATGTCACAAATTCTGCTCATCAGCATAACATGTATGATTCAATAGCCCTATTGTTTGCAGAATTAGCTTCTTATTCTGTTACAATACAATGAATGTGTATATACAGCTTGAAAAAAACAAAAAACAACAACAACAAAAAAAAAAACCTGTATTCACATTGCATAAAAATGCAAAAGCATTTTTAATAAAATTCTTTTTATCACCTTTGGTTCCTTTCTATTACTCTCACATGTAATATACCTAACCAGAGATCACTTGTAGAGATTGAACCTGAAACCTTCGATATGAGGTTTCTTCCACTTGAAGGAAAGGAACTCAATCTGCCAATAACAATTGCGTATTATGGTCTAGTCATTCAGCATACAATATAGATATCTAGTGTAAAAGCAAGATGATGCAGTTATCTGGATCATTAGTTTTTAATTACTTTGGACATTGGTCTTTCAGCACTGACTGAACCAGTATTAGCACTATAGGTATGACTGAAGGAGACTGGCTTTGTTGACTGTGTTTAATTTCTTCTGATACCCTGTTGTGGAGTCTGGTATTGGTTTACAAATGGAAAAATTCTGGAATGTTCTATATATTGGATATATCTTTATATGTGTGTATTGTTTTGCGTGTAGGTGCTTGTTAGCAGGGGGCTGCAAGGGTGACCTCTGTGAGGAGAGGCCAGGGGCAGCCCCACCCAAGACACAACTGATTTCAGCTGTCTTCAACAGACCCACCACAGAGCAAATATGAGCCTAACAGCCACACTAGTGACACCTCTCTAAAAGTGTATCTAAGAACAAAATGCTGCACAACAGAAAAAGGAATGAGATAAAGAAAGTGTGAGGTACAGCTGTGTGAACATCAAAGTCAGAGAAGTAGAGGTGAGAAGTACTACAGGAGGTAGAGCACAGATTCACCTACAGCCTGTGGAGAAGACCACAGTGGAGTACATTGCCCATGGAAGAGTCCAAGCATGGGGAAAGCATGAGGAAGACGGAGCAGCAGGGAGAAAATATTTTGAAATTACTACAGTCCACTATTCCCCACCATCTCTGTGTTTCTTAGGATGGAGACGAGGAGGTGGAGGAGCCAGGAACGAAGGAATGAAGATCAGTTTCGAAAAGAGGGGGTGGAGGGCAAGATATTTTAAATTTTTGTCTTTGCTTTTTACTATCCAACTCCATTTTTAATAAATTGGCTTCTTTTTTTTTCCAGTCAAGTCTGTTTTGCTCATGACAGTGATTTCTAAGTGACTGAGAAGGATTATAAATTCTGACTCCCAACTACTCATAGGACTACCCAAAAATCAAACCATACATGTATGTCTTGCCCTCTAGACCCTCAAAGATCATCTAGTTCCAACCCCTCTACCATGGGTAGGAACACCACCCACTAGATCAGGTTGTGTAGGTCCTCATCCAACCTGGTCTTGAATGCTTCCGGGGATAGGGCATCCACAACAACTCTGGGAAATCTGTTCCAGTGTCTCACCACCCTCTGAGTGAAGATTTTCCTCCTGACCTCTAAATCTCCACTCTTCTAGTTTAAAACCAAACCTCTCCGAAAGGCCTCTTTACCCTCGAGGGAATCACTGGCTTCACATAGTTTAATGTCTTATCATACAATCATAGAATGGCTTGGGTTGGAAGCGAATTTAAAAATCATCTAGTTCCAACCACCCTGCCATAGGCAAGGATGCTACCTACTAGATGAGGTTGCCTCATCTAACTTGGTGTTCGACATTTCTAGGGGTGGGGCACCCACAACCTCTCTTGGCAACCTGTTCTAGTGCCTCACCACCCTCTGAGTGAAGAATTTCCTCTTAACCTCTAATCTACATCTCCCCACTTTTAGTTTAAAACCATTCCCCTCTCATCCTGACAATATCTGATTGAGCAGAGTTGCTCTCCATCTTTTTTATAAGCCCCCTTCAAGTACTGAAAGGTTACAATGAGGTCACCCCAGAGCCTTCTCTTCTTCAGGCTGAACAGCTCCAGCCCTCTCAGCCTTTCTTCATAAGAGAGGTGCTCTAACCCCTTGATCATCTTTGTATCCCTCCTCTGGACCCATTCTAATATCTTCACATCCTTCTTGGGCTGGGGACTCCAGATCTGGACACAGTGGACCTCACCAGGGCAGAGTAGAGGGGGACAATCACCTCCCTTGACCTGGCTGATCTTTGGATGCAGCCCAGGATGCAGTTGGTCTTCTGGGCTTCAAGCATGCACTGCTGACTCATGTCGAGCTTTGCACCCATCAGGAGCCCCAAGTCCTTCTCTGTAGGGCTGCTCTCAATAAGTTCTTCTCCAAGTCTGTACTCTTGTGTGGGATTGCCCTGGCCCAGGTGCAGCACCCTGCATTTAATCTTGTTGTCCAGTCATCTGCAGACTTACTTAGTACATATTCAAGTCCTGGATCCAAGTCATTTATGAAAATGTTAAAGAATAGTGGCCCTAAAATGAAGGCCTGTGGAGCCCCACTAGTGACTGGACACCATCCTGATGTAATCCCATAAATTGTAAGTCTATCAGTCCAATCCATTAGCCAATTATTCAGCTATTGTATTAATTGTATTATGTATTTTTCTAGCTGTATGCTGGACATATTGTCCAGAAAGATACTGAATCACAGAATCGCAGAATGGTTGAGGTTGGAAGGGACCTCTGGAGGTGATACTTGGTCCAACCTGCTCCACTGTTCAAGCCGGGCCAGATGCAGCAGCTTGCCCAGGACAATGCCCAGTTCACTTTTGAATATCTCTAAGGAGTTGGACTCCACAACCTCTCTGGACAACCTGTTCCAATGCTCCATCACCTGCACAGTAAAGAAGTTTTTTCTGATGTTTAGATGGAATCTTTAGTTTTTCATTTTGTGAACGTTGGTTCTTGTCCTGTCACTGGGCACTACTGTTCCCTTCAGGTATTTATACACAGTCTCTGGGCCCTATTCAAAATAAAATATTAAATATAAATAAATAGTATGTCCTGTTTGTGGGGAGGAAGAGTATGTAGTGGTTTCACACTGACAGACAACTAACCTCCACCACACCTCTCTCACACTCACACTCCTCAAAATAACAGGAGTAGAAAATATGATGAAATAGTTCATGAGCTGAGATAAGGACAGGGTGATCACTCAACAATTACTGTCATGGACCAATCATACTCATCATAAGGGAGACAAATGTAATTTATTGCTCACTACTAACAAACTAGAGCAGTGAGAAACTAAAAGCACCTTTGTCTCATGCACCTTTTTCTACCTCTTTGCCCCAAACAGTGCAGGGGAATGGGGAATGCATTATTGCAGTCAGTCTGTAAAGCTTTGTCCTTGCTGTTCCTTCATGCTTCACTATAACTCTCTTCCTCTGCTCCAGCATGTGGTCCTCCCATGGGCTGGTCAAATCACCTGATTATCAAGAAAACATATTCTGATGCAGATGTCCTGTTTATTGCCATGTCAGTTCCTTCGTTTTTGCTGGGAAGGAGATGAAAGGGTGGCTGTAAATTATTGTGAAAGGCCTGACTCTTCTTAGCATTACATCTAGGAATACCAAAGATTTAAAATGTCTCAGAAACCCAATTCTCAGCATTATTTCTTCACCCCATGTTTCAGTGCAAATAACTCTGAACATAAGATTTTATTCCTTTAATGACAGACTTCACAAGAAACATGATTAATCAAAGATGATTTTTGATATAAGTTAAGTCAGTAGTTTCTGAAAGGGTGAAGTCATGGTTTCTCTGAAGACCTTCTGCTGTTCCTCTAGAAGCATTTCTATCCTAGGAGACAAAAGATAACTGGAGACTGGTTTTGGGGTTGATTAAAGTATGCAGCATTCTCCATAATTAGATCACATCAGGAAAATATAAAACATATTTTCAGAATTTGAAAGCTATTATACAGATGAAAAATACTACTATAATTATGAAAATGTAGAGTTAATTAATTCTGCCACATCTTACAAGTTTAGAAAAGTTTAAATAAAGTGTTTAATTAATTATCTCTGACACAAATAAACATTTGCATGTATTTTCCATGTAATACAAATCAGTGCTCTTCTCTGAAGTTTACACTAGTCTTAACCTAGTTATAGCAAAGATGAATATGAAAATACAAATAATTACTGTATTTTGCTATGATATTTATTGTAAATGAATAGCTCAAAATCACTACAAAGCATGTCTTCTTAAATTAAATAATTTACAAGTCTTGCCAATGCTCTAAATAAAAACACGTATTTTTTTTTATTCCATATTTACATAAATAGTATGCATAATTGTTCTTTTGCATGGTTACTGCATAGGTTGATTTGACTAATATTAAATATGCATGAATTTCCTGCTATTCCCTAGGGCTTGCAGAAACAAGATGGATCTTGAGAGACTGGTTTAAAGTTTAAATTTAAAGAAGAAAATCCTTACAGATCCAAGCATCTTTGAATCTTCTTTGAATTGTGGAAGTCTAATTTTCACCTCAAGTAAACATTTAATAAATAATTATTACCTGATGATATATGAGCAGTGCCAAGATTAAGTCAATTATTTGTTTGTTTGTTTTTTTTCAAGGATTTAGACAATTCTACATCCAGCCACACAATAGGAAGGACATGATTGATCTTAACCATATTGACATTTTACAACACTTCACACTGATGAATTAAAATTTTCCAACCCAGCTGACCAGGTAACTGAATTTCAACATTAGTTTTGGAAAATACAATTCTTATAACACTGTACTCCAGAAATTGCTAATATCTTAGCTGGTTGCAGATAAAAACTTATAAGAACTATCAATAACAACATTTAATTAACACAAGTAACATTTTGTTCATGTTGATAAGTAGTTAATCATTTGTTATGCATGAAAGAATCTTGTGAGCTACAAGTATTGTCATTGTTACAAATGGTGAGCTTGCTTATAATGAAGTCAATGGGTTTGCAAAATAAATATAGCACACTGTGTAATAGTTTTACACAGATAGGTAGCTAAGAATCATCACTATGTTCTCACACTCCCCCTCCTCAGAAGGACAGGGGGAGAAAATACAATTGAAATAAATAAAAAAAGTTTGTGGGTTGTTATAAGGACATGGATATCACTCACCAATTACTTTCACAGGTACAGAACAGACTGAGCATAGGGAGATTAATGTAATTTATTGCAAACTAATAACAAACTAGAGTGGTGAGAACTAAACGAAAACTGAAACTACCTTCATCTCATCCACATTTTTCTACTTCCTTCTGCTGAGTGGCATGGGGGAGTGGGGAATGGGGGCTGCAGTCTGTCTATAATGCTTTGTTTCTACTGCTCCTTCATGATCACTCTCTTCCCTGTTCCAGCGTGGGATCTATCCCACACAGTCTTTCCCAAACTGATCCTACATTGACTTCACACAGACTGCAGTTCTTCAAGAACTGTTTTAACATGGGTGCTTACCATGGGATGCCATCTTTCTGGAACAGCCTGCACCAGCATGAGTCTTCCATGGGCAACAGGCCCTGCCAGACCTCCTGCTCCACCACGTGATCATCTCCACAGGCTGCAGCTACAGCCCAGGGCCTGCTCCTGTGGGGACTCTCCATAGGCCACAGCCTCCTTAAGTTCATAACCACTTGCTCCACTGTGGGTTCATCCACAGGCTGGAGCATGCATATATGCGCCAACATTGTCCTCCTTGGGCTGCAGGGGGACAGCTGGCTCCACCATGGTCCTCTCGACTCCCTGCCAGGGAATTTCTGCTCTGATGCCTGGAGAACCTCCTCTCCTTCCTTCACTAACCTGGGTGTCTACAGGGCTGTTTCTTTCTACATTTTCCTCTCTCCCAGATGCTATTGCAGAACATTTTTTACCCTTTCTGCAATCTGCCCTCATGGGAATACAACCAACATTGGTTTAGCTTAGGCCAGCAGTGGGTCCCTATTGAAGCTGGCTGAAGATGGCTGAAGATGGCTCTTACCTGACATGGACCAGTTTCTAGATGGACCAGTTCCCACAAAGGCCACCCCTGTGTTTCCCCCACACACACACTACAAAAAGTTTTCCTCATAAACCCAATATACCTTGTTGAAAGAGAAGATTTAAATCTGTTATCCCTCTCTATATAGTGCATATCTCTCAGAATGCTAATGCATTCTCAAAATGCCTTAACATAGCCTATATAATATAAATACCGTACATGCTTGCATATGTATATAACTTGCCCCTCTACAGTTTATAGGGCTATATAATTGATAATGGTGAGTTTCCTGGGAATACTGAAATAGCTCTCCTCAACTAAGACATAATCTTATACTCTTTGAGTAGACTGTAGGAATATGCTGTTGAGTGGTAAGAATCTTAATGGCAAGAGCACCAGATGGGAAGCTGGTCCAGTGCCCTGCAAGAGAGTGCAACCACATCAGCACAGGCAGGGGAATTCAGAGGCAGGTCTAAAGTGCTTCTAAAGCTACTTCTTAGCCAGCTTATAATGAGGATTTCTGAAAGAATCTGAGCTGTAAAGGGAGGGAAAACAAAACAAACAAACAAAAATTAAACAGGAAGATAATTGCTACCAGGGCCCTTGGTCAAATTATAACAACAGAATGTTTAGAAACCACTCATTATCATTGGTTATATGCTTATGCATGTCAGCTAACTTAGCTGCAAATGTTTCACAATTACATAAATGAAAGGCAATTCTTTTTAGCTTCAGGTCTCTGCATAAAATAGCCCCTGCAGCTCTACTAAGTGACACCTCTTTTGACCCCTCCCAAAGTTTAGTATGTGACATACAAGTGGAAAGAAATGCATACTACCAGTAATAGCCATTATGTTTTCCTGAATCTGTAGATTATAAGAAGATACTGGATATTTTCCAGTCACTCCTCTAAACAGAAGCCAATGTTTATTCGTATGATGGTTAGAAAAAATATAAACAAAATTTGAGGTGACTTCAATGTGAGCCAAGTAGTGTAATGAACCTATAAAAAGCTTAGTGAGATGCAGTCAGGCTTGCAGATGTGTTTACAAAAAGGAATGTTTTATTTTCATATTTATTATGAGCTTTCTCTGATTTAAGACTACTATATATTGAAACTGAGTAAACAGGCCTTTATTTACATAAACGTCAGCATACCAAAACAAAACTATACAAAAAAATATTTCAAAATGGTATTATCGTCGGTAAGTTTTCTGTAATTAGGGAATAAAGAAGCCTCATTGAACCCAAGAAACAGTTCAGAAAGGCGATTAGAAAAAATAAATCAATACCCTTAAAAATAGTCATGCAAAGATGGGATTCTAAAATGTTGTTTGTTGGATTCTGACTGCATGAAACCATCAAAGTGCAGCACTCCAGTAACGTTTTAATAACATGTTCAGGTGGTGACATAGTAGGCAGCTTTTTGCATTATAGTCCAAATGTCTTGATGCATAATTCTAGCATATGAAAAAATAATTCATATAAGTAACCTTGCATAAGTGGGTCTTTACTTCTCCATCAGCTGAAGTATGGAATGGTGATGAGCCTGCCCTTTTATCAGAGTGAAGACCAATTGCATGGTAAATACTAAAGCAGATATAGAGTGATATTTTATTCTGAAAAGCACAGAGGACTAAATAAAGTAGAGGACTAAATAAAGTACAAAACAAAGGATATTTGGGTCCTTCATGGTTTAAAAATTCTGTTCAAAATGTTAAAGTGAGTAGGTTTAGAACAAATGAGTTTCCTTTATGAGATACTGAGCATTTTATTTTCCATACCAAGTCAAATACTATTGATTTCTAAAAGGACTCAAAATTTCCTGAGAAACTGTCTCTCTAACTATTCCCATTGAAGTTAATAGCATAACTCCCACTTACTTGTCCAAAAGCAAGTCCTAAGCGTATAATAATTAAATGAGCATTTGCCAGGCTAATTGTATAAAAGAATGGTTCATTCTTTTCTTCCATGAATGTCCTAAATATGAAGTGATTTATGGACAATATTCCTACTGTTAAACTGGTTACTTTGCATAGTGACAAATAATAATCATAAAGGGATATTATTTTGGAATATACTTCTTACTGCTTATGCCATACAGATACAAATGATGGGAAAATGCTGTATATCTGTTCTTCTCCTTTGGGAATATTTTAATGGCAGGAGAAACTGGCTAATTCTTGCCTAGATAAAATCTGTTCAGTTTTCCTATGCTTAGTTCCCATATGTTCGGGTCCTCAGGAGATGTGAGTTTTTCCATTATTTAATGTGGCTTCTACCACATCCCTTGGGAGACTGTAATACAGTCCAATAAATCACACCATTAAGGCCGCTTTTCAGCCTAAATTTCCCTATATGTATATATGTATATTTATATATTTATATACACATACATGCATATAGACAGTAGTCCTTTTATGTAGTTATATATACTACATATTATATATATATACGTAAATATATATATATATATAATGCTTCACAAAGCCTTCTGTCAATGCTCTTCATGTCACTTCGTAATAACCTCCACCAATGCACAGAAAGTGTTACAACCAAAAGGGTGAAGTGATAAAGTACTGCTGTACTTTTATGAGCATGATTGCATGCAAAGACACAGAACTAAATTTGTTACAAGCATAAGTACTGCAAAGCAAGCAAGGCAAAGTGTGCTTTTATCTCTTTGTCTTTCAGTGTGCAAAGTGTTAATTCCAGAGAAGCATCCTCACCATCTGAAATACAAGCATAAACTCCACCTACAGGAGAAACACCTTCTTATACTACGTGCTCAGAAACAGCAATCAAAATGAGGCCAAGCCAAGGATTTTAAATATATGTGAGAACTCTACATTTAACATGCCAGTGGCATCCTGGGGAGTATCAGCAGGGATGTGTTTAGTAGGCCAAGAGAGGTTCTCCTCCCCCTCTACTCTGCCCTGGTGAGAATATTGCATACAGTTCTGGGCCCCTCAGTTCAAGAAGGATGGGGAACTGCTTGAGAGAGTCCGGTGCAGAGCCACGAGGATGATTATGGGAGTGGAGCATCTCCCTCATGAGGAAAGGCTGAGGGAGCTGGGTCTCTGTAGCTTGGAGGAGAGGAGACTGAGGGGTGACCTTATTAATATTTATAAATATGTAAAAGGTGAGTGTCAGGAGGATGAAGCCAGGCTGTTCTCAGTGACATCCAATGATAGGACAAGGGGCAATGGGTGCAAGCTGGAACACAGGAGGTTCCGTTTAAATATGAGACAAAACTCTTCATGGCGAAGTTGACAGAATGCTGGAACAGGCTGCCCAGGGGAGTTGTGGAGTCTCCTTCTCTGGAAACATTCAAAACCTGCCTGGTTAGGGGTTTCTGGTCCAGCAGAGGGATTGGACTAGATGATTTTTTAAGGTCCCTTCCAATCCCTAACATTCTGTGATTCTGCGATTTAGTGCAGTTGCAAAGAAAGGGGGCCAGAGGTTGGAATGGATGTTGGGACTACTTTGCTGCCTCTCTGCATATGCTTGTATGGTGTAGTGTTAAGAGTAGAGGGTTATTAACTTCTTACTTGTTAGTTTCACACTCATTATAATATAATGTGTGAACCCAGCACTTCTACATGAAGAAAAGACAGGAACTACAGACTGGAATCATTGTCAAAGTACTTTGAATATCCAGGAGCACAAACCACAGCAAAAGCCTAGGGACAGGTGCCCCTAAACATACTTGAAATTAAACATTTGAAAAATAAGCTTTCTGCCACTAAAGAAGCCATCAGTCACTCTCAAATATATTCACTAAAGATATAGATCACCTTTTCATCTCTTATTAGTGCTTTTAGATTTCAAGGGTGTTGTTATTGTACATTGGTTGTTTTTATAATTATTATTATTAACAGATGCACATTATCAGATTTTCAAATCCTGTATATTGACATTTTCCTCCTGATTTCCCTGGAGTTGTGACAATTCATGTTAATTGAGGATCTGACCCATCTCTCCATTCTGAAAGGGAATGTTTCTATATGGACCCCTTTTCTTCACTGCAAGATCTTTGAAAATGTTTGTTCAAGGTGATTTTTAGATTATAAACATAGAAAGAAAAGTATAACCGTTTGAATGCTACAGAGAGCTTTATTGAATATACAGTAGCTTCACTTGATTTCTTTTTCAGATTTGCATCAAAATGGATATCTATTCTAGACAGACTACCATTTAAAACAAGAGACATACCAAATGAGTAAATGAGGTTATATTACTAATTAGCATACTGTCTCCTACTACCTCCAATAAGCTACAAAATTTTGACTTCCATTTTATCACATAGATGAAACAGTTATCTTTCAGGGTTTGAAATTTCTGTGATCTTTATCCTTAATAAGCTCAGTAAAAGGCATTCAAATTACATCACTTTTGTCTTGGAAGTTAAATTGGGAAATATTGCATTCTCTGAGATGATAAACTCTGTAGAAGATAAATTATCATGAGAAATAGTTTTAATTGATTTACCATAATAAAAGTTATGTGACTTTGAAGTGCAAATGACACATTAAAATGAAGCTACAGTATGTTGATAATGCAGTGGCTTCTTTGTTAATGGAATTACTGACACTGCAGATGTTTGCAGAAGAGTTGTCCGTTAGTGTTAAGTGAGAAAAAATAATGGAAATTGAAGATATTCTTCATTTAAATCCAAGCTCTACTCTTCTTCTCAGCAAGTGTAAATGTGATATATTTCAACATCACATGAGGTATGGTGGCAGCCTGAGCCAGAAATTTCCACACAAGATAGTTATTCTGGCTTTATCATTCTTTATCATTATAACTACGTGTGATGAACCACACATGCCCCACTCACCATCCCCCCCAAAAAAAGAAAAAATAAATCAAAATGAGTCCATACCTCATTTACCCCACTTGAAAACTGAGCTAACAAAACAGCCAGAAGTTTTGGTTAATAGGTAAACAACAATGGAATACGTACCTTCCTGAGAGGTACCTAGTGTTAGTGTTCAAAAATAAGGAAAATTCACATGGGTCCTGGACAACAACACTTGTAAATGTTCTCTCTTTACCACCCTAAGAATCTCGTTTTCGTAGGGTAAAAATGAAAGCAAACAAACAAACAACTACCTTTATCTCACTGTTTTCTCACAACACTTTTTATCTCTGGTATCTTTACATTTACTGTCCAATGATTTTTCCACCTTTATCCAGCTCTTTCACCTTCACTCTTCTGATTTTACAATCTTTTTCCCCACTCCCAGCCTTTCACTCTCTCTTCAGTTTTCTCTTACCTGTGAATGTTAGAATTCATTTTCAGTTTTTCTTTCCTTGCAAAATGTTTCTTGCTTTCCTTGCATAGAATTTGTATATATTTTCAGTCCTTTCTCTGACCTTTTTCCAGCTGTCATATAGACATATATCCAAACACACTCGCATTAAACTACTACATCCTACTGTAAACAAATCTGTTTCTTATGAGACTTTTTTTTTTCTTCCTCCTTGCTTTTTATGAACTGAGTTGAAAATTTCTGATATTTCCTCATCTTGTTAATTTTGAGCCAAAGCAATCTAATAAATAAACTATTTTAAATCCATTGGGTTAAGAATCTATGAGCTCTCTGTCTGTAAGAATGCAACTATGTTAAAACGCGTTATTGCTTAGAATAATATTTTAATCTGATTATTATTTCAAAAAAAAATAATAAGAAGCAGTGCTAGTTATAACATTTTACATATTTACACCAATAATGCTAGTATGTTATTTAAATTTTTTATATTAAGTAATGGACAAATATAGATAAAATAGAAGGGATGGCAATAAGCATCAGGTTCTTGCTTATTCATTCATTTGCCAATTTGCTACATTCGTATATTCCACAGCCTTTCAGCTTGACAATATTCTATTTGATTTTTTTTCAGTATCTGTTTAAACAAAACAAAACAAAACAAAACAAAACAAAACAACAAAAAAAAAGATGTTTATCTCTTTAAATTTTTGCCAGGAAGCTGTCACTTTCCCATTTACTCATGCTATGTTGTGACAGAATGTGTCAGCTTCTTGCACAAATGAAAAGAGATATAGACCTGTATTTACTTTAGCTGAAAAATAAGTAGTCATCAATTCTGAGAAAAGTGTTTTCCAATCTGAAAAGATGGATAAATAAGAGAGGTTTTGCGAAGTAACTATTTACAAATGCTTAAAAGAATGCAAGCCAATTCACCAGCACTGAAACAGGAAAAGCTTTATCCTATATTGGACTGAAATGCTGGAACTAATCAGTGACAGCTAAGGAGAACTGATAAACTTCTTCGAGAGATTCTTAGAGAGATTTTATGTCTGTACATATGTAAGACGGAAATGAAAAAAGGAAGGTATGCATAATGTGTGTACCTCTTCTTTAAAATTCTTAAATCTTTATCAGTCATGCAGAACTCAAATTTCTACCGTGTAACAAGTGAAAATGTAGGTTGTAATTAGAAAAATCACTTTTTCAAAATGTTCGTTGGAAATATTAAGAAAAAATATAGATAGCAGAATCCTTAAAATGTATTATATTCTAACTCAGAAAAAAAATATTCATTTTATATTATATAAATAATTTTATATTATATTTTTATATTATATATATTATATATTATATATATTATTTAAATACATCATGAGTCTAGGAAATGAAAAGCAAAACTGCCCATTAAACATAGAGGTAGATGTCAAAAAAAGATATCAAAATGAAATCCCAGATCAGCCAAAATCATGAGTACCCACTGATTTTTTAAAGCACCATCCTAAAGGTTAAATCTGCAAGTTAATTTATGATGCAGCACAAAAAATGGCTGTATATGGCACAGTACAGAACATAGTACAGAAACCATCATTCTCTGTAAATCAAGAGAAACAAAGAGAAACAGTTTTCTATCCTTGGCTGACACTGCAGTAACACCACTATACTTCCATTAGTACTGGACCCAAGGCTGCTGTGTGTACCACAAAGGCTGCATTCTCTCTTACATATATTTCTTATGGAATCAATCCATTGAGTCATTTAGCTAAATGTTTCCAGGATATCTTCCAGCTTCAATGGGGCTTCTCCCACTTGTCTTGTTTACAGTAGCCTTTCAGAGGAGTTAGAGGATGCCAGATGGATGCAAAGTCCAGCCAGCCTGCTTTTCTGTTCTATGCAGATTATAGATTATACAGTTTCTGTAGCTGTGTGGAAAGACTACACAAGGCAGCTTTGAAACACAAATTATGATGAAAAAGCAACAGAGGGCATAGATCTGAATCTGTGTCTATGATTCAATGAGATTTCATCCATGATATACAGGTTCTTTATAACCAGGTCTGACTATGTCTCTCATGGGCAGGCAATATGTAATACCTAAAAGTGCTACTGTTTTATACCGTGCACTCCGTTCAATGAAGAAATGAGGATATTCATCATATAGCAAGATTGGTCTGTCATCTTTTCATGGTCACCAGTATGTTTTCTGTGATACCAGTCAACATCAGTATTAACAACAGTATTTTTAGAAACACAAAGAACCCTAGGTATGTTGGAAGTCCACTTTCTTAATCACAAGACATAGATGGAATAAGTAACAACCAGATGTCTGTGAATATTTAATAGTCATCATTTGCCAGTCCTCCCTACTGCCCTTTCACTAAGCTTCTATATCAATCATCAGGGAAACACATCTTTTAAGGACATTGTTAAATAATAGGTAGGGTACACAGCTACTATGGTTGCATGTCCTATGCATGTATCTGTTCTTAGTAACAGCTGCTAGTAAATTTTAATTACCACATTTTGCACCAAAAACTTTTATTTCAATTAGTTCTTTTACACTATAGCATTCCAATGAATGAACTAGTCACTGAAGAACAGGGTTCTGATTTCAGTAAGCTAGTGGAAAGCTTTCTTTGCAAAGATAAAGGCAAAAGAGTTAATAATCTGTGTATCTGAAGAGTTCAATCTGTAGGGTTCAGTGACTAACTCCCTGTATCTACTCTGCCCAAACATGTATTTTTTGGCAACTCTGCTAGGGAAAATTCTGTAATAATTTCTTTGTATAGCTGCTTTCCCCCTGAAGAGTAAGCAGGACAATTACCTTGTGAAGCCCATGTGAAAAATTACCTACTGGCTTTATAGTGAATTAGGTCTTCCTTATTTTGATACTTTTTTTTTTCTTTTTCCTTTTTTTTTTTTTAATGTTTCATGCAGTCACAAATAAAAGACTGCAGAAATAAATCCTATATATGCATGAATATGTATGTGTGTGTGTATGTCTGAATGCACGTGTTTTAATAATTCAAAGTCTTTATTTCATCAACACATGAGAAAGAATAAAAGCACAAACAAGAAAGAAAAAGCACTGTATCAAGCTTTGATTAATTCATTTTAATCAAATATTCCTGTAGTAAATCGCAACAAACACTTATTTGGATAGAGGTCATATACATACAAAAAAAAAAAAAAAAGTAAAGTCAAGGTCATTATATATGAAATTTCTCTAAAATAAACACTTGGGCTTTAGGATATTTGTTCACTGACCCTGAAATGTCAGCTTGACACTGATACTAATGTAGCACACTTGTCTCTAGAGTTTATCCCACTATGCAAAGGTGTCACTGTGAAAATCCTTCTGAAGTGCTTCAAGTGCATTCTAGAAACCATCTGCATATGTTATTTTATTGCTATGTCTCATAAATCAATATTATGTGGAAACATCTATAATTTCAAATTATATTAGAAATAGGATAGCCACAGTGCTGCACGTTAGAGGTCCTAATGACACCAGTGGTACAGTACTTACATTTTAAACATTTTATTGAACAGCTTGAAGTTATTCAGCTTATAAAACCTCCAGACTGTTTCCTCACAAAGCCCTGGGGCTCTGACCTAGTAAAGTTCAGGCTGCTGAAGGCAGGGGAGGAGTCCTACTTGCACTTGCAAATGGATAAATAGTAGAAAACATCAGTAGAAGCTAAAGATCTGAATGCAGGTGGCTACATATAATCAATACAGCTAATAATAAGTAATGACATTTTTAAATATGTGAAAATGGTGCTGTAAAATAACTTCCATTAAATATACAAGGCACCAACAATAAGAAACAGGGTGCAATAATTATAAGCGTAGGTGTCCATTCGTTAGCACTTTCAATCATAATGCTGTGCGGCAGGTTGTTAGCCCTATTTACTTTGGAAAATCATCAGCCACCTAATAACCATTTCCTGGTTTTGGACTATGTTACTGCTGTGTACTCTAACACATTACTCATTTCTCTGAGTTATCTCATTTGTATCATCATCCTACTCTGAGTTTGAAAAGGACATGTGTCAGAAATTGTAAAAAGAATGATTCCCTTAGGAATTTCTCTTTATCTTACCTCTTTCAGATGGTTTTGTCAGATCAGTGGATGTTGTAGAACAGGTTTTATTGTTCATTTTCTTTCTGTTTGTTGCCTGAATGATAATGATCATTTTCATATTTTTATATTTAACACTTTTGCTTTTACATCTTCCTATTAATTTTTTTCCCACTACATCAATACAAAAAACACCCCCTGCAGATTAATATTTTTATCTGAGATGTCCTGGGTTATTATTCCTCATCCTCAACTGTTCTTCCAGGACAGCATATTGGCCAACCCTAAATGAAAGACTCAGTTTCCATAGAAATTTTTCAAAGATTGTAAATACACACTACTCAAAAGCAGTTTTGTTCAAACTCCTATTAATATTACCTACAAGTTTAATGCAAGTTCCTCAAAAGACTAGACAAAAACAACAAATAAGAATGAAGGATACAGGATCTGGTCTACCATTTCAGATTATTCACTTCCAGAATAACTTCTGTTTAAATAGATATCGCTATGATTGCCTTGCTAATATACTTCAGTTTTTGTTGTTTTTGTTTGTTCGTTTGTTTGTTTGTTTGTTTTCTCACACATACACAAGCCACACACTGCAAGCATTCAGATTTCCCTTCAGAATTCATTGGAAACCAATTCTGTCTGGAATATGGCCTTCATCTTTATCAGCAGCTCTTGTTGTTCAAGATAAATACTTTACAAAACTCTGAATATTATACTTTGTCATACCTCAGCAGATCAAACACTCGTTAGTTTCACAAAAAATGTACCCACACAACTCCCAACATGTTGAAATACTATTCAAACCATAGAGATAGTTTATTTGGTGTGATCATATGGTCTAGATTTTGTCAGATATGAAAAATATATCCTTTAATTTAAGCTGCATGTATGTATGTATGTCATTGCATATTTACTTCGCACATCATGGTTAAGCCTCTAAGGGCCAATTATAATTTTCCCACTTTGGCCCAACCAGCTGTGGCTGGTTGCCTTGGAAATTATAGCAGGTGGGGTGAGAAGCTGATGGTGGAAACAGTTATTTCTCTAATACAAATCATGAGCAAATTCAGAAGTTCCAGTTGCTGCTATACAAGACCTGTTATCTTAGCTACCATTACCAAGTTAGTGAAGGACTTCAGAACAGGGTGAAGGGTATAACAATTTATATCTCAATCTGCCCCACCTATGTATAGGTGAAACCACTGAAACCTCTGCAAATGTATGGTTGGGTCTCCTTGGATATAAGATAAAGATCTTATATTACACCATAGGTGCTTAGAAACTTGTTTACTCTTCCAGCTCCAGTTATTGTTGCCCTGTTTCAACCCCAACACAATTCCTGCTTTTGAACATATTCTGTATTAATGCTCTAATTTGTCTTGCCAATATACTTCTTTTCCAACATAGTACTGTGCAATCCCTTTTCAAGCTTCCATAGCTAGTCAGAAGTCAAATGTCCTAATACCTTTTATTCTATTACTTCTCACTAACCATTGTACTAGGTGTTCTCATGTAGTCTAGTCAAAAGATTCCCATTAATGACTTGTCATTTGTAACAGCCAGATCTTGTTTCTTTTCTGACAGTTCCAGATAATGTTTTCACTGCAGGTCTTTTCTGTAGAAGCCAAATGGAAGCTGCCTCATGCAGGGTTTATATACTCCCTGTATACAAGCACCAGGTTAAAGCATTAGATTCCTGTTAATGGCACAAGTCAGCTTCTAGTCTAGTACAATGAATTTTCCTTTCAAGTTTCATTGTTCATGTAGGAAATTCGGTCATATAACATAGCCTACAAAGTTAAATATCTACTGTTAAATGGTGTACAAAGCAACTTTTGCAAATCCTACAATGTTATGTTGTAGACCGGTCCCTTGAGGGACACCACTCATCACCAGATTCCACCAATGATTCCATAAAACCGTTGCCAACCACTCTCTGGTTGTGGCCATCGAGCCAATTCCTTATCCACTGTATGGTCCACCCTTCAAATCCATATCTTTCCAGTTTTGATATTAGGATATCATATGGGATCATGTCAAAAGTCTTAACAGAAGTTCAGGTAGACGACTATGTGGAGGCACTGTCATGGCGGTGGGGGAGGCATTGAGCAGGGCCCAGCCAAAGCCGACAGAACTCACAATTTTGAGTACATGTTTGGCACTGTTGGTATTCACTGAAATCACAGTTGCAGCCCAAGCAGTTGGAATTAAATACATAGGAATGAGAAATTAACAAGCTGCCTGTAATGCTGCATCTGCTGTTGGATATTTGACTGGCAGGCCAAGAATATGTCTGGTAGCGTCTGGTTCAGGTTTTTTACATGCACTTGGTGGGTTGAACTGTTGGCCTTTGATTGTTATTAGAGGGTCTTTTGACAGAAATAAGGAAACCATGGGAGCTTTCCAAGAATTTCCACAGGTGGTAGGCTGTACAACAAACTATCTGTCTGCCCAAACAGCCTAGAAGTTATTCCTGCAGTTATTGAAAAGGCTGCAAGAACCAGCATGTATGGTTGTCCAGGTTCCTGTTATATTGACATACCTGGGGATTTAGTGAATCTTGAGGTGAACAAGGACTCTGTCAACTATGTAGAATGCTGCCAACAACCTCCCATCAGCATGGCTGAACACTCTGCTGTATCCAAGGCAGCGTCTATCATTGCTGATTCCAAGCAGCCTCTGTTAATCATTGGCAAATATGCTGCTTATTCAAATGACGGAAACAACATCAGAAAGTTGGTGGACCTTTGTGGACTGTCTTTTTTGCCTACACCAATGGCAAAAGGAGTAGTTCCTGATAACCATCCAACTTGTGTAACTTGAACAAGATCCACAGCATTAAAGCATGCTGATGTAGTCATCTTGCTTGGTGCAAGGTTGAACTGGATTTTGCATTTTGGTCTTCCACCAAGGTTTCACAGAATCACAGAATGTTAGGGATTGGAAGGGACCTTAAAAAATCATCTAGTCTAATCCCTCTCCTGGACCAGGAACACCTAACCAGGCAGGTTTTGAATGTCTTCAGAGAAGGAGACTCCACAACTCCCCTGGGCAGCCTGTTCCAGCATTCTGTCAACTTCGCCATGAAGAGTTTTGTCTCATATTTAAGCGGAACCTCCTGTGACTTGTTAAGTTTCATCAGGTGGTCTCCAACATGCTCATCAATTACAGTGGTAGGGACTTTGCTCCCCCAGACTCCATCTATAGGTTCAGGGAAATGAAAGACTTGGGATGCCTGACTGGCAGTGATTGCTTTTGAGTTGTTTGATTATTTTTTGTTTTTGTTGTTTTCAAATATTTCTGTCTGGATTTACTTATTTTAATTTTGCACATAAATTTTGATCTCTTGCATGTTTACTTTGAAAAGACCACCAGACTAAAAATGCACTGAACATACATTAAGCCACAGGTCCTGCCACAAACATGAAGTTTTTCCATTAGATCCATTCTGTTACCTTTGATCTTCATAATAACTTTTGAGGGAAAGACAATGTATATAATTTTCTTATGGCATGGACTTTTATTACTGAGAGAAAATGGAAATTGTACTTTTGGCTCAGGTCACTAACATAGAAAAAAAGAAGACCCAAATCCATTATACTTTGAGAGAAAATTTAATAAGACTCAGTTCCCATAAGAGTCTAGTTTGCAAAGACTTTTCTTTTTCTGACCTTCAGATTAAAGGCCAAAACCAACTTTTAACAATCATTAAATAAGAGGAAAAACTATAGCAAAACAAAACACCACACCTCTCTTGTTCTCCTTGCTTTCCCATATGGTTCAGCTAACAGTTCTAAGACTGCCATACCTTATGAAATTTCCTGATGAAATTGTAGGAAATCATTTCATATTATTACCAAGTAGCAATTTCTGTAATTTCTATGACCATGACCCAGAATGAAAATCAACTCCAGATCCTACCCTTTGACTTGTCCTCTAAAGATCTTACCAAAATTCTGCCAGTGAGGGTGGCATTAACAGGAAAATGAAATCAGTTTCCAAGTTTAGACCTTTTCTATGAAGACCATTATGGTACACTCAACAGAAAACAAAGGTATGGTTTGCATCACATATCTGCATAGTAGTTGGTCAAATAGCCAAATGGAACAAGACTTAAAAGGAGATAAATTTTGCAGCTTATGTAAATAATTAATTTTCTAAACAATGAATTTTACACACACACAAAATTATTTTGATTTAATATTAAGTAACATATAGCTAGTGTTATCTTTGATGTGGATTTAATTTATACAGTACACTTTAGCAAAGGGTTACAAAATGTGAAGAAGCTTATCAATGCCTTGACATCAAAGGAGAAGGACTTCAGATCTATGAAGTCAATTTCAAAACAGTACCAAGCAGTCATAGGCAAGTGATTTGTTTGTTTGTTTGTTTGTTTTCAATATAAAATAGACATTTGTGGGAGCAAGGAAAAAAAATAAAAGAGCTTTGAGAGCCAAAGTTCTGTAGGAAATGAGTTGTGTAGGAAATTACTGAAGCAAAAGGCAGGCATTGCAGTGGAAGAGGGTTGAACCATTTTTCTCTGTATTTTCCTTTACAGTAAAGTTACATATATACGCACCTTCTGTGAATATATTTCAGGTGTTAAAAGCCCAGTACAGAAAATGATCAGTGTGTCAAAACATTCTATACTTGAACATTGAAATATTCATTGTAGGCAATGGTTATAATATTTTTAAAAAATCTGAAGAAATATAATCAAACTGATAACAAAGATATACATTTCATTTAATACTTTGTTTTAGATATAGAATCTAACAGATATAAAACAGGATTAAGCCAATTTAAAGAAATTGAATTATTACTAATTTGGTTGAATTGATTATTTTTTGTGTATCCTAAATCATTTCCATGTATTAGGGAAATATTAATATTGTTCTAGTTTTAAAATACAAGGTGATATAAGAATGAAAATCAGCTTACTTTTCTTTGGTGTCTGAAAAAAAAAAATATGTCTGGAATATGCATTAAAAGAAGAAATACAAACAGTTAAATAAAAAAAGTTAAAACCTTTTTCTTGACTCAGTGAGAGACTTTAAGACAGGCTAAATGAATTACTATAATTCTAATTGAATGGGGAAGAAAAAAGGAGAAAGGGAAAGAGAAAAAGGTTATGTAAAAACTGACATGTAAGAAAACTGGTACTTTGAAGTTATTCTAGACTGAATAGGTTGAGAGGGATTTAAAGTCAGGTCATTAGCAGCTGGAGTTTGCTAGAGTTCATCAAGAATTGCTTAGTACATTGCTCATCAGGGGAAGCACGTATTTTTGTTTGTTGTGTTGTTGTTTGTTTGCTTGCTTTTTTTTTTTTTCCTCCCCCAAGCAATTCTAGAATTTCCTTGGGGTTACCTCATCTGAAGCTGATTAAACTACATCAGTAACACTGGTGTAAAACAGATAAGATCTGAAGGTTGCGTACTCCAAATCCAAGGTGAAAGTACCATAATCACTGCATTTACAAGTCCTACACCCTTGCAAAAATATCAGGAAATCCATTGAGCAAAGAATACTGTGTTCATCACTTTATATTATTGATTGCAAGTAATTTAAAACTTGCTGGTTTAAAGAATTATGAGCCTTGTTAGTAACAGAAGTTCAAACATCTGCCAGATTAAAAGACTCACCCAGAAAATAAAAGTGAATTTAATGCAAACAGTATGTCTGAATCAGGAAAGAACAAATTGATGATCATGAGAGAAGAGAGTTTCATATAAAGGAAACAAACGAATGAACAAATGAACAAAAAGTGCTGTTCATTAGTTTTGAGTGTCAAAGCACATTAAGCAGGACTCAGGTAGAACTTCTAAAATCTTTAGCAGTTTCCAGAAATTAAAATGTTTGTACAACTATAGATAGCATGTCTTGATTCTTAAATTCATTCCTGTGCAAGTGCAAGAAATCCAGTCAGCTGGTCTAGTCCTGAGAAAGACCAATCTCTTTTTTAAAATATTTACTTCTGGAATTGAAAAACAATGAAATATGTGGGTGTGTAATTTTCAAAGTAGGAGGACTTTAATAGTATGAACTCATTGTCACTGAGCATAAGAAATTCCTAAATTTTGGCACACTATTAATATGCAGAAAATGCAAATGTGAATCAAAAATAATATGTATGGAAATGATAATGTTAGAAAGGAGATTAAGAAAATTATTCATTTTAAGTCACTTTTAAAAATCATTTGTCATCCACTCATTTAAGCAGGATTTTTTTCAAAGAGTAACCTCTTCTCATTTACTCTACAGGTACCTTAAAGGTGGTTGTATTGAGGTGTGTGTTGGTCTATTCTCCTACGTGACTGGTGACAGGATGAGGGGGAAATGGGCTAAAGTTGCACCAAGGGAGGTTTAGGTTGGACATTAGGAAGAACTTCTTTACTGAAAGGGTTGTGAGGCATTGGAATAGGCTGCCAGGGAAATGGTTGAGTCACCATCCCTGGAGGTCTTTAAAAGACATTTAGATGTAGCGCTTAGTGATACAGTTTAGTGGAGGACTTGTTAGTGTTAGGTCAGAGGTTGGACTCGGTAATCTTGGAGGTCTCCTCCAACCTAGATGATTCTGTGATTCTGTGACTTAGTTAATTTTTGCTGTGGGAGAAGTATCTACTCCTCAGGTTCTGTAGATATCAGTAAAATTACAAAGTAAAAATGGAATTGGAAAGCATAAAACCAAGAAATATTGAGAGGAAATGTTTATCTAGGAGGAACGTATCTGAAGGAAACTCTGTATAAATTATACCACTTACAGATTCACACACTTTAGTGAGAATACAGATTGTTTTGTCCTGACCAACACTGCTCTTATCGTGTCATTCCCAGAGCTCAGATCATACAGTACTTCCTGTTTTGGTGGTGGCACAGAGCAATAGTTAAACCAGAAATAAAATAATAGTGTATGCTGCGCTACAACTGTCATCTATATATCTATGTTAGCCTATATATATATTTGAATAATATTTATAATGTAGGTAGATAATTAATATGTTTATTGGTTTTAAATCTCTGACCTCAAAGGAAAAGAGCTCAATTTATTTACTGGATATACCAGTATATCCTACTGCATAAATAAGAAAAATAATGCTTTGGATGGTGTGTTGCTGTATGTGTTTTTGTTTGTTTGCTTTTGACATACACATAAAAAATTTTGTAAAGATCAAACGCAGAATCATATCTTCCTTTCCATGCATACTGTATTTCTTTTTTAACTCATTCTTTTGTAACCTTTTCTCCAGATTTCTCTTATTAAAATATGACAATACTTCAAAGCTACAAAGCTTTCTGTGATTGATAGTAAAAGAACAGTCCTGGATATGTTCCAGTTATTTATACAGAATAGTAATCTCTTCAGGCAGTAATCTCATTGATAACAGTGTACTAGTCAATGAACAAGTTTTATTCCTTTGTAAAAGTCTTGTGTAGACATAGGTATTGATGAAATCTTCTCTAACTTTCAGAATAAAACATAGATACACAATTCTTATAAGAACCTTTTCCTGATCTGAAGTGGATATTTCCCACATAAAGTGTGAATATGAGAAAGCAAGATTTTTGAACCACAAACACTGATTTAATTCTTTCTGCTATGTAAGGTATTACTCAACATCTGGAAGAACCTGAGTTTGAAATGAGAGCTGCCCTAGGAACTTGTCCTTGCTCACATACTTCTTTATTGTAACCTGTACCTTGGCTTTATGGCATTCATGAAACCTCCTGAACTCTGAAACATCTTCTTTTTTAATATCTGTTTTGCAGTTATCATTCTTCTGTTTATTTATGCACAGGATGTGAGCCTCTAGCATGGGATGTGAACCTCTAGCATAATGCCAGTGAAGATCCTATGCATATCCACTATCGTTAAAAGACATTTCCATGGGAATTGTGTACAACAAATGTATCTAAATAAAAAATGAAAATCTATATTCAGCTTTTTAAATTTACTATTTAAGTTGTATCCAAATGCAGATGGAGTTATTGAGAATACACAGGGACATAAACATAAATTAGCATTATGTATCTGATTTTTGGTTCACTAAGTTCAACTAAATGTTACTATTTTATGACAAATTTATTAATATTTAGTTGTGTTTTTTTTTTTTTTTCCTCTTAAGAAAAGTCTGAAAACATAGCCTATTTCAAAATGTTTTAGAAAAGTATTTCCAATTGTTTTGTTGTTGTTGTTTATTTGTTTATTTTAATATGTCAGTTTCCAAGGGAACTGCTTTGGTGTTTGTAGTACCATTGTTCAACTATCATACTGGAGCTTTTAGACTAAAGTATTTGAATCATGCTTATTGCTCACAGGAGACATTAAGAGTGGAGATTTGCTGGGGACAGTTGAGCAGACTTCATTACAGCTCTGTCATTTCTGGCAATGACCAGAAATGATGTGAGCAGCTCCCATCCTTTCTGTGTTGCAGATGTTTAGCATTGCTTGTCTGCTGAAGGGTATCACTGACTCCCTGCTTTCTCTTTGATGGGAGGAAGGAAATACAGGAAGTTACATTAACTTTCCCTGAGCCACAGAAGCACCTATTAGAGGCAAGCTCTTTTCTATTTAACAGCTAAGAACAGTAAGAAAAGATAAATTATGAAGCAAGAGTGTTTATCCTATTTATTTTCTTTATTGCTGTTCTTGGAGAGAGACATTGCTTGGCTGTATTTTTATTTGACTCAGAGCTGAGACATTTCATATAAAAACTCTAAGCTACTCTACTTCACATCACTTAGCAATAGTCTCCAGCTAATGACAAATGAAGGGTTAGTTCACTTCAACCCACACCATTTTCTCATTAAAGAGTAGGCTCTCTCCTTCATCCATGGGGAAATAGAGAAAGGACAGAGGGAGAAAGTAGGAAGTCCCTATTCATATACTATCGGGGAAATCGTCCATATTTGAGGAATGCTTCAACAGTGCCTTATAGAATATTGGAAATACAGTCAAAAAAAAAAAAAAAAAAAAAAAAAAAACACCTCTTCCTTGGTCTTGATAATATCTTGTTATAATATGATAATATAATATAATGTAATGTAATGTAATGTAATATAATATAATATAATATAGTATTGTATTATGATAATATGAAAAAGCTGGCCAACATTATGAACACTGTCAAACATAGCACTTGTGGGGATAAGGAGAAATTTTTATGAACAGCTCAAAGTCAAAAAGGTGATTAAAGTTTCCATGTTTCCAAGCTCCAGAAATTGCACAAGCTACTCCTCAGGAACAGATACAAACTACCGAAGCTCTACTATTTATACAGTGATGTACTAAATAACATTATCCTATTCTTACAATCCTTACTCTGGTAAGACTTCCATATTACACTTAGGTCCCAAGAATTAAAAAATAAAAATACTAAGATAGTGGGAGATGACAATGGATTAAAATCTAGGAAACAAAATGAGATGTATATTAATACATTCCATGTTTAATAGTGGAAAAACTTTTCAAACCACCAGCAAACCCCCTTTTTTTTTTTTTTTTCTTTATTATCATACAGCAGTTCAGGGTATTATTGTTTAACAACTTGCAATTTACACAACAAAACAAACGTTAGCAGCCATGTCAGTATCCCATATCAGATAATCAAATGTTTTCACATCAAGTAAGATTATACAGCTGTTTGATTTGAATAATTAAGTATATTTATTTAAATAAACATAAAATAGATTTGGAAAGATGAAAAGGACAGCTGTAATGTCAGTGTATCAAAATAAAATGAGATCATTACCACTATATAGTCTAGGAATAGAGAAGGATGAAAACCAACCGTTCAGCCATAATGATTTCATTAGGATATATATGTAGAGAGATGAAAGGAAGAGATCACTAACAGATTGCTAGTGAAACAGAAAAAGTGTGAAAGCAGCCGAACGTGGTAATGCTTACAGAAATGAAAGTAGAAATGCTTCAGAAAATAAATATAAACTTTTCTTTGTCTAAGTCAGGGCACAAGCAAAAATAAAATACATATTTTTTCAATTCACCTCAGAGTCATTGATCTCTTTTAAGCATTGAGCCTAATGAGGCAAGTAGGAAAAAAACTATAATGGGTTTTGCATCTGCTTATTGTTGGGCTTTGACTATTCTTTGGAACTAAATCTTATTTTCTACAGAAAAGTCTTTTAAATTGTATCAATACTCTATTACAAATAAAATTATGAACATTATTTCATGATGAATAATTGCTGAGTTTTTTTAACTATAAATAAATATGTATTATGTCAGTTTCCAATCACACAGCTTTTGAGGTTGCTACATATGCTATACGAATATCAACTCTTTTCTGTAGAAAAGAATTCTGTAGAGCCACCATTTTTTTGTGGGTTTGAGTGTTGTGTTTGTTTGTTTGCTTGTTTGTTTTGTCCATGTATTATATAGAAAATAAAATGAAACTAGAGACTTTTCTGTCTTCTACGTAGTTGCTTATGACTTTTTTCAGTGTCCCAAAAGGGCCCTGGTCAGGCCTTACCTGGAGTACTGTGTCCAGTTCTGGGCTCCCCAGTACAAGAAAGACAGGGATCTCCTGGAAAGAGTCCAGCAGAGGACCACAAAGATGATACAGGGCCTGGAGCATCTTCCTTATGAGGAAAGGCTAAGAGAACTGGGTCTGTTCAGCCTGGAGAAAAGAAGACCGAGAGGGGATCTCATCAATGTGTATAAATACCCAAGGTGTGGGAGACAGAGGGATTTGGCCAACCTCTTTTCAGTGCTTTGCGGGGACAGGACAAAGTGTAATGGTCATAAGATAGAGCACAGGAAGTTCTGCACCAACATGCAAAAGAATTTCTTCACAATGAGGGTGATGGAGCACTGGAACAATCTGCCCAGGGAGGTTGTGGAGTCTCTGGAGATATTTAAGGCCCGTCTGGACGCCTACCTGGGCAGCCTGTTCTAGGGAACCTGCTTTGGCAGGGGGGTTGGACCCAATTATCTTTCGAGGTCCCTTCCAACCCCTACAATTCTGTGATTCTGTGAAATACCTACGTGAGATCTATTGTAGCACTGGCTGAAATATGTTCGTATGGATTTATAATTTCATACTATGTATCTTTACAAGGCATTTGGAAATGATCAGTAATGGGGCTGTCATGTGGAAAGTGAATTGTATATGTAATGTATTTTATAATTACAAATTGCAAACTGATTTTGGCACACATTTGTGAACAAAAGTGTTAGATTATATTAATTAAGCAATGAAGTTCTTCATATAGTCACCAATGTGATTAAGATGTCTTTAAAAAAAAAAAAAAAAAAAAAACAACAACAACAAAAAATGGAGATGACTTTATTGAGTGGGATGTCACCTAGATAATAGCCAATAACATTTCTAAATACAGCAATGTTTCTGAGCTTTCCCCAGTTTCTGGGGATTGTACTTCTTTTCCCACTGGAGACCATGATTTCCTTAAATGTTGCTGTGGTTTATCCCCAGCACTACGTGACACATGTCTGCTTGTCAGGTGTGACACACATGCTCCACAGGTGGAGTAGTGAGAGAAAGGAAAGCAGAGATTTCTTGGGAAGACAAATGCCATCACTCTGGATGTCCTCCCCCTCCTCCTTCTCTACCCCATATTTATTGCTAAGCATGACGTCAAATGATATGGGATATCTCTGGTCAGTCTGGTCTGCCCTGGTTCTGTCACCTCCCAGCTCCCTGTGCACCCTCAGCCTCCTGGCTGGTGGGGCAGTGTTAAAAGCTGAAAAGTCCTTGGCTCCGTGTAAGCACTGCAGTGCGGTAACTAAAAACATTGGTGTGCTATCCCCACTATTTTCATCAAAAATCTAAAATGCAATATAGGGTGAGCCACTACAAAAAAAATTAACTTTCTCAGTCAAAACCATGACATTTTTCACCCCTTATCCCATTGCACTTACATCATGCTCAGGTCCCTCATTAATCACCACCGTTCAATACACAGATATCTTTCCCTCATTCTAAGGACCACCTTTATGAAATGTCCATAAAATGGTCAGAAAATATTCACTAAGTTCTTTTTCTCCATTACTTAGTCTTTGTCTATTATGGTAGTCACCCAAGATAGGAAAGCTGGTGTTTTGCATGGAGTTATTTGATGCCAAAGCCAGCTCAGGTCACTGCTGTACTTGCACGGTGTCTTGTCAGGTTCATCCTCCATTGATTTGAGTGGTTCCTGCTATAGGAATTCCTATAACATGTAACTCAGATCATAGGTTACAACAATAGGTATATCCATCACAGTTTCCACCCCTGGTCCCTTCAGACCAGACTACAGGTTTTAACATTGCAATGCACTCCTCCCCTTGCCCCTGGCCTGGCTAGTGGCATGGGATTCCTGCTATAGTATTTGCTATAACATGTAACTTGAATAATGGGCTAAAACATTTTAAAGTCATATGCATTATTATCTCCACCCCTTGTCCTTTTGGACCAAGCCATAGAGTTTAACAGTGCAATGAACTCCCCTCACCACTGCTTCAGGCTGGACTCAGCCCAGTCCTTTGGCCACAATCTCTTAGAGGTGTACCTGCTCTGACATGGCCTTATCTATGAGCCACAGTCCCTTCAGAGTTCTACCTACTGTGCTGTGGACCAATCCACAGCCACAGGTACTTTGAGGTCTACCTGTTCTGGTGTGGAACTTTTTCTTTGGCCACAGTCCCTGCACAGATCCTCTTCAGAGGTACACCTGCTGCATTGTGGACTTATCCACAGCCACAGTCACTTCTAGGTGTATCTGCTCTAGTGTTGCCTTTTTCTTTGGCCACAGTTCCTGCAGAGATCCCTTCAGACACCTGTTGTGTCATGTTCTTATCCACAGACACAGATGTTTCAAGGTATTCTTGAAGGCATGGCCTTATTCATGGACACAGACACTGAAAGATGTATCTGCTGCAGCACGGACTTCTCTGTGACCACAGATGATTTGAGATGTACTTTACTCCAGAGTGGATAAATCTGTGACCAGAGATACTTTGGTGTATACGTGCTCCCACATGGATTCATCCACAGGTCACAGTCCCTCTGACTCAATTTAAGTTTGAAGTTCCAGCCAGTCCAGTCCGGTATCACAGGAATAGCAGTGACACCCTAGATGTCTGCCAGCCCAGGCTTGTGGCCATAGGCACTATAAAAACGTTCCCAGGCAGAGAAAAGCAGGATGAAAAAGAGTAGAGTAAGAGGCAGAAACAAAAGCAGCCACTAATAAGCAACAAATTCTAGCAAACAGTAAGGTAAAGTCCCATGGCAAGCACAGGACCATACCAATTATCAGCTAAACAGCTATAGCTTCTAAAAAATTCATCTAGCACACTCTACATTGAAATCAAAACTGTCATCTCAAACCCTTTAGGCCCCAAATTTGGTGTCAGGAAGAACTGTTGTAGTTTAGCTCTATTAAGCAGCTAAGCACCACATAGCTGCTTGCTCACTCTCCTCAGGTGGGATGGGTAGGAGTGAATCACAAAGCTAAAAGTGCAAGAACCCATGGGTTGAGATAAAAACATTTTACTAGGTAAAGCAAAAGCTATGCATACAAGCAAAGCTAAACAAACAATTCATTCACTAAGAAGACAGACACCATCACTCCCAATGTTCCCCTCTTGTTCTTTACCCCAGTTTTATTGTTGAGCATGACACTGCATGGTACAGAAAATCCATTTGGACAGTGTGGGTCAGCTGTCTTGGTTCTGTCCCCTCCCATGTCCTCAGGCACCCACTGATTCCTCACTGTCAGGGCAGCACAAGAAGCAGAAAAGTCCTTGTCTCTGTGTAAGCACTGCAGTGCAGTAACTAAAAACATTGGTGTGCTATCCCCACTATTTTCATCAAAAATCCAAAATGCAGTATGGGGTGAGCCACTACAAAGAAAATTAACTCTCTCCCAGTCAAAATCATGACATACATGTGTATAACCCTCCAGCCTTTACTATCTGTACCTATACTGTGAGACAGAAGGGGACAGTAGTCAATCACTGGCCTACAGGTTGGGTGTCAAAGTCAGGCTTGCATTCTTGATATGTCTGTCTGTTTCTGTACCTTAGCTGTACCTAAGGCATAAACACTCAAATATGTTCTTATGCAAGGTTCAAAACTTAGTGTGTGCAAATAAAGAAGTTTACTATATAAACCAAGTATTGCTAGCAAAAGTTTCCTTTTGTGTTGTCCCAGACCTTATTCTTTTCAGGACATATGAACTGGGATTAATAGTTACAGAGTGATAATATCTCAGGAAACATTTTGAGGCTTTTGTACATATGTAACTGTAGGTACATGAATATTCATGTCCAGGATGCCATAGTAGTACTGTGCTGTATGAACACTGCTAAAAATCTCAGTTCTCTTGATATTCCAGTAGCCTATTGTTTCATTTTCTTCAGCTATACTTCTCAAAATATTGCTCAGTGCCAATCAAAATTATTCAGGAACCTTCAGCTTTAACCTTGACAGACCTTTCTCTGGAAGCAGAAAATTACAAGGTTTGTGTTTATCAGACTTACCTCATACCCACAAGGCCTAGATATTATATTATTTTATTTTATTTTATTTTATTTTATTTTATTTTATTTTATTTTATTTTATTTTATTTTATTTTATTTGTTTAAGCAATAGAATGGGAATGCATCTAGTCATGTTGCTAGGTATACTCAAACTCTCCAGACTGCTTCCTATGCACATCTTTTTTGTTCAAATCCCATTTTTCTACCTACATTTTCCTTGGCTACTTTGTCATTATGTCAATTACTAACTGGCAGAGTGATATGTGTGACATAAATCTAGAACTACGTGCACTTCATTGGCTCTATTATTTTAATGTCAAAATGCATGTATGAGAAAAGCAGCAGAATGAAAGTTAGATTTTCACTCCCAAATAACTGAAAGGGAAAAAATCAGAAGCACCTGCAAAAATTACTTAACTTCTCAGGTTATTTTCCCATATACATAGATAATTTCATTCAATATCAAAGAGAATGTCTATGACTTATTTCTAGTGTGACTTTGTAGTGCCTCTAATTCCTTTATAATTTTACAGTTGATTAAGAGGGAAACAGACACAACATACTTCCTGTTGAAGGCTTTTATTACATTAATTGTTCTGCTTTGTCTGATTGCTCAGAACTTTTACCTTAAATACATACTTTCTATAAAAAGGTAACTGGCTTTAGATGTAATATCTATGCTAATTAGGTAACAAATGTGCAGCTATCCCTACAAACACATGCGAAAAAAACAATAGTTTTATAATTCAGTGGCTACTGAAGTCTGCTAGCTTCAGTGATTGGCAGATTGGGCTTGTCCAATGTCATCCAAAGTGATTTTAATATATTGGTAAAACTAAGCTTTTCATTTCTTTTTATCCAATACAAAGTGTCCTTTCAATCTGGGAGTGCTTTTGGGTCTTAGTGTGTATAAAACTGAGAGAATTCTGATTTTCCTCATATCAAAATAGCAAAACAAAGGTGTTCTGGCATTGCCTACTTAACAAGGGCAACAAAAGAAATGCAAAGAGGGATTAGCAGACAGGTTTAGCACATAGCAAAAATTTGAATAATAGCATATATAGAAGAGGAAGCCTGTATTTTGGCCAGTAGTAAATTCTAAGACTTGGGCAGAATGCCTGAAATGTTATTATTAGAATGAAAAAACAGAGATTTACTGACCATGTTACAACCCTGTCTTCATTTTCCTATATGACATACATTACACAGTGATGTTAAAAGGCTTTGATAAGGTTTGAAGTATTCTAAATGAAACATAAGGCTTTATCCAAATCAGGGGATCTTACCAGAGTTGTGGCAGCATCCTAAGCAAACCAACAACGGTCCATGAAAATTTTGCTCAGAATCCAACTAACCAAGTAACAATTATATATGTCATAATCCAATGTTCATATGTGCATGAGTGCTAGAATTTCATTTATTTCTGTGTTAATAATAACCTGTGGACAATATCTCTTTCAGCAGGGAATGTAGAAATTAAAGATGGTATTTGGAACTGGAAAAAATGGATTAAAATGAACAATTAAAAACTCTTCTGGTGCAAGTCAGTAAGGCATTGGAAAATCTACTATTTCTGTCTATAATATATGAAGCATCTATGTGTTACCATTCTAAGTCAGTATGTTAAGAATAAAACCTGAGTGTGACTACCATTTTACCCTTACTGCATAAAAAGACAGATTCCTGCAACACCTTGATCATTTGCCAAATCTTCCTGCTTTGGAGTAAGGGAACAATCCCAGCTGTTTGAAATTAACAAAAGCCATAATTGGGAATGTTGTTCTTCAGTGAAGAATCTGATAGCCCATGTTCTGATTTTCTACACTGGATTAGTGTAGTTTACTTTACTATCAGCTCCAAATCAATCTTGAATATGTTGTTCTAAGAAGGAAGAAAAACAGAGAGAGGGAACGAGAGAGTTCAATAATAATTTATTATTTTTAAGGGAGTATAAAGAAACTGGTTCACTTTTTACAAGTGGCTGTCTCCACTTTCCAGGAGAACTCATGGGTACTGCTCCTGAATTCTAAGGTTACAAATAGCTTAGGTAGTCACAACAGGAAAAAAAAGAGAAGGCTAAAACATTATTTTCCATAATGTTTCCATAATGTTTCTGTAGTTCCTTCCTTTCTTGGTCAACAATAATCCAAATGTCTTTTCATTCTGATTTTTTGCAATGTTAGTCATATTGAACAGATGTATGTAGAGTTGAGGCTTGTTGAGGAACAGTCATCTTTCAGGGACCTGGCAGTTTTCATTGGCAATAGTTGTTTGGAGAATTAAGAATAGATTTTTGGTTGTTATATTCTGCCTAAAATTTAGAGCTGTTTTTGCTCTGATATTAGGGATTACATTTTTTTTATTAGTTGGTGGCAGAATGTCAAGTATCTTATGTGGATTTTGAAAGACCAGCAGGCATTATTTCTATGTGTAAATAATGCCTCCTTATTCACATTATGCAATGCTTCAAGCAAGTGTTTGTATCAGACTGAAGGGTAGAGGATTCACACATGTGAACTGCGACTAAAAGAGCTCATTAAATTAAAGGCTCCCTTGGACCTGATATAAAATTCTTAGTCACTTCCATGCTGTTCTCATGTTATAATTCTTAGGTAAATTAATTGTGAGGGAGGTACTCTCTGTAGACTATTGAAACTTCAAATTTAGGACCTTAGTCAGGCAAATGTCCTATAGATCTCCAAGGGATTTATCCCAAGTAGTTTTCTTACAAAGGTTCTATCTCATATATGCAATAAATTCTGACATATTTTTATATTATAATATGTGTGTTGTGAGATGAGATATCTAATCTCTCAGTATATGTATGCAATTCTGCTTACAATAGATGTGGCAATATCCAGCTTAATTTTATTAGTCAATAGATGTTTTTCATTCACATCCAGAGATTTGGGTTTATTCTTCAAAGTAGAAATTGTTCTTATGACCTTTTATATTGAATCTAATCACACACATAGGTCACACACATGTTTGCTGAAATGTATGTTGATTATGAATACTCCTGATATTTTAATTATTTAACTAGAACCAGAAACAATTCTGATAGGAGACAAATATGGAACTTTAGCCATCAGTCTTAAATACAAATAAAATAAAATCGGAAAAGCTTATGTACTCAGTAAACATTTCACATGATAAAGGAATATTAGGAAGAAAAGAAAAAAAAAAAAAAAAGATAAAGGATGGAAAGAGTAAGAAATAATACTGCAGGCATATGAAAGTTGCCATCCTGATCAGAATAGACCAGTATCCATTCACTCACAGGTCTCTGACATTTCTGAGATGTTTCGTGGTTATACCTTCAATATGTAGATGCCATTTCAAATCATGGAGGTGTTTTGTTGTTGCTGTTCTTGTTTTTTCCAATTTTTGCTTATTGTTTCTAGCTGTTAAGTCTGGATATTTGTACTGTCCATATCACCTCTGAAACCTACTAAAATATTGATTCTTAACTCTGTGGGATACCTCACAATTTATGCACTAAGTTACAGGCATGTCAAAATGGTACTCTACTTTAAAATCTCAAAAGAATGACTACAGAAAGGTGGAGATGGATCACAGTCTCCATGTCCTTCTTCTTTCTTCTTTGTCTTTTTCTAATGTGAATTTTCTGCAACTGAGTGTATACAAAAATTTCTACAGAAATAAAATAATTTCTGCTGAAATACAAAATAAATGCCTAGGCCCCGTGGGTTATTGTCATAAGCATAGCATCAGACTTTGTTTTCCTTATGTGTATATGTGATATGTATGTGATTATATATAGCTGAAAAATGTTTCTTTGAATTTCACACATTTTGTCTTCTGTAAACTGTTGGTCTTTTTGTTTGTTTGTTTGTTTGTTTTTTGTTTTTGATAAAATTCATTTTCCTTTGTCCTTCAAACAAAAATCTAAAGTTTTCTTTACTAGGGAATTTAATAATTAAAGTCTGAAAAAAAAATGTTTGTATAAAGGTTTTCTGATCTTTTCACCACACTCTTTTTACTGCTCCTCTGCATAGGAATTGATGATGTAAAAATATAATGACCTTACAGTCTAAGTGACTTTTCTGAGCAGTGGAAATAGTGATTTCATGGGATGACTAAGTTCAAGATTCTATCTCCTTGAAATTTGTTTCCAGGATGTTAACTGCAAAGCAAGTTATATATAGCAGTAAATGCATGCTTAATTTGTGCAGAAATCATGGTGTGATGAATACAATTAAGAGCCTCGGAGGGAATAATTATATTACTGCATAAAGCTGGTGGATCTCAAATTGCTTGGTGCCTGGACTTTAAATTGGCCTGCGTTCCTGTTGTGAAAGTCATTCATAGTAGTAACAAAACTGCAGTCAGAAATGGGGTAGTTTCAAAGTCATATAAGTATATTTACTTTGCTGCTGCAAATGACACAGCCTAGAAAATGGAACCAGCATTTAGAAATAAATGAACAAAAATTTAATTCAATTAAAAACGAATGCAATCAATTATGAAAATAAAATGTAATAAGCAGTGTAGCAGTGTACATCAAATTGTTTCATGCAATAACGCATCTTATAGAAATTATAAAATCTTAGTAATTGCATTTTCTTTCACGTATACACAAGTAGCATGGAGTAGTTCTCACTTCTTCCTTCGCGTCCATTATAAGTACTTCTCAGAGGCTTTAATAAAGGTCTATGATTGAATTAAAAGAATTAAAAGCATAGCCTAAATCAAAAATTTGACTAGTAGACAATTGCCTCTTATCAGAGGGTTATATTCCTCACATAGTGAAATTAACATGACCAGAAAATACAGGACTGAATTCTGTCATGTTAACAGCCAAGCACAATTCAATGAGCTCACAGGGCCATATGACCTAAAGTATTTTTATCATAAAGATCATTTTGTAGCATTGCACTTCAAGCTATTCAACATTTTTTTTCTCCATTATTGAGTAGCTAGTGATAGTCTTACAAGAGTTTTACTTGACTCTGTGACCTAAAAGAGAAATTCCTGAGAACATCAGCTGCTGCATCCAATGTAAGGTTTCAGGCTTTAAAACTTATCCAGCTTTCAGCTTTTGGAAACCATTTTCTTATTATTCTACTTCTTTTTAAGCTTGTCAGGCACCCTACAAGAAACATGAAATTGTGTGTTACACTAGGAGAAAAAAAAAAAAAAAAGAAGACAGAAAATAAATAGTGACTGGTTTTAAGGTCAACAGCTGTAAAATATTACCCAAGGGAGAAAAACTAGAAATAGAAACTGAGATCTGAAACTGTGATTATGATGTGAAAAATAAAGGCTATGGGCATTATTCCTGAACTCTGGTACAATTTCTTTTCCCTTAACAATATTTTACAAAACTCTTGGAAACTGGATATTATTTACTCTTGATACATTTCTATTTGTTTGAAAAGAGGTACAGTGTCTGCTTTATCAGGAGCCCTCTTTATGTGAAAATATACAAATATAACTTTAAGGATAATATTTTTTTTTAGATAATGATATAGAACATGAATATCAGTCATCTAAAGATAAAACAACTTTATTCAAACTGTGAGAATCCTAAGACATTATGGTAATGTTGTTAACATCATAAAACAATGAGAGTATGACACTTACCTATGAACTTGAGCTTATGGAATTTATATTAGAACACTGTCTTTATCACGACAAATTTATGGTTCATTTTGATTTTATATTTTTGTTTTATTCTGGCTTTTTTATTTTAAATAAAACTTTTGTTCTGGCTTTTTTTTTTTTTTTAGTGGAAGTTTCATTCAAAGTTTATGTTATGGTAATGGAAAACCCATCTCAGTTTACCTAATCTGTCTTTTGAAAATACTTAGCAAAAATAAATAGATAAATAAATAAATTAATAGTAATAGTAAAAAAAGAAATGTCAAGTATTCAGGCATCCCATTGGATGGAAAAACAAACAAACAAAACTCCAAAAACAAACAAACAAACAAACACCTTATTAAGATTTTTTCCCTAATGAATTGGGTTTCTCGTTTGTTTTTGTTGTTCTGTTTTTCTGTGTCACTATATTTTGCTATTTTAGAAAGAGGAATTGTAATGAGTATATACCATTATAATTTTTCATCATTAACATTATCAATACATTAGTTAATGTTTCTCATCCTATCTGAGGGTGGATAGGCAATGCACACGATATCTTTAGTGGAATAAAAAATAAAATACTTGCTCATAAAAGTAGAATTGGAAATTTTCCAAGAAAAGGGGTTTTAATATGAATTCAACAAGTTTCCTTCTCATGAAGAGTCACATTGAAAAGTTTACATTTTCAAAAAATATTATCCTACAGCAAAGCAATAATAAAATAAAATATAAAAAAGGATTGATAAAAAAGGTATGCTTAACAATTTCCCTTGACTAAATTGTCTATACACTCTTAATGCCTCCATGTGGTATAATTGCCTAAAGTATCTAGGAAAATAAAACTAACATTCATATTTTAAAGAAAATGTACAGCATTGAAAAGGCTTTCAGGGTAGGGCATAACTGCATTACCTAAGCGTTCCCTAGGCTTCCAACCTTAGATGCTGCCACGCTGGGGGAACCTGGTGTGCTAGCTCTAAGGAACAGTACGGAGCTTAGAGTGGAGTGGAGGCACCAAGGCTAGGCTCTGTGACCAGGTGGGGACTCTATTGTTCTTGTGCACAACGAGACTGATAAGCTGCACCTTTTGCTATCCTGAGCCAACGACCTGTCATGTTTTGACAAATGCTGTACTCTAGTGTACTTTTGCTCATTATAATATCACTATAATACCAAAACACACCTCCATCCCCAAACCCACCTGCCTCCAAGGTGCAACCACCCCTCACTGAGCATGCACTCTGAATTTCTTGGAGCCTATTACTTTAAATGGAGACGGGAAAACTTTTCTTCAATCATAACGAAGATATGCTTGACTAGAGTCACTCAAGCTCCACCTATAAAATAGAAAATATAAATTGGCCTAAGAGAGAGGGGATGTTAGGGAAGATACCATCGTTAGGGAAGATACCATCCTGACGGAATACACCATAGTGAGGACCTCCTGACTCCTGGGATCAGTCGATGGACTGAGCCTCTCTTTCCCCCTCCCCCCATTGGGATGCCTTTGGGTGAGATTTGAACACTTGGTTATACTATGTGTCTCTGCAGAAACTTAGAAATCTCTATAGAGTCTCTGTGCCTTTTAACGCGTTAATTTCCAGGCTGTGCACCTGTGTCACCTGTGTATTTCATGCATGCTAGCTTGCTTTTGCAGACAGTAACTGTTGCCAGCAATTCAAAGAACCTGTGTACCTGTTGCTGTAATAAATTGCACTTGATTGCATTGTTCCTAGCTGTGATAATTCTCATGAAACACGACTAGAGTAAAGGTGGTTATACATTATTGGTGAATCCATGACCATGGTAGTTCAGTGCTCTGAATCCAACCAGACCTCTAACGGTTAATGCATTATTGGTGAATCCGACTAGACCCCTAGCGGTTAATGCGTTATTGGTGAATCTGTGATTGTGATAGTTCAGTACCCTGAATCCGACCAGGCCCATAACAGTTAATTGGCTACACCCCTTAACGTGACACACCATTTTTCCGATTTACATTGTTCCAGTCAAACTTGATGGTCAGTTTTTGAGCATAACAGAGATAATCTACACCCTACACCAAATCTCACTTGTCTAGACTTTGACAGGATATCTTATTGATAGTATTCCTGGACTTTTCTATTCTATTAATAGCCACATTTCAGAAAAGAGGTAATATATTATTGTATAGGCCTTCCCCATCATTAATTGCACAAACTATGACCATTCCTTCTGCTTCTTTTCCATTCAGTATGAAAATTATAATTCTGAAACGACAACATAAGATGTTAAGCCATATTTGGTATGATCCTAGTTTATTCACATTTATTTCATCTTGTTCTTTGTGCTGAAGAAGGTAGGTAATGCAATGGACCATCCAGCTTTATGCAAACAATCTCGTTTTCTCTCTTCCCACATCTTCACAGGTGAAAACCTTCAAGTTATAGCCCTTGGAGAAAGCTGAATCAAAATTAGCATGTTCAGAATCCATTTGAACACTTTTTTATTCAATACCTTTGCACAGATAAAGCTTATATCCAGCAGGACTGCTAGGAAACAATGAACGCCAGATGAGCTGTAGAAACTGCATAATATTGCAAATATAATCATGGAATCATAGAATCATAGAATATCCTGAGTTGGAAGGGACCCTTAAGGATCATCAAGTCCAACTCTTGACACCGCACAGGTCTACCCAAAAGTTCAGACCATGTGACTAAGTGCACAGTCCAATCTCTTCTTAAATTCAGTCAGGCTCGGTGCAGTGACCACTTCCCTGGGGAGCCTGTTCCAGTGTGCAACCACTCTCTCTGTGAAGAACCCCCTCCTGATGTCAAGCCTAAATTTCCCCTGCCTCAGCTTAACCCTGTTCCCGCGGGTCCTGTCGCTGGTGTTAATGGAGAAAAGGTCTCCTGCCTCTCGACACCCCCTTACGAGGAAGTTGTAGACCTTGTAAATAAAACGTCTTTTAAAGTCACATAGACTCAAAATGATCTCCACATGTTAACTGCTATATTAAGACTCCAAAATTTCCTGATAATATTAAATCATCATAAGAACTGTTTTAAAATTTATTTTATATGATACTTTTTATTTTCTTTCTCATTTTAAACAAATTCAGCTACATGTAAATATTTTCTAATGGCATTTTTTAAAGAAAAGTGGCAAGTATTTGTTAGCAATTAATAAGTGCTCTCTGTAACTAAGTATGGCACAGTTCTTGCCTTCATTTCTGAAAGATATTCACAGTGCCCAGATGTTAAACCACAGAAATTTATTTTCTGACTGTAGCATTTGGCTCATTGGCAGTGTCTATTTGCTGTCTTCTTGGCTTCACAGTTGTCTTTTGGCTGTGAAATGATCAGTATATTGATGTGATAAGTTATTCACTAGAATCCCATTGTCATTATTAACCCAGTTACCTAAGCATATCATGGAAACAGCTAGGAACATAGAATACCCCCAAAATCTCCATGTACATCTCTGATATATCTTGAAATAGCAAAAACCTTTAGGAGCTTTTCCCCTAGGTCCTATTTACTCCTTGAATATTTCATTCAGTTATTTTGGCACTATATATAGAATCCCGGCTTATGGAAATCATTTCTTGCTTTCTAGTTTATAAATTTGCACACGACATATAGGTTTAGACATCCATACTGTATTCTTTTAGACTATGATAAACTTAAGCTTAGATTTTGTTTTTAAGAATGAAGAGAACATTTTCAAAAGCTGTAAAATAACAACAGAAAACTGAAAATTCTGTGGCTCTCAGACTGTGTTTCTGATCTAACTTGCCATCTAGCTATGTCTCTATTATATACTAATAGAAAAGATGGAGCAAATGCAAATGAAGCAGATGGTAAAAGGTGCCTGCTGACCAAACAGGAGCAGTGGGACTGAACCTAAATGGGACAACCCATCTGTAATAGATAATCTCAAGTCGTCTCTGCACACATCAGTTGTATTTGATGTTACTGTACATCATTTAGTGGCTAGGAGCTGCACAGCTTTCTCTAAAACCTTTAACATAATAGTGTTGAGATGATTAAATATTTGTTTAAATTTTTTTAATTGAGTTTATAGATCACCCAGTCCTTAAGAAATGTATGTAGTTGGAATTATTTTACTTTAAATTAAGCATGCATTTCTTTTGAAAAGATACAAGGGTATTACTTGATATATATCTAATTTGTCTTCTAATTTATGGAAACAGTGATATTGCATTATTGTTATAAAGTTAATCAAGAAGACTTTAATGGGAGAGCTATGTTACTACTGAGTACTCTTTTTTTTTTTATTTTACAATAATGCATGTCTTCAGCAAGCTGATTATGCAGTATAACAATGAATTCAGTAATTATAAAGATATTATTATATCTATAATATGTAGGAATCCTAGCTTTGTAAGATGTATTTTAAGATGCTTTCAAATTAAAGATGGAAATAAAAAATACACATCAACAGTTACAGTAGGGTGCTTATTTTATGGGGGTTTGCTCTTTTTTAATTTATAAATTTTGTTTGTTTGTTTGTTTGTTTTTTCACCTGATGATGTATATTTTCATGTATGCAAAGTAAAGACAAGATGACTTCAGATAATACCTATGTGATTTGACAACTTTTTCTTGTTTTTATGAGATGTGAGCGTGGCAGGTACACCCTGCTTCTGTACTTGGCGTAAGACTTGCTCAGGCTTGTAAGCCACAGTAGGCCTCAATATGATTATTCCTTGAACTGGACAGCTTGTTAACAATGGGGCCCTGGGCAGAGCTCGTTACTGTGAAATCTCTCATGGGAAATAACGAAGCACATCAGGGTCCAAAGAAAACAACCTGAAAAGGAACCTGAGCTTGACTACAAATCAATCTATCTAATGAAAATGGTTCCTCATCTCTTTCTTCTTAATAATCAAAGTAAAAGCCATCTTGACACTATTCCTCTATTATCTACAGAGTGCAGCGAATTCTGATGCTGACTCACTCCCCTTGACACCTGTTGTTTATGTGATGCAAGCCTCCAGATGATCAGGCCTCCCCTCTGATTATATCAAGCCTCACAAGACTATCTAACACTGAATCTCTGTGAACTGTGAACTCAAGGGTGTCAGTCCTGGATTCAGCCTGAAGATAACTGATCTGAGATCCAGAACTCACTAGTTCTAGTTTTTATTGAATTACCATTTAATGCAAAATTGTGGGGGGGGGGGGGGGGGGAGAAAAAAAAAAGATGAAAAAAAGATGATGATGAATGATGATGAAAGCACGCCTCCTTACAGGTTAGTAACTGACTGATTCTTTGTCTTATTCTCAGAGTATGAAACCATGGAAAGACTCCAGGAGTCTGACAAAAATATATGATAAAATGGCAGAATGGACAGTATGATGCTAGAAAAATGAGTATCAGGAAGGTTTTGGTAAAAAAACATGATTTAAAGACATTTGGAGCTGTGAACAGAGCATTATCTGCTATCTTTTGACTCTTCTAGCATTCAGTATTGTAGGACTTTCTAATGAAGAACATGGAAATATAATAGTGTTAACTATAGCTCATCTCTTTAACCAATCCTTTTAAAAACCACCACTAGGTTTTTACTTTGTTTGCTTGTTTTCCCCCACTTCAAAAAGAGCAGTGACAAAAAAAAGTTATTTCTATTTTGCATTTTTCATTTGTGTTATCTGAGATATACATATGGAGTACACAAATAAAAGAGAATCTGAATGAAATCTAAGTCCTTTTAGGCTATTAGGTGGAGTTGAAATGGGATATATTAGAATTTGGTAGAATATGTAGTGTGTGGCACTAGATATGTTTGTTCAGGTGACTGAATCCTTCCATATACTTTACAATTTATATCTGAATCCCACCTCATTATCACACTGTACTCATGTCTTCTGTTCATTAGAGGCTTAATTCCACTCTCAGATCTTCTATTTCTGAAGTATGCCAAAAGAAATTTGAAGAAATGTATTAGTAGCCCAGGTCTGTGTTGTGTTATGGTTCAAAACGTTACATGGAATCATATTGCTTGTGATATGTGGCATATGCCATTTTCTTAGAATAAGCATGAACTCACTATAGGGTGAAGGGTCCTTTGGTATCAGTGATGGCCAGTTAATTGTTTATTTAATTACTGGGTGTAATTAGCAAGTTAAGATCAGCTTTTAAATCTACACTGTATTAAATTCCAGTAGGAGTATGATAAAATGCAGAGAGGATTTTTGTTTGTTTGTTTGTTTGTAGTAAAATGAACAGTATGTTTATCTCCCTTGTTTACAGTACATGAGTTATACTTTTTGTTAAATATTTCTGTTCTGGTTTAACCTGGCAGGCAGCTAAGCATGACACAGCTTCTTGCTCACTCTCCTCAGGTGGGGTGTGTAGGAGTGAATCAGAAAGCTAAAAGTGCAAGAACTCGTGGGTTGAGATATAAACATTTTACTAGGTAAAGCAAAAGCTGTGCATACAAGCAAAGCTAAACAAACAATTCATTCACTACTTCCTATCAGCAGGCAGGTGTTCAGCCACTTCCAGGAAAGCAGGGTTCATCATGTGGAACGCTTTCTTAGGAAGACAGACACCATCACTCCCAATGTTCCCCTATTGTTCTTTACCCCAGTTTTATTGAGCACGACACCATGTAGTACGGAAAATCCATTTGGACAGTGTGAGACAGCTGTCCTGGCTGTGTCCCCTCCCAGCTTTTTGTGTACCCTACAGCTTCCTCACTGGCTGGGCGGTGTGACCAGCTGAAAAGTCCTTGTCTTAATGTAAGCGTTGCTCTCTAACAACTAAAAACATTGGCGTGTTATCCACATTATTTTCATCAAAAAAGTATAATAAAAAAAATCCCACAGCATCATACCGGCGTTTACAAAGGAAATTAATTCTATCTCAGACAAAACAATGAAACTTTTATATAGGCACAAATGATAAGAATTGCATGGTAGAAGCATATATATAATGCATATATTGAGATCTTCTCTAATGTATAAGCAATTTTGAGAGTTCTTGCAAATGCCAGAATAGAAGTGGAAGTATCATTGAGCTCTAAGATTTAGTTTTGTATTCAGCATATGATATTAACTAAGAACTGCCATTAACATGCCTTCTGAAGAAGGAAGCATGCTTTATGAAAAACAAAATACAAATCCTACTTTTGTTTCTAATCTCAGCCCACATATAGTTGGGAACTCCAAAAGCCCCCATCATATGTCACTTAATTAATAAAAAAAAAAAAAAAGGTTTGGACATCTTTATTTTTCTTGATAGTAGTTGTATGTGTGTGTGAGAAGGAATGTCAGTTGGTTTATTGTGGAAGAACCTGGATGCATGTCATACTGTTTTAAGGATTTGCTGTCTTGCTTTGACAATCAGCAGCAAATGTGCAGTGCTTTTCTTTGGAAGATATTATAATGGACATTACCCCAGTGAACTTTGAAAGCATAACAAAATCAGACAAGTTCAGAAAGATGCTGCTGTATCTTTTGGAACTGGCACACAGCTAAGATTTACAAACCCCTGATCCCTTGATCTCTCTCCTTCTCCCCCCACCCCCACCCCTTTTTTTTTTTTGTTTGTCCTCTTATTACAAATGCAAAAGAAAATGGTTCAGTTCCATAGTCCCAGCCTAAATGTTAATAAATGTCATTTATCCCTTTCACTTGAACAGTATGCTTGAGTTTGCTGTAGACCAAGGTAGGAAAGAAGGGCTGCTCAAAACAGTTCAATCCGTTCCTAAAAGATGGTTTGAAAGGGAACAGAGGCCATTCTGCTCTTGTGCCTGCTTTCAGGACTATCACAGAATCATCTAGGTTGGAAGAGACCTACAAGATCACCTAGTCCAACCTCTGACTTAACACTAACAAGTCCTCCACTAAACCATATCACTAAGCTCTACATCTAAAAGTCATTTAAAGACCTCCAGGGATGGTGACTCAACCACTTCCCTGGGCGGCCTGTTCCAATGCCTAACAACCCTTTCAGTAAAGAAGTTCTTCCTAATGTCCAACCTAAACCTCCCTTGGTGCAACTTTAGCCCATTTCCCCCTCATCCTGTCACCAGTCACGTAGGAGAATAGACCAACCTCCACCTCTCTGCAGCCTTCTTTAAGGTATATGTAAGGTATATCCACCCCTGAGCCTCTTCTTCTTCAGACTGAACAATCCCAGCTCCTTCAAGCACTCCTCATAAGACTTGTTCTCCAGACCCCTCACCAGCTTCATTGCCCTTCTCTAGACTCACTCAAGCACCTCAATGTTCTTCCAGTAGTGAGGGGCCCAAAACTGAATACAGTACTCGAGGTGCGGCCTCACCAGAGCCGAGTACAGGGGAACAATCACTTCCCTAGACCTGCTGGACACACTGCTTCTTATACAAGCCAGGATGCCACTAGCCTTCTTGGCCACCTGAGCACACTGCTGCCTCATATTCAGCTGACTATCAGCCAAGGTCTTTCTCTTCCAGGCATCTTTCTAACCACTCATCTCCCAGCATGTAGCGCTGCTTGGGGTTGTTGTGCCCCCAGGTGCAGGACCCAGCTTTTGGCCTTGTTGAACTTCATACAGTTGGCCTCAGCACATCAGTCCATCATGCAAAGTCCATCACATCCAGCCTATTCAGATCCTCCTACAGAGCAGATCAACATACGCACCTAACTTGGTGTCGTCTGCAAACTTACTGAGGGTGCACTCGATCCCCTCATCCAGATCATCGATAAAGATATTAAAGAGGACCAGCCCCAGTAGTGAGCCCTGGGGGACTCCACTGGTGACCGGCCTCCATCTGGATTTATCTCTATTCACCATGACTCTTTGGGTCTGGCTACCCAGCCAGTTTCTAACCCAACGAAGCATACACCAGTCCAACCCATGAGCAGCCAGTTTCTCAGAGAATGTTGTGGGAAACAGTGTCAAAAGCCTTGCTGAAGTCAAGGTAGACCACATGCACAACCTTTCCCTTATCCACCAAGTGCATCACTTTGTCATAGAAGGAGATCAGGTTTGTCAAGCAGGACCTGCCTTTCATAAACCCATGCTGACTGGGCCTGATCACCTGGTTGCCCTGCAAGTGCCACGTGATGGCACTCAAGATAATCTGCTCCATGAATTTCCCTGGCACTGAGATCAGACTAACAGGTCTATAATTTCCCAGGTCCACCCTTTGGCCCTTCTTGTAGATGGGCATCACATTTGCAAACCACCAGTCAACTGGGACTTCCCCCGATAGCCAGGACTGTTGATAAATGATGGAAAGCGGCTTGGCCAGCTCCTCTACGAGTTCTCTCAGTACCCTCGGGTGGATCCCATCTGGCCTCATCGACTTGCATACATCCAAGTGCAGGTCACCAACTATTTCCTCGTGGATAGTGAGGGCCACATTCTGCTCCCCATCCCCTTCCACCTTTCAGGGTACTGTGTATGCAGAGAACAACTGCTCTTGCTGCTAAAGACTGAGGCAAAGAAGGCATTAAGCATCTCAGCCTTTTCCTTATCACTCATCGGTAAGTTTCCCCCTGCATCCAGTAAAGGATGGAGATTCTCCTTAGTCCCCCTTTTCATGTTAATGTATTTATAAAATCATTTTCTGTTATCTTTAACAGCAGTAACCAGACTGAGTTCCAGATGAGATTTGGCCTTTCCAATTTTGTCCCTACACATCTTTGTCCCTACACATCTACACAGCTCCAGAGTACTACATCTCCCAACAGTCCTTCTCTGTTTGTGAAGAGAAGGTCAAGCAGGGCACCTCCCCTAATAGGCTCACTAACCAGCTGGGTCAGGAAGCTATCTTCCATGCTCTCCAGAAACCTCCTAGACCGCTTCCTATGAGCTGTATTGCATTTCCAGGATATGTCTGGGAAGTTGAAGTCCCCCACAAGAACAAGCGCTGATGATTTCACAACTTTTGTCAGCTGCCTGTAGAACTCCTTATCAGTCTTCTCATCCTGGTTCAGCGGTCTATAACAGACCCCCACCAGGATGTTTCCCTTGTCGGCCTTCCCACTGATCCTAACACACAGAGACTCAACCTTATCATTCCCAGCCTCAAGTTCCACGACATCAAAACTCTCTCTGATACAGAGAGCCACAGCACCACCCCTTCTGTGCTGCCTGTCCCTTCTGAAGAGCCTATAGCCAGACATTGCAGCACTCCAGTCATGAAAATAGTCCCACCATGTTTCCGTGATGGCAACCAAGTCATAGCTAGCCTGCTGCATGATGGCTTCCAACTCCTCCTGCTTGTTGCCCATGCTGTGTGCATTAGCGTAGATGCAGTTCAGCTGGGCCCTTGCCTTTGCCCCCAGCCCTGACATTGTTCCCTCTGGCACACCTCTAACGAGCATTATTCCATCCTCATCCCTAGTTTAAAGCCCTCTCAATGAGCCCTGCCAGCTCCTGGGCTAGTATCAGTCTTCCTCTTAGAGACAGGTGGGACCCATCTGCAGTTATCAGGCCAGGTGCCAAGTAAAGAACCCTGTGGTCAAAAAAAAAAAAAAATGTCTGTGTTGGCACCAGGTTCTGAGCCACATGTTTACCAGGTGGGCTTTCCGGGTCCTCTCTGTACCCCTCCCTGCCACTGTAGGGATGGAGAAAAGGACAAGCTGTACTCCCACTCCATCTACTTATCGTCCCAGTCCCCTAAAGTCCTGTTTGATAGCCTTCAGTCTTCTCTCTTCTGTATCATCTCTGCCAGCCTGGACTATCAATAGAGGATAGTAGCCAAAGGGGTGAACTGGGTTAAGAAGCTTTCTGGCAATGTCCCTGACCCTGGCCCCAGGGAGGCAGCAGACTTCCCTATAGGTAGGGTCAGGCTGACAAATAGGGCTCTCTGTTTCCCTGAGAAGGGAGTCGCCTACAACGATCACCCTTCTTTCTTTCTTAGTGGAGGCAGTCCTGAGGTGTGGAGTCAACTTCCTCGCCCTAGGCATCCTCCTGGTTGAGTCTTTTCAGCTCAACCTCACCCACCAGTCTCTCAAGTTCCAGTGCCTCAAACCAGTAGCATAAGGGCACCTGGGAAGGCAGAGCCAGTAGGGAGGGGGGTTGCCTGCGATGCCGAGGACCTGCTTCCATTCCTGCTCTTCTCCTAAGTCTCCTCCCTCTGCTCAACAGGGCAGGGGGTCGACCACTGTTTGGGGTGTCTCATGCCTTTTCTTCAGGGCTTGCAGGGAGCTGCTCCACCAGTCTATCTCCTGCTCTCACTTACTGATGGCCCCCAACCTCTCCACCTCCTCCTTGAGCTCTGCCAGTAGGCTGAGCAGGTCATCCACCTGCTCAGACCTCACACACACACACTGTCTCTGCTGCCCTCAGAGGGCAGCTACAGGCTCAGCCACTCCCTGCATCCAGAGACCTGAACTGCCACATTTTGGAGTGGGCACTCACTCTGGGTGGCCGCAGACTTTCTAGAAAGAGCTTTCCACCTAGTGTTGACCATGGCAGTTTACCTACAGGTAGGCAGCCGGTAGATGAGTTGTTCTTGTGAGTGGGGCAGAACACTCTGCCCTGCCTGCACGTTCTGCCATGCAAACTGCCACACCTCGCCTTGCTACCGTGCCACACCATGTTTGCCAGTCCTGGTCGCTAGTGCTCCACAGGGGCTGCTTTTGAGCATCAGGGGAGGGGGCACTGCTGGCTCTGCCTACACCTTGTCATCCTCCCTTGCAAGGGCTGCCAGGTCCTGGCAGCTTCCTGGCAGCTCCCTCGGCTGCTTTGAGTGGCCTCGATGCTGCAAAAAAGCTTTTCCCGCCTTAATCACAGAATCACAGAATTTCTAGGTTGGAAGAGACCTCAAGATCATCGAGTCCAACCTCTGACCTAAAACTAACAGTCCCCACTAAACCATATCCCTAACCTCTACATCTAAACGTCTTTTAAAGACTTCCAGGGATGGTGACTCCACCACCTCCCTGGGCAGCCTGTTCCAGTGCCTAACAACCTTTTCAGTAAAGAAGTTCTTCCTAACATCTAACCTAAAACTCCCCTGGCACAACTTAAGCCCATTCCCCCTCGTCCTGTCACCAGGCATGTGGGAGAACAGGCCATCCCCCACCTCACTACAGCCTCCTTTAAGGTATCTGTAGAGAGCAATAAGGTCACCCCTGAGCCTCCTTTTCTCCAGGCTGAACAATCCCAGCTCCTTCAGCCGCTCCTCGTAGGACTTGTTCTCCAGGCCCCTCACCAGCTTTGTTGCCTTTCTCTAGACCCGCTCAAGCACCTCGATGTCCTTCTTGTAGCAAGGGGCCCAAAACTGAACACAGTACTCGAGGTGCGGCCTCACCAGAGCCGAGTACAGGGGGACGATCACCTCCCTAGCCCTGCTCTGCTGCAGAATGTGTCTGCCCTGGAACTGGTCCATCCATGTCATGTCTAAACAAAACAAAGAATGTACTAGACAATTTTATATTTTTAATCACTCTTTTGATCATGTTTTAGCCAGGTAATTTCCTCTTTGACTTTTTTTTTTTTTTTAATTATAGTAAAATATGTACTTCCAAATTCCATTGACAAAACAATTTGTTACTTCCATCTCTCTCTTTTTCACTTACCACCAACACTCTTCATTAAAACCATGCAGAAATTAACATGTGAATTTAAAAAAAAAAAAAAAAAAGTACAGAATCTTAAAGTCATTACATCCTTATTTTTCTCTTGTAATTATAACTTTTCTGAATGCAAATTGTGTATCTATATAACTCTGGAAAACAAAGCCTCCATGTGTATATTTCTTAGCAAGTTAATACTATCAGTTCTGGTATTTTCTTATTTTCGAATTAGACGTCATTAAGTATCATCATTATTCAGACCTCACATATGTTTCCAGTCTGAGCACCTGCAAAAATTTGTCATGTGTAGGCTATCTAGAGAAAAAAAAAAAAATTTATCTGTTTCTCTTAAGGGAGATTTACAGTGACTTATGAGACAGTTCTAAACTTAATCTTATTTTCCTTCCCTCCTCCAATTTCTTACACAACAGATATAAGCATTACAGCATGCATCAAAGCACTGAAAATGTAAGCAGACCAAAAGCATATTCTGAAAAGTTAGTTCTAATAGAACGAATAGGTAATAAATGGACTTAATACTTGCACAGATTTCAGTCCCTAAATACTTCACATGTATCTTTAGCTTTGTGCATTTTTACAGCAGTAAAAATACCCCTAAAATACAATAATCATGTAAGACAGGTCAGGCTAATGGTATGTGTCCTAGTAACAATACATCTTTATAAGATTTTCTGTTGTATCCACATGCACAAGTTTCAATATATTAGTGAACAAAATTGGAAAAGTACATACAGCATAAAGAATAATATCATAAAATCAAAATTCTTTGTTACTTTTTGAAGGTTCTTTCATGTTCCTTATTGAACTTTTTGAATTTTGTTGACAATTTGAAGAAGGATTTTATGCAAATGATGATTATTATTGTTGTTATTGATATTGTCATTGTTATTGTTATTGTATTATTTTTTTGTTTGCTTCTGAAGGAAGCTCTTCTTACACTGAGTGGTTTTGGTTACTGTTATCTGTTGGAAATTTGAAGGCCCTTCCAAGAACAGCCAAATGGCCAACCTCTCTTCAGTTTTTGGCCAACCTCTTTTCAGTGGTTTCTCGGGATAGAAAAAGAGGCAATGGCCACAAAATGGAGCACAGGAGGTTCCGAACTTCTTCACGGTGGGGGTGATGGAGACAGGAACAGGCTGCCCAGGGTGGTTGTAGAGTCTCCTTCTCTAGAGATATTCAAGACTGTGATTCCTACCTGGGCAACCTGCTCTAGGGAACCTGCTTTGGCAGGGGGCTTGGACCCAATGATTCCTTCCAACCCGTAGAGTTCTGTGATTCTGTGAAATATTACTCCTGTAAACCAGACTAAGGTAGAAAGAACTAGTTGCTTCTAATGAAACATTTCAGGCAAGTCCATAGTTCTACTGGTTTTGGCTGGGATATGTTCTTCATAGTAGATGGTATGGTGCAGTGTTTCAGATTTGTCTTCAAAACAATGTCAATAATATGCCACTGTTTTAGTTGGTACTAAGCTTACACAATGTCAAGGCTTTTTTTTCTGTTTCTCACACTGACTAGTGATAGCATTTGTCTTCCCAAGTAATTGTTAATGTGTGATAAGCCTAGCTTTTCTGGAAATGGCTGAACATTTGCCTGGTGAGGGGAAATAGGAAATAAATTCCTTGTTTTACTTTGCTGTTATGTGTAGCTTTGCATTACATATTTATTAAACTGACTACTTTATCTCAACCTGAGTTGTTTTTTTTTGTTGTTGTTTTTTTTTTTTTTTAATTTTACCCTTGCAACTCTCTCCCATATCCCACCGTGGGGGAGTGAGCTGTGTAGCGATGAGCTGCCTACTGTGGTTAACCTGTAGAACCAGTAGGTGTTTACTGTATGTAAAAACAAAAGAAAGCTTAGCAGGCTTATTAAACAGTATTAAACAGTAGCTGACACCTCTTACGGAGTATAGAAATAATTAGGTACCTAAAAGGTCTAGATTTTCTTGTTTGTTTCTTTATTAAGGCTATGTCATTACACAAGTGTTTTATTGGTCACCTTCTCTCACCTTCCCTTACTCAGCAGCTGGTATAATCCTCTATTCCCTGGAGTGGAGATGCAGAACAGGAGGTCACCTGGAATGCTTTTCCCTGAACCACAACTTTTTATCTCCAATATTAATTTTAAAGAAATACTGCATCCATTAATAAAATTAATCTTTCATGAAAAATTATAAAAGAAAAATCACCATTCTATGCTGTGTGGAAGCAAATTAAGCAAGTAGTTAAAAAAAAAAAAAAAAGATAAATATCATGAGATGCCAAAGTTTCATGATTACACTCATTTAGCTGAACTGAGAATTCAATATCCAGAGTTTCTGAGTCTTCATTTTCTTCTTAGCTGTTTAGGCAATTCAGGCTGACTAAACAAATTTTGTTGGAATTTGTCTGGGTTAAAATCTAACTCTAACTGGAGTAAGAACTAACAGCTACAGAAAATGTTCACACCAGGCACGGGCATTTATCCTGTTGTAAAATTGACACTAGAGGATCATGAAAGATAGACAAGATGTTGTGGAAAAGCATTCAAAGAGTATTATGTATTCCTTTTTGGGAAGAACGAGTTTTCTGAAATATTGGATAGCTTCCACTAAAATAGCAGAGGAATCAATCTAGGAAATTACAGAACAGCAAGTTTAAATTCAATACCTAGTAAATTGCTAGAACATTTATTAAAGCAGTCAGTGTGTAAGCACCTTGAGGAAAGCAAGGTGATAAAAACTAGGCACCATATAGTGGTTGCAGAGAAATCACGCCAACCTAACAATGTCTTACTTTTATAAGACATAGTAAATTAGGAAAATGTTGGCAACACACAATAGATCTCAAAAAGCATAAGACATCTAATAAAATCCTGAACAGTGCTCTCACATGACAATTAAAATGCAAGGAAGGTGAAATGTTCCATTGTGAACACGAAATCAACATTGACTGATATAATATAAAAAATATATATATATGATTGCACTTCACTCCTAGACGGAAGGACTGCTGATGGAATCTTTATCTCAAGAACAGAGATCTTTATCTAGAACTCAGGAAGAAAAAGCATGCTTATAGGACCTTTGGAAGAAGGGCAGGAGGACCACATCATGAGGCTATGAAAGGGAAAAATTAGTAGTGCCAAAGCCTGACTGGAACTTATTCTGGCTACTGACATTAAAGACAAAAAAAAAAAATGTTCTTATAAATTCATTAGCAGCAAAAGGAGGACTAAAGAGAATCTCCATCTTTCATCAGATGCAGGAGAAACAGTGATGAAGGATGAGGAAAAGGCTTAGGTACTTAATGCCTTCTTTGCTTCAGTCTTTATTAGTAAGGTGAATTGGGTACCCAGCCCCCTGAGCTGGAAGACAGGGATGGGGAACCCCATAATACAAGAGGAAATTTTTAGCAACATGCTACACTGCTTAGATCCACACAAGTTTATGAGGCCAGATGAGATCCACCCAAGGATATTGAGGGAGCTGGTGGAAGTGCTCAACAACCCACTTTCCATTATTTATCAGAGGTTCTCTAAGAAAGCTGAGAAAGTGTGGGATAGAGGAATAGACTGTAAAGTGGGTTGAGAACTGGCTGACTGGCCGAGCTTAGAGGGTGGTGATTGGCAGCACAGAGTCCGGCTGGAGACCTGTGACTAGCAGTGTTCCCCAGGGGTTGTTGCTGGGTCTGGTCTTGTTCAACATCTTTATCAACAACCTTGATGAGGGAATAGTGTCTGCCCTCAGCAAGTACGCCAATGACACAAAGCTGGGAGGAGTGTCTGACATGCCAGAAGGCTGTGCTGCCATTGAGTGAGACCTGGACAGGCTAGAGAGATGAGCAGGAAGAAACCAAATGAGATTTAATAAGAGCAAGTGTAGAGTCCTGCACCTGGGAAAGAACAACACGAATTATCAGTACAGACAGGGGGATGACCTGCTGGAGAGGAACTCTGAGGAGAAGGACCTGGGGGTCCTGATGGACGACAGGTTGACCATGAGCCAGCACTGTGCCCCTGGTGTCCAAGAGGGCCAATGGGATCCTGGCATGCATTAAAAGGAGCACGGCCAGCAGGTCAAGGGAGGTGATCCTCCCCCTCTACTCTGCCCTGGTCAGGCCTCACCTGGAGTACTGTGTCCAGTTCTGGGCTCCCCAGTACAAGAAAGACAGGGATCTCCTGGAAAGAGTCCAGCAGAGGGCCACAAAGATGATACGGGGCCTGGAGCATCTTGCCTATCAGGAAAGGCTGAGAGACCTGGGTCTGTTCAGCCTGGAGAAAAGAAAACAGAGTGGATCTCATCAATGTGTATAAATACCTGAGGTGTGGGAGACAGAAGGATTTGGCCAACTTCTTTTCAGTGGTTTGTGGGGACAGGACAAGGGGTAGTGGCCACAAGATAGAGCACAGGAAGTTCTGCACCAACAGGCAAAAGAACTTCTTCATGGTGAGGGTGACAGAGCACTGGAACAGGCTGCCCAGGGAGGTTGTGGAGTCTCCTTCTCTGGAGATATTTAAGGCCCGTCTGGATGCCTACCTGTGCAAGCTGCTCTAGGGAACCTGCTTTGGCAGGGGCGTTGGACCCAATGATCTTTCAAGATCCCTTCTAACCCCTTCAATTCTGTGATTCTGGGATTCTGGGATTCTGGCTATTAGGGAGGTCCCAGTTGGCTGGAGGCTAGCAAATGTGATGCCCATGTACAAGAAGGGCTGAAAGGAGGAGCTACAGGCCTATTAGTCTGACTTTAGTGCTAGGGAAAGTTATGGAGTAGATAATCTGGAGTGCCATCATCTGGTACATACAGGACAACCAGCATGGATTTATGAAAACAGGTCCTGCTTGATTTACCAGACCTCCTTCTGTGACAAGGTGACCCACTTAGTGAATGAGGAAAAGGCTTTGGATGTTGTCTACCTAGACTTTAATAAAGTTTTTGACACTGTTTGCCACAACATTCTCTTTGAGAAACTGTCTGCTCCTGCCTTGGATGGGTATATGCTTCGTTGGGTAAAAAACTGGCTGGGTCGCCAAGTCCAAAGAGCTGTGGCGAATAGAATTAAATCCAGTTGGAAGCCTGTCAAAAGTGGTGTCACCCAGGGTTCAGTACAGGCCAGTACTCTTTAATATCTTTATCAGTCATCTACATGAGGGGATCAAGTACATGCTCAGTAAGTTTGCAGATGACACTAAGTTAGGTGGGTGTTGATCTGCTTGAAGGTAGGAAGACTCTACAAAGGGCTCTAGATAGGTTGAATAGATGAGGTTCAACAAAATCTACCAGGTCCTGTACTTGGGTCACAAAAACCCCATGCAGTGCTACATGCTGTGGAAAGTGTGGCTGGAAATTTGCCTGGCAGAATGGGACCTGCGGTACTGGTTGATAGCTGGATGAATACAAGCCAGCAGTGTTCAGGTGGCCAAGAAGTCCAACAGCATACTGGCTTGTGTCAGAAATGGTGTGGCCAACGGGACTAAGGAAGTGATTGTCTGTCTGTACACGGCTCTGGTGAGGCCACACCTCAAATACTGTGTTCAGATTTGGGCCCTCACTACAGTCATTGACATGATGGAGTGTGTCCAAAGAAGGACTGGGCGATCACCAACCACATGAAGTTCAACAAGAGCAAGTGCCAGATACTGCATCTTGGATGGATCAGCCCTGGCTATACGTACTGACTAGGGGATCAGAGGCTGGAAAGAAACCCCACACAAAGGCATCTGGAGGTCTGGTCAGTGGCAAGTTGATTATGAGTCAACAGAATGCCCTGGCAGATGAGAGGGCCAACCATATCCTGCAGTGCATCAAGCACAGCATTGCAAGCCAGTCAAGGGATTGTCTGGCTCTACCATGTGCTAGTGCAGACTCACCTTGAATACTATGTGCAGATTAGAGCACACATTATTAAAAGGACATATAGCTCTTAGAGACCATCCAAAGGAGGACTACAAAGGTGATGGAGGGTCTAGAGGGCAAAATGTATGAAGAGTGTCTGCAGTCACTTGGCTTGGTCAGAAGAGGCCCAGGGAGGTGGTTGAGTCATCATCCCTTTAGGTATTCAAAATGTAATGTGGTGTGTAGGGACACAGTTTAGTGGTAGTCCTGACAGTGCTAGGTTGGACTTTACCTTACAGGTATTTTCCAACCTAAATGATTCTATGATTTTATGACTCAAAGAACACTAGCAGGTGTTTTTTTTATTATTATTTTATTTTATTTTATTTTTTAATTTTCCTCATTGTTTGCTAAATTTGGAAAAGAAAAAAAAAAAAAAAAAAAGCTTTTATTCACTTGAAAGTCCTTTAAAAATATAAAGATTTTTTTGTTTGTTTTAGCTGAATAAAAACCAAAAACAAACAAACACACAAAAATAAGATTTAATATTCATCTCCTTTTTTTTTTTTCTTTAGAAAAGAACTGACTGTTGTTCACATTGTACAGAGAGCAAAAGAGAAATCAACTTACAAAGTACAAACTTGCTAGCATAGGGCCAGGACACCTGACCATCTCATTGTGGCTACATATGCATATAGATGTTTTCATATGGAATTAAATCACAGTTTGGAAATAAAAATGTTCTAGCTCCACTGGTGATTGCCTATGATTTGGAAAATCATTTACAATCTTTGTAAGGAGAAAGTTCTTCAGTATTGTGGGACTGAAAAAATATACAGTTGTGTTTTGCAGCTAATCTCCTTGTGCTGCTTTCCAACACATGCCATGTTTCTGGAAATAAGAACTCAGTGAAAAGGTAATACAGATTTCTAAACCTAACTAATATGTTTTATTAGTTCTGCATATGCCAGACCTGATCTGAGCCATTGTTTACACACATGTTCCCATACATGTAAATTCTGAGCATTTTATTTAGTTGAGAAGGCTTATAACTCAATACTAACATTGTGCCAATCTAACATATAGTCCCATCAAAGTATTCACAAATGCAGTGTAGAGACATTCAATGTGCCAGGTGAAATCTAGCACAAAACTGATAAAATCAATCCTAAATTGTATGTAATAAGGCTAGTTAGAGGGTAGTTTTCTCTTCCTTGGCCTTCCAGGTACCACAAGTATACTAGTTTTCACATAGTTCCAAGCCTGAGCTCTCTCTCTGTGTTAAACTCAAACTGTGCTGAAGTTAATTTCTAGGCACTACATGTCTGTAGGAAGTAGGAGTCAACAGGAACTGAACAGAAGTTACTTAATTTACATGATTTAACTCTAGATTGTGGAGTAGAACTTCTTTCCAAATTGCAAACAGTAATGTATAACTATCTGAGTGCTAGTGACTATGTGTAGAATACAGTCTCAGCATAGTCGAAGGAGATCTGGTCAAAGGAAATACAGGCAGTGCAATCAATGCAGTTTGTAGAGTTCATCTTGGAGGAAATAAAAGTACTAGTTAAGAATCTCTCCTGACTCTATCAAATTCAGGAGCAACTGAAACATCCAGGATAAAAATGGCACTAAATGCCTATGCTTAGACAATAAAATTGCATCTTTACAGGGTAATAGACTATAACGAGAGCTCAGAAAAACAGTTCTCAGTTGGGCATTCATACTCAGAGGTGTCTACATTGGGTGTCTACAATCCTGTGATTTAATTTTTTTCCCAATTACACTGTTGGACTCTATTCTCTTTTACAACAGAGGCTAATAATAGTAGCTGAGCTCTTCTGGAACTTCTGTCTAGCCTGGCAGAAGGCAAATGCCTCTTTCTGGTTGTGTGTCACATCTGTAGACTTCATGCTACTGTCTCACATACTCTAGAGAATCTCAAAAAGCATAAGAATCTTTTCTGCATGCAAATGAATGAAGCCAGATAAATCTTTCTAAAATTCACCTGTGCTCCAAGGACATAACTAGGTACTCTAGGGTATATTTAGACATCTAAATCCATCAAACAAACTGTACTTCAGTATTTCCTATTTCTTTCCATTTAAAACTTATTTTTATCACATTCCTTAGTGTTTTATAGCAGCATTTTTAATGCAGTACTCCCAACTCACCTTTGCCTTGGAACATGTAAAGTTTGCTACAGGCTATAATACATTTGGTTTCTGAACTGACAGTATAGAAATACTAGCTTTCCAGAGTGGTCTGGGCATCCATCCAGCAGTTCATCACATGGTATGGATGTATTTGACCTGCAGAAGGTATTTTGTATTCAGATCATTTAATCACATTTTGTTTTAAGTAAATTAGCCCACTGGTCCCTCGCATGTTATATCCATTACCTAGATTCATCTTGCGATGTTAGTGCTGTTAAATTGCCAGTAGCTGCTCTTATTCTCTTTGAGGTTATTAGGACTTAGACAGCAATTAAGCAACATGTCAACTGTGCTAGTGTTTCAACATATAAGAGTTTATAAGAAGATTGAGTGTGGCTTCTGTCTAATGGTTAGATCATGTTGCTACATATTTCATTGTAGATGCCAATATATAAAATCATTTTCTCAGGACAATATTGTAAATAAGGTAGAATGTGACTTGACAAAACCTAAGAGAATGTACAGTAAATATTCTATGCTGTATTTTGCAATGAAAAACAGTTCAATAAGCAATCAGGACTAGAACCAGCAGCACCATTTGTGTGTCCCTACAGGTAAGCTTCATTCTCTCCCACACCATTTTGCAGGAAGTTGCATTATATTTCTCGACGCTGGCAACTCTGTGGATCTCTCACTCTCACTCTCACTCTCACTCTCACTCTCACTCTCACTCTCACTCTCACTCTCACTCTCACTCTCACTCTCACTCTCACTCTCACCTCCACTGAAAAATGAGGGCAAGGGAGCAACTATGGATACATTTCATTGATGTTTTCTTTGCAGTGACATATAGGATTCTCTTGTTTGTTTTCCTTGCTGAGTCTTGGTGCTCTGAGTCTGAATGTGCCCATGGTCATAAATATCTCAGTGTTGCATAGACCAACAAATTTATCTTATACAAAAAAATCTATGATCTCCAAAGATTAGTCATGTGGCTGTTTATAATAGCATGATGTTATGGTTTTGGCTAAGACAGAGCTAATTTTCTTTGTAGATGCTTGCATGATGCTGTGTTTTGGACTTTTGACAAAAACAGTGGGGATAGTACACCGATACTTTTATTTGTTGCAGAGCAGTTGCCTACACAGAGCCATGGACTTTTCTACTTCTCTTGCTGCCATTCCAACAAGGAACCTAGGGGTACACAAGAAGCTAGGAGCAGACACAGCCAGGACAGCTGACCCAGACTGGCCACTGGGATATTCCATACCGTATGACATCATGCTCAGCAATAAAAGCTGGGGTAAAGAAGGAGGAAATGGGGATGTTCAGGATGATGTCATTTGTCTTCCCAAGAAACAGTTGCCAAGAAACCATGATGTGCTTTGCTGTCCTGAAAATGGCATAACAGCTGACTGCAATGGGAAATAGTGAGTTAATTCTCTGTTTTGGTTCACTTACACTCCTGGATTTTCACAGAATCATAGAATGGTAGAAGTTGGAAGGAACCTCTGGAGGTCATCTAGTCCAACTTCCCTGCTATACCTAGAGTATGTTACAGAGGATCGCATCCAGGAGGGTTTTGAATATCTCCAGGGAAGGAGACTCCACAGCCTCTCTGGGCAACCTGTTCCAATGCTCTGTCACCCTTACTTTTGCTTTACTTATTAAAATATCTTTATCTCAACCCATGATTTATTGCACTTTACCTTTCAGGTTCTCTCCCCCACCTTACCTCAACAGAATGAGCAAGTGGCTATGTGGTGCGTATCTGCCTGCTGGGTTAAACCACAACTCATGATTCAGTTCCCTAAGAGTGTCCTAACTGAATTTTAGCTGCCATTTGGAAGGGTACAGGTCTTCTGCAGGTACTGCATCATATCTACCAGCCACATATGGATTTTTAAATGGAAAAAAAAATGCTCTGATTCATATAGGCTATTAGATATTCAAAGCAATAGAAGAAGAATAAATCCAGTCATAAAAATGTTGACATAGATATAGGTTGCTATTAAGCTTTCTAGTTCACTATTAACTACCTGGTATCTAGCCATTTCTTGAAAGAGAATAAACCTTACAATACACACTTTTGACCTTAGGTATGTATTAGTAACTTATTTGATAATAAATATTTGTCTAAAAAGCTATAATACTGTCTTGGTGACATTTTTGGTGACGTTTGCATTTTGACTGTATCTTCTAGATAAGATGAAAATAACTTGAATAATTGTAATTTGTCCCATTAATATCTCTGGTATAGAAAGAAAATATTTTTTTCATATATAAAAAGAGTCATTAAAAATACCTTGCTCAGAGGAAGAAATTAATCTCACCTAAATTTTGTCATCTGAAATTTAAGTGTGAAATCTGAACTATTTTTTCTGGCTCCCTCTGTAGACAATGGAGAGTCTTTTATCTATTTTAAAAGCAAACTTGTGCTGCGGAGGATTGCATTCCTCCCTATGATTATAGAGTAATTCCAGAAGATTAACCAAGACTAATTTGTAGGTAATGAACAACATAGAGATTATACTGAATGTCCATATCCTACTCTGGAAGATTCTGAAAAGAAACCCAGATCCCCAGACTGCTAGTCCTTATATCACAAATATTAGGGTACTATTTCAATACAGACTGAAATAATATTTTCTCTCAAGTCTGTAATTCTCTCATACACATCAAACTACAGGGAGAACATTTTAAAGTGGAAGATTTATTGGAATGAGGATGGTCAAAATAAAATAAAGTGTCTAAAGAATGTCGTAGGTTGATGTGTTTAGAGTAGAAAGGATTACAAATGAAAAAGGAATCTGTCATTCTTAGGAGACAACACTAGGACAGAGTGTGCTCATGCTGTAGTAACAAGGAACATGCCTTGAAGAAGAGGAATAAAAGCTGTATATAGCTAGGTATGTACCGATGATACATAACTGGGAGGTGTTGTTCACTCTCTGGAGGGACAAGAGGCCTTGCAGAGGGACCTAGGTAGATTCAGTTCAGTAATTAAAGTTCAACAAAGGAAAATGCTGGGTTCTGCACAACAGATGTACACAGATACAGACTGGGAGACAAGTGGCCAGAGAGCCGCTCAGCAGAAAGGAGTTTGGGGGTGCTGGTCAACAGCAGGTTCAGCATGAGTTAGCAGTGTGCCCTGGCAGCCAAGAGGGCATACCCAGACAGTCAAAAGAGGTGATTCTTCTATTGCATTTGCCATTGGATGTTGTCTTGAATATTGTCTACAATTCTGGGCTCCACAAAATAAAAAGGACATTAAGATTCTTGAAAACACCCAGAGGTCAACAAAACTGGTAAAACGGCTGGATGGTGTGGCCTATGAGGAGAGGCTGAGGCCTCTAGTTGTCTAGGTTGTCTAGTTTAGAGAAAAGGAGGCTAAGAGGCAACCTCGTTGCTCCCTACAACTTCTGGAGGAGGGGAAATGGAGCAGTAGGTGCCAATCTCTTCTCCCTGGTAACCAATGACAGGATTTGTGGCAATGTATATTAAAGGAGGCTGTAGCGAGGTGGGGGTTGGTCTATTCTCCCATGTGCCTGGTGACAGGACGAGGGAGAATGGGCTAAAGTTGTGCCAGGGGTGTTTTAGGTTAGATATTAGGAAGAACTTTACTGAGAGGGTCGTGAGGCATTGGAACAGGCTGCCCAGGGAAGTGGTGGAGTCAGCATCCCTGGAGGTCTTTAAAAGACGTTTAGATATTGAACTTAGCGATATGGTTTAGTGGAGGATTTGTTAGTGTTAGGTTAGAGGTTGGACTCAATGATCTTGAGGTCTCTTCCAACCTAGACAATTCTGTGATTCTGTAATGGCACAAAGGTGTGCCATAGCTCACACTAGGTCATGACTAGATATTGTGGAGAAAAAAAAAAATTACCACAAAGATGGTCAAACACTAGAACCAGCTTCCTACAACAACCCCATGGGTTGATGGCCTATTCCTGTCAGTGTTCATTAGACATTTAAACAATGCCCTTAATAATATGCTTTAACTTTTGGTTAGGTAATTGGACTCATTGATCTTTGTAGATCACTTTTGGATGATCTAATTGAACTATTCTATTCTATTCTATTCTATTCTATTCTATTCTATTCTATTCTGCTCTGCTCTGCTCTGCTCTGCTCTGCTCTGCTCTGCTCTGCTCTACAGAGACTATTAGACATATTCACAGTGTTGTTATGCGAAGGCTATTAGTTACTTAAAGGAAGGTGAATTTAGGTGCACTAATTCAAAGGACAAAATGGACTTTTTGATAATTTTATAAAGGAAGATATAGATAAAAAAAAAAAAAAAAAAAAAAAAAAAAAAAAGTAAATATTGAAAGTGTCCTTTCCCTCAAAAAAAAAGAAAAAAAAAAAAAGAGAAAAAAAATAAAGGAAAATAATTCTTATGTTGTTCCATTACAATGAAGGAAGTAGAAACTGTTATTATAAATTGAAGGCAGTGTTTATAGCCAGATTTTACAGGGCTCTAAAACAATCTTTAGCTTCTATGGAAACAGACTTACCTAAAGAGGTCATGCAATGAGGCATTATTTTTTCTTACAAAGATGTAAAGAGTTGTCACAGTTAAAAAAGGAAGATGTATTATTTGCAAAGTAGACTTTTAATATTAGAGACATACTAGACCTCAGATATAGCATGTAAAAACAAGAGATACTGATACTTAGAAAATTACTTTTAAAGATAGATAAAGAAATGGTGAAAACTAGAAAAAGAAATATTTAGATATTTAGGCATTCTGCAAGAAAAAAAAAAAAGAAAAAGAAAGAAAAAGATGTGATCTCAGTTAAGCTGAATTTGCATACCTGATTATTTTTTTTTTGTTAGAAACTCAAAACATCTGCACTATGTAAGTCAAAAAAAATAAAAAAAATTAAAAAATAATAATAAAAAAAAAAAAAGGAAATAATCAGAAGTGGTAGTTTTGGTCACTACTCTAGTTATGGACTCTCTAGCAACAGTTGGAAACAAAAAAAATAAGGCTGAGTGAGATCTTATCCTAAGGCTGGTCTCCATGTTAATTTAAAAATTCAGAGGGATATTTGAATCAAGAAATAACAAGTTTTTTCAAATAACTACTTGTATATTAGCTCGGTCTAAAACAGTGAAACTGTGGAATGGAAAGAACTTTCACAGAATTACAGATTTGTAGGGGTTGGAAGGGACCTTGAAAGATCATCGGGTCCAACGCCCCTGCCAAAGCAGGTTCCCTAGAGCAGCTTGCACAGGTAGGCATCCAGACGGGCCTTAAATATCTCCAGAGAAGGAGACTCCACAACCTCCCTGGGCAGCCTGTTCCAGTGCTCTGTCACCCTCACCATGAAGAAGTTCTTTTGCCTGTTGGTGCAGAACTTCCTGTGCTCTATCTTGTGGCCACTACCCCTTGTCCTGTCCCCACAAACCACTGAAAAGAAGTTGGCCAAATCCTTCTGTCTCCCACACCTCAGGTATTTATACACATTGATGAGATCCACTCTGTTTTCTTTTCTCCAGGCTGAACAGACCCAGGTCTCTCAGCCTTTCCTGATAGGCAAGATGCTCCAGGCCACATATCATCTTTGTGGCCCTTCCAGGAGATCCCTGTCTCTTTTCTACCAGAATGGTATCTATTGGATGGTATTTTTTTGATGGCTAAAATAGTTACCAGTAAAACTTATAATTTTGCAAAAATTATGTCTTTCTTTCCATTTCAGGATTTCCATTACTTGTAGTACTAGAGACTAAGACTGATCCTGTCAATAATGTAACTTTTTTAAATGAGAGGTTTGTGATTATTGTGCAACTTGGGTAGAAACATAAAATAGTGTATTTCAGTGTATTTTATGTAATCCATACCTTGAGCAAGGTGTGATAGCTACCTAATGGGATTAAAGAAGGAAGTTAGTTCTTAGACACACAGTGGCTAAAGACATTTGTAGCTTCTTTCCACAGAGAAGGAAAACAATAAAAAAATAAAAAATAAAAAAATAAAAAAGTGCTTTACCCAGGTTGTCCTTAGATTCCTAGAAAAAAAAATATGACAGTATCATCTACCAATTATTTTCTGTGCTAAATTCATTGTTAAAAATTAGGCTTCTTCCTCTGAAACTACTGAAACTATTAAATGTTTCCTCTTCATTTTTTTGGTAGTTGGTTTTTCAGTGCCCCGCTGGGCAAGGTTTGGGTTGACATGATGACATGATAAATCTCAAACATGAACATAAAGCATTTGACAAGTCCGAAAAAGTTGCCTTTTCACAGAATCATAGAATAGTTTGGGTTGTAAAGGCACTTATTAGTTCCACCTGCTGTGACATGGGCAGGGACAATTCCCACTAGACCAGGTAGATCCAAAGGCCCATCCAACGTGGCCTTAAACACCTCCAGGGATGGGGCATCCACAACTTCTTTGGGCAACCTGTTCCAGTGCTTCACCACCCTCCGAGTGAAAAAAAATTATTTCTATCTAATCTAAATCTAGCCTTTTGTAGTTTAAAACCATTATTCGTTGCCCTATCAATACACTCTCTGATTAAGAGTCCCTCTCCAAAAATATATTTAAGTTACAAACTGTATACACTTGATAGTAGAAAAAGAAATAAATAGGTCACTAACCTCTTTTCAATTGTCCATATCTAAAACTCTTTGCCCAAGTAATGTGTAAACCATATTCATAAATAAAAACACACAAAATGTTACTGTAAAAGTCAGTCAAAGAAACTAAGACTCAGTTTGAAGTTTAAGAAAGCAGGCATTCTTTTTTTTGTGGCACCAGATGCATAGGGGATCCCTCGACCTAGTGTGTGTGCCAAATTGTCCATGCTACAGGGGTTATATACAATGAAAACATATATGTTATTAGATTTCTCAGAAATAATCCACATAATCATACTATTTCTCATAACTCATTAAAATATGTAAATGCCCCTGGTGCATGTGCAACTGGTGGTCTTCTGGGGGTCTCTGGTGGTTGTCAGTAGCCTTTCTCGCTATGTTTGCTACTTGAACCCATTTCTTGCGCATGCTCAGACTATCTCGTTCTTTCTTAACTTGTTCTTCCAGCCTTGCCATGTGTACTAAGCTAAGTCATTTACACATACAAAGACATGGGCATACTATGAGTTCTTCACCCATTCTTTATAGGCAGTTCCTCCAGGTGTAGGTTATATTGTACTCCTCCCCCATCCTGGGTTAAAATTCTGTATGATCTTACAGATAAGGATGACTAATTACGGAGTAAAGTAGCATCAGACATGCAAAGTTTCTAGTCTTCCTTCTACCTAACTAAACATATTTAAAATTTGGTTCAATTATTCTATCAGGGAGAAAATCATATGTCCTTCTGACTCGATATCAGAAAAAGAGAACTGGAAATGAAGGCTTGGACTGGAAAAACAAAACTAGAAAAAAAATAAAGAGAAAGATTTTATATTTTCTCTCCCCTTCTTTCTTTTATTTTATGTGACTCAGGCTTATAAAATACTGTACAGTTAGTGCTCATTAGACTCATAAGTATTCTACAGAGACTATAGAAAAAAATCTTTTCATATTTAACCTTTATTGTTTAAAGCCAAAATACAAATATGCTTTATAGTAGTACACAGAACAGTAACCTTGCTAGGTGATGACAATGTCCATTTAGACCTCTTAGTTTTCCAGCTAAGTACTGCTCTTAAATAAGCCAACTTTGTGAGAAGTGAAGAACATATTTTTTTCTAAGCAGGTACTCAATGCTTAAATGTGTGAGGAATTATCTGCAGGCTCCCCTCTTTCAGAACTCTGACATGCTAACACATCCTTTGTAATGGAGCAATTCCATAAAACCAGATTGTTACTGAAAATTCAAAGACAATTATCTAAAAACAAACATCCCTTTCACACTCAAACAAAAGTGTAAAAGCCAGGACACATGAGGCTTCATACATATTGTCTCAGCATTACGAAATAAATGCAGAATATACCACTGGATAATTTCATATTTCTTCCTATATAATAGAATCCATAGAACCTAGGCATTTATTTTGCTGTTCAGCTTCATCCTTGTAGCTTGTCCTCAGAATAGCTAGTCTCTCTTGTTACAAATGAAATACCTAATAGGTTGTATATAATAAAGACAAAATTAAGCCTATGCTTTCTTCTGTAAATTACATGGAATAGAGTGTTGGATATTTGTTAACATTTACCATCTGGTACACTTCTTTGGTGTTCTTTCAATAATACAAGTTTGTTTTGTAAAATCAATGTAGTCATAACATCTTATTTTCAAAGCACCAGCTATGGAATTATCTGCCTGTCATATCTGCTGTAGAAACCACAACCCTGAGAGAGAAGCACAACATACACTGGTTCACAGGTAATACATATGTTCATTTGAGATTCTGTGCTACAATCAAGCAGCAATGCACAGTAATTTGTGACAAACACAAGACTCTACTCCAAATATACACCAAAATAAAAAATTATCTGGAGATAGAAAGTAAAGCTAAAGTCACATCCTGGTTCTGTGCATGTTGATACAGAAGGAAAGGGAACTTAAAATCTTTGCCTGAGGAAAGCATTCTCATTTAACAGCTCAGTAGAAGACTGAAGTGCCTATACTGAGCGACTGGAACTGCATATAGTCATTAATGATATTAGTAAAGAGAAAAAAGTGTCAGTTTTATTTAGTGAAGTAGGGACTAAACCAATTAATTTCTGCATGTCTTATGCTGTTCCACAAAACCACTTTATTAAACAAATGCTGACATTGTAGAAATTATAGAAACTTACCTCACTTCAAAAGTTACTGGTGATTCTAGTGTTTACACACTGGTTGAAGAAAACAAAGCAAACCAAAGCAAAGCAAACCAAACCAAACCAGACCAAACCAAAACCAAAAAATTCAGACCTGAAGGCTAACTTAAGGAAATGCATTGGCAGTAAACAAATGATTTCAATGAAGAGTTAAGGAGACATAGCAAGCAAAATTAAGACAATGAAAATTAGCTATTGACCATGGTTGTTTTTACCACAAAATATTTGTTAAATATTACTCTTTTAATGTGGATTGCTAATGAAGATGCCAAGAAGTCACAACAGCATCAGAAAATATTTTTACCAATAAAAGACACCATGAGAAAAGCAGGAAAGACAGCATAGGGAACACTTATGGACTATGTTTTTTATTATGAAACGAAGTCTCAAAATGCCAATTATTGTTGATTCAAGGGCAAACTGTGCAAAGAAACTGGGACATACAGAGAAAAGATGTACAGGTCAATGCAAAAAGTATCTCATGGGGGCAATACCTGAGAATTCCAGAATCATCAGCTTGCAGATGACAGCACAGAGTCCACAGAGATCTCCTTAACATCTATACAGCTGTTTAATTTAGAAGTTATTATTGGAGTTCCTTTGCAATTGAAAGCAATATAATATAAAATGAAGCTTGATCCAGGGTCCTCTACTTCTGCAATCTCACAGTGGGCTTGTCAGAGGCTACTTAAGGAAGGTGAAATTGCAGAAAACGTCAGTGTTTCTAAAACATATAATAGGAAAATCCTCACTCCCCTGAGTGCTGTAATGGCAAAGGTAACATATAACAGTAAACAACATATGTTAAATCCTTATGTTGTAAAACAAGGAGGTCATGCATTATTTGGTAGAGGATGGCTGAGAAAGATTCAGTTGGACTGGCAAAGCAAAATGCATTTACAGGCTTTAAAACAATTATGGATGCCTGCCCAAACCAGAATTTGTTTATACAATGAAACCATCTATAGAATGGTACCAGAACAGTATGCATAACTATGAGTCATCAGCATAGTGTAGCTATGGGAAAAGGCAAATGAGATAGATTCTAGGGTGTACGAGGCAAAGCACCAGCAGCAATAGAACAGTACGAAGGTCATCATTCAAGACAGACACTGCAAGCTTAATATACCTTACTATCGTCAAACTTATTGATGAAGTGTTGATCAGAAAATGTCTTTAATGATTTTATGATTATGTACTTACACTCTATAAGACAAACTGTTGTAGTTATATCACCCTTTTGTCTGAAGTATAGGAACTGATTCAAGGGATATTCTTAACCTATTTCAGAGTGAAACCAAATACAGTTTAAACCACCATGAAAGCTAAGAATGTAGTATGCAGTATCACTTTATCAGTGACTAATGATAGCTCAATAAATCTCATTTCCTTGTTTTTACTTGAAGCTACTCTGACACATGAAAGGATGAAGGTTTTGCTGATATAGTCACACTAGGAAGAGGGAGCCAATATTTTTTATATGCTTCCGATAACATGATTTTGGTAAAGCCAATTTTAGAAGATATGTGGGAGAGTCTCAGGGAAAGGTCCAAATCATTTTTATTTCATGTTTGCACTAGTTAACAACAATCTTAAATTCCATTTCCCTATTTTGTGATTAACATTTGTATTTGAAGGGATAATATATCCATCCTTCCTCGTAAGTCATTATCTATGGTAAAACTACATTCCCCATGAGACTTTATGATCTTTCTCTGTAATGGAAATTCTTCAATATCACTGATGGAACAAAAGTGCTCCAGAGAGGAAGTATAAGCCTGGTAATCTGTAGCATACTCTGTACCATAACAGAAATGCTGCAAAAAAATATACACATACATGTATATTTGCAATTTTTATATGATACATGATAGCAATAAGAGTATTTAATGTGTAAGAACTAGATTGTTTCAATTGATATACTGAAGGCCTCCCTGAGACTCACCTGTTTTCTTTTCTTGTAGCCATTTTGGACCTTGCTATATCAATAACACAGGCTCTGTATACTTCTAATCTGTGAATAAGTACAGCTAGTAGGAATACAGCAGTCTTGTGACTAGTCCTTATGCCATGAAAAGGACAAAGATACTTTGTCTATTTCACAAACACAAATTTAATCCATAATGTTACTGATGTCACACAGATTACACCTAGACTCATACTTAGTGTTTCATTCTCCTCACTGTTGAGAGATATTTTTTTGTGTAGAATATATATACTATCTTACCAATTTACTCTTTGTGGAACCTGGTCAAAAACACTAAACAGACAAATGACAGCAACAACAAGAGAAACAGTGCATCACACCTAGGTTTAGGATGCAGCTTAAATGCAGTCATGGGATACAAGAAACACTTTCAAGTTCCTTAACATAGAGTGCGCATGCGCACGCACACACACGCACACACACAAAAAGAGAGAGAGAGCAATGAAACTATGTTGCTTAGGGAAAATAATTACTTGTCTGAATCACACCACTGTCTTTCAAGCTTGTCTTCTAAACATATTTTTTTGCAAACAGCCATTCAGCTATTATGTTCTTACAGGTGTAGACTTTGAAAGTATTACACAGACTAATTTATCTGTTGTGTGGGAGAAGTACTTGTATGTGTATATAAAGGAAGATATAATTTTCTTAATCATAGCATAAAGTTCTGTGAAAGTTTCAAAGCTAGGGTGACAGTCTCTGGGAGTCTGTTTTGCTACTAAACAGAACCTACATTATGTACTTTTCTTTTAAATATATGATAAATCTTTTAGCATTTATAGTATAACTATCATATGATTCTAATCGCAATAGCTGCAGAATATCTTTTTTTTTTTTTTTAACTGTGATAAACAATCATGTAATTTGTACTTGCATTGCATATACTATGCAATTACATAATAAATAAGTTGTCAACCAAAAATAATTATATAGCCGTTTGCAAACTATCCAATCCAAATGTGCAATATGAAAGAATGACAGAGCTCAAAGCACCTCAAGGATTATGAGATGACAGCTGCTTTGTTTGAACTATAGTAAGAGCAGGAACCAATTCACTGTGCTCTCAATATGAAGTCATTACATATTAGAATTATTGTAATTGAGATGGCAACAATAAAGTCCAAGTATTTTTGATATATAAGCAGAGTCTAGACATCTTATGTGATAGTATCTTCATTTTTTTAATTAGTATTTTTTTTTTATAATTAAATCACATGTCAATTTGGAATAATTTCCCCTCAAGCTTTAAGGGGTAAGGGATTATCATTTTAATAATGCATGGTTGAAAAATTACATGCTTGTTGCCCAGGATCAGTGTTCTGCATGGCTTTTTAAAAACAAACAAACAAAACACAGCAACATTAAGAGCATACTTATCTTTAACAACAAAGTGATACAATTAAGTCAGAAGGAATACCAACATGTTTACAGATAAAAGCATTTTTCTTAGGGTTTGAATGGTACAGAACATTCTTTAAATCTTCTTTTGCTTAGGTCAAGATATCTTCTGAAAGAGAGAGTTGTTAATTACTGTCAAACAAATGTGGTATCTGTCATGGTGAAACTGCCTATGGGGATGCACAGCAGACTTCTGTGCTGACTTCTAACTTAGACCCCGGTCATCCTTAGTTTCCCTGAGTCTTAACAGAATCCAGGCAGTTTCACTTGGTTGTTTAAAAGCACTTTCTGAATACCTGGGATTCATTTCACCTAATGTGAAATATCTAATGCGTAGTCTACTAAGGCTAAAGTAATCATCTTGGTTACCCTTTCCAGACAGTGGAAAGAAATAAGCAGTTCAGCAGTACGTTTCATTTCACATATTTTGCAAACCCATTTAAAGATTAGATGTTCTTTGCATGCTTTTTCCCATGTGTATGGGACTAGATTAAACTTAGAAAGGCAGCAGCTATGTTGAAGGTACTGAACTTAATGTGAAATTAATCCCAACTTTTCTCTCTAGCACACGTTCCCTATGAGTTGAGGTGCTGCAGCTGAACTTCTCTACCCAATGCTCGTCTTTTAGAAGTACACACAGCAATACAATTTCATGATGTCTTGTTTCTAGATGTTTACCCAGCTGGTTTCTTCACTATGCCAGAGCACTTGTTTATTTCAAAACAACTAAAGTGTGCTGTCCAGGATTCTTCTCTGTAATCCAAATATAATCTTTTGAAATACACAATTTATTTTCTATGTATCTTAGATTCCTTGTGCTGATCTCAACTACTTTGTTCCAGTCAATTCTTCTGACTTGTTTCCCAGTTAAAGACAGTCACCTCCCCTGAAAACTTTTTATTTTCCTCACTCCCAAACACTTTTTCCTGTTTATGTTCAGATTGGATAGGAACCATTGCATTGCAAGGTCATAGGACCAGACACATGGCAGTTAAACATACTGAAACTGTAAGTAACCATCACATCAAGACACACTGCTCCATAGCTTCTCAATCTGGCAACTAAAAAGTTGTTCACAGTGTATGGGGTCTTTCTGAGACAGGGAAACCCCAGGGTAGAAAACAGATCTGCCAGGAGTTGGCAGGTCTTATGAGAACTTGGCAGCCAATCCCAGCCCTATAAAAGGCAGCCCTAGACACCACTAGCAATCAGGAGCACTGTGAACAAAGACAAGGAGGGTGCGGCATTTTGTTTGGCAGTTTGTGAAGCAGTTGCCTGGAAGGGTATATGGGAAGGGCTGTGCACCCTGCTCATTGACCCTGCAAGATCCACTAATAGTTGCCTAGATAAGGTGGTGGGCACTTGTCATAGAGTAAAGGCTGCAGCTCCAGCTGAATTGTCTCTTCCACCGACCCCAAAACTGTACAACACTTCCAACTAAGCAGAGATGCTGATGGGAGAAGTTGCAGTACAGACCTCAGACAGCAGAAAGTGCTTTACCTTGTGGCAGGTACAGGTGGCAAACCTGCTTGCAAGAGGTTCCCAGGTGGAGGACTTCCTGAAGCATGTGGGAGCTATGGGAAGCAGTTGAGAAGGCAGTGCAGTTACAGAAAAGCTGAGGAGGAGTTAAACAGGCAGTTCCATGTGCTGTCTGCACAGAAACTCAAGACTACACAGAAGGTAGTGATACCAAAACCACAGAATGGAAGCTTGTTACAGCAAGGAGGTACCATAATCCATTGCATGAGGTGCCCTTGTAGAACCATTTCACTGCTCTGGGGACAGCAGAGGAAGGACCTGTCACATCAGGGAAGACGTAGATATTGTCTAAGCTAGCTCATCCTGTTCTCTGTATAACAGCCAGTCAAGCCAAGAAACAGTGATGGATAATAGCAGTAAGAGACTTTCTTCTGTGGGCAATAGAAGCACCCATTTACCAACCCGAGCTACTCTCAAGAGAGCTTTGTTGTCTACCAGGTTATCATATCAGGGGCGTTGTCAAGAGACTACCGAGCCTTGTACAGCCTGCAGACTACTATATGCTGCTTTTATTTTATGTGGGCAGCAATGACACTGCCAAGAGCAATTCAAGGCTCAGTTCATAAAGGACTACAGAGCCCTTAGAGAAGCTGTAAGAGGCTCTGGAATACAAGTGGCCTTCTTTTCAATCCTATCAGTTAAAGAAAAGGGTTTTGAAAGGACTAGTCAAGTCCAGCAGAACAATGCATGGTTTTGAGACTGTTATAGCAAAGGATTTGGCTTTTTAGCATGTGGGATTCTGATAAACCTGGTCTACTGGGATCAGATGGGGTCCATCTGTCTGAGGAGGGGAAAAGTGTCTTCAGTTACAGGCTTGTTAGGATGGTGAAGTGATCTTTAGCTAAAGTTGCCAGAAGTGGGGAATCTTAGTCCACTCAGCTCTCTATCAGTTCAATACCAGTGTCAGCAATAGATGCCCAGAGCCAGAAAAGGGAACAGAGGTCAACTGAAAAGCAGCACAAAGGAATTCCATCCACTTAATCCAAACTAGCTTAAATAGGGGCCCATCTTAAATACCTCTACCTAAATGCAAGCAGCATGTGAAATAAGGAGAACTGAAAGTTTTATTTAAATCTCAGGGCTATTATGTCTTTGATCTCTGTGAAACATCATGAGATGACTATAGTGATAGATGGTTACAGGAGCTTTGGGAGAGAGATAGGAAGGGAAGAAGAGGAAGTGGAGTAGTCTTCTATTTTAGGAAATGCCTTGACTGCATGGGTCTGGCCAATGGTGATTAAAGAGTTGAGTGTTTCTGGGTAAGAATCAGGGGAAAGCATTTCCAATAAACCTGTCAATACAGTAGATATTATAGTGGGAGTCTGTTATAGACCACCCAAGCAGGATGAAAAGGTAGACGAGATATTTTATAAGCAACTAGGAGAAGTCTGATAATCATTGACTCTTGTTCTCATGGGGGATCTTAACTTTCCAGATGTCTGCTGGAAATACAGTATAGCAGAGCGAAAACTGTTTAGGAGGTTCCTGGAGTGTGTGGAGGATAACTTCCTGACATAGTTGGTGAGGGAATTGGTTGGGAAAGGTGGCTCACTTGACCTGTTGTTTGCAAACAGGGAAGGACTTGTGAGTGATGTGATGGTAGGAGGCTGTCTTTGGCACAGTGATCATGAAATAAAAGACTTTGATCATTAGAGAACCGCTACCTTGGATTTCTAGAGGGCAGATGTTGGCCTGTTTAGAGATTTGGTTGACAGAGTCCCTTAGGAGGTGGTTCTGAAAGTAGAGTCCAGGGAGGCTGGACATTCATCAAGGATGAAATATTAAGGGCACAGGAGTACCCTGTCTCAGTGCACCAAAAGTCAAGGTGGTGGGACAGAAGACCATCCTGGGTGAACATAGAGCTTCTTCTGGAATTCAGAAAGAAAAAGAGAGCTTATGACTCTAGAGGAAGGGGCAGGCAACTCAAGAGGACTATAGAGCTCTTGCCAAGCTGCAGAGGGACAAAATAAGAAGGAACAATGCCCAACTGGAACTCAATTCGGATAGTGCTGTAAAACACAATAAAATATGTTTTTATTCACATCAACAGAACAAGGAGAATTTAGGAGAATCTATATCCTTTATTAGACATGAGTGACATAGTGACAAGACATGAGGAAAAGGCTGAAGTACTTAATGCCTTTTTTGCCTCAGTCCTTATTAGTAAGGTCAGTTGTTCTTAGGGTGCCCAGCAGACTAAGTTGGATGATGGTGACAGAGAAAGAGATGAGGCTTCTATAATTCAGTGGTAAACTGTAGGTGACTTATTACACTATTTGAATATTCATAAGTCTATGGGTCTGGACAGGATCCACCCAAAGATACTGAAGGGGGTGGAAGAAGTAATTACCAAGCCACTTTCAATAATTTATCAGCAGTCCTGGCTAACCAGGGAGGTCTCAGTTGACTGGAGGTTGGTGAATTTGAAGCCCACCTACAAGAAGGGTAGGAAGGAGAATCTGTGGAATTACAGACTTTACCTAGGTGCCAGGAAAGGTCATGGATAAGGTCAGCTTACGTGCCATCACACAACACATAGAGGACAATGAAGTGATCAGAAGCAGACAGCATGATTGATGATAGGTAGGTCCTGCCTTACTAACCTGATCTCCATCTATGACAAGGTGAGCTATTTAGTGAATGTGGGAAATGCTTTGGATGTTGTTTACCTGGCTTGTTGCACTGTTTCCAGCAGTATTCTCCTAGAAAAACTGGCTGCTTATGGCTTGGACAGGTATACAGTTCACTAGATGATGAACTGTGGATGACCAGGATCAAAGTGTCACAGCAAATGGAGTTCAATTCAGTTGATGGCAAGTCACCAGAGGCATTCCTGAGGGCTCAGGATTGTGGCCAGTTTTCTTTATTGATGATCTAGATGAGGAGATTGAGTGCACCCTTAGTAAGTGTACAGATGATACCAAGTTAGGCAGGATTGTCCATATGCTTGAGGTTAGGAAAGTTTTGCAGAGGGATCTGAATAGGCTACATTGATGGGCTGCATCCAATCACATGACATGACATACTCAAGTGCTCGGTCCTGCACTTGAGTCAAAACCACCCAATACAGTAGTACACACTTGCAGCAGAGTGGCTGGAAAGTTGCTCAGCAGAAAAGGACCTGGGGTGCTGGTGGACAACTGGCTGAACATGAGCCAGCAGTGTGCCAAGGTGGCCAAGGAGGTCAATGGAATATTGAGCTCCAGATTGTGCAGGGAAGAGCAATGAAGCTATTGAAGAGAGTAGAAACAAGAGTTATGAAGAACAGCTGAGGGAACCGGTATGTTTTTAGTCTGGGAAAAAAAAAATAAATAGAAGGTGAGGGGAGATGGGGAGACCTCATTGCTCTGTACAACTACCTGAAATGAGGTTGTAGTGAGGAGGGGGTCTTTTTTTTTTCTCCAGTGACAAGTGATAGGACATGAGGAAATGGTCATGGTTGCACAAGGGGAGGTTTAAATTGGGCATTAAGAAGGATTTATTCACAGGGAGGGTGGACAGGCATTGGAAAGGGATTTCCAGGGAAGTGTTAGAGTCACCATCCCTGGAGCTATTTTAAGAGACATGTGGGTGTGGCACTAAGGTTTATTGATGGGTCTTGGTAGGTCAGGCTGGTGATCTTAAAGATCTTTTTCAATCTAGATGATTCTGTGATTCTAGTCATTGGGTCTGATCCAGAGACTATTGAAGTTAGCGTAGCTTTGACTTTTACAGTCTGATGTTTTTGGTTTTTGTTTTTTTTTTTCCTCTATTTTATTTATTTATGATTAGTTCTGCTGAAATCAAAGGTATAAACTGTTGAATAATGAAATTCTGTGATTCTGTGATTCTGTGAATAAGATACCATGAACAAGAGTGGCAGAATCTGTCCTTCAATGGAATTTGTCCAAGAAATCTTTCAGGTTTTCACTATCACTTTAAAAACAAAGTATTGAACATAATGTATTATAATGTAAATTCTATCAAGCACTGTGTCATTAACATTTAGCTCTGTTGTTTGTTCAAGTCAATCCATCTATATATACAAATCTGATATTTGCCTTTTTAAAAATTTAACATGCGTAAGTGCTCATAAATCAGTTATGACAATCATTGTTAAAATAATCAATAGTAAGGAATATGCATTAATTCAAATAATATTGATAGCTACATGAACCTGCATCAGTCTTCTGTGAAATCAGAAAAATGAGACATCTTCTTAAAAATCAATATTTTTCTTTTTATGTCATTCATTTGAAGAGTATCAATAATACATTACTTTATACCTTATGTGTCAGTGGCCTTAATTCTAAATGTAGAGACATCTTGGAAAAAAATACTGAAGTGGTGCAAAAGAAACAAGTGATCAGGGCAATGACCTGCTAAAGAGCTTGCATTCATCCATTGTATTGTGGATATTCATCTAAACTAAAATATGTATGGGCAGCATTACATGTTGGATATATTATTTATAACTCAAACCTCAATAACAGATGTTTGTACACTACATTTGTCTTGGAGTTAAAGAGCAAGAGAAGCAGCAAAAAAACTCTGTATTGCCTTTATTTAATTCCCTGGAATTAAGAACGAGGAAGTTGTGCAGGTATGCAGACAAAAGTGGAAATATGAGATGTAGAATTACAACATCCATTCATCACAAAAGAAACATTTTAATTGGTTATATGTAGAAAATATCTACTTGACAGTCAGTTTCTCACTTTTCACATAAGTGCTTTGCTGCTTGGATGCCTAATCTTGTTTAGTATAGGGAAAGTAATTTGACATGAAAGTACCTAGATGGCTGCTGAAAATTAATTGCCAATTAAAAAAGAAAAATGTTTGTGCTACTCTATAAACAAGCCAACATATAAACCTTTCAGTCTTGTTGCTTTATTTATGTCTTTGTAGATCTGGTTTCAAGCTATTTGCATACAATTTACAAATTCATATTATAATTCTCTGGTATATTTATGAGTTTATAGTTGTATATATTTTACCACTATGAAAATATTTATTTCTTTATGCTTCTGTTGCTTATTATTTAACAAAAACATTTCATTACATTTGATAGTTTATGTCTCTTCCTTAGAATGAGGCATTTTTATTTGTAGGGCTCAAAAAGAGAAATTTATTTCTCCGCTGCATGTTAAAAACAAAAACAAAACAACAGCAACAAAAAAAACAGCAAACCTCAAAATGATGAACTCTTGTCTCTAACTTTCCAGAGCTTCCACACTCTGCTTTCAAGTGAGGATGAATACTCTAATGATTCAAAGTATATATGTTAATCTGAGTGGAAAATGAAGGCTTTAACAGGACTGTAAAGCTTAAGGACTCCTTTCAGCTCTAAAGAGACTTTTGAAAGTGCTGGGCCATAGAAGTTTCATGAGTACCATGGAATGTCCTCCTTAGATACAAAATACAATTCAAGTAGCACAGCTGGCTGAATCTATCAGAAGAAATGAATATTGACTTCAATTTTCCTCCTTCTCAACCCCAAATTGACTTTCTACACATCAGGTAGATAGTGTGGATTGATGTTATGTCCAAATGAACATTAAAAATTATGTATAGAATAGGTTATTGAATATCATGTATTTAAGGCAGTAATAAAAAATTAATAGAATATCAAAGCTTGTACTTTTTTTTGGACAGCAACATAAGTATATCTCTTTAAAAAGATTTAAGTTTTAAAAGATTTCTGTTTGTTTGTTTGTTTGTTTGTTTTCTGAAATATATTCTCAGTGGGTGAAATTCAATCATTGCCTCTCCCATTAATAAGGAATTGGGAATATCTCTGGTTGTTCAAAGCTATTATTCTTAATATTAACATTTTTATTCAGTATTCACATACAAATGACTAAGCTAAGCCAGAGTTCATTAGCTAAAGCCAATCCAAAAGCCAGATTTCAGTGGAAAAACAGACAAACAAAAACTAATAAACATAATACAAAGTTTCCAAATGCAATTTATGTTTGTGAAACTCTTGGCAAAATATGGGTGCAAGACACCTGCACAGATTAATCTACATGAAAGATTGACTTCTAATCATTTATGAATAATATTTTTTAGCTTAAAGCTGTTCTACAAGAAACCTCTGTGCACATTTATACACTGCTTAGTTTTCTCACAAAGCCTGCAGTTCCATGCAAATCATCAATACTGTGGAAATAATGTCAGGGTCATTTACTCTAACTGTGCCAAACAGCTTCAGAATACTCAGAGGACCAACATTACATACAATAGCTTCCATTCAAAGGCTGAATGAACAAACACTCAGTGACCTTTCTATTTTACTTTTCATTTTGAATTAGAATGATAAGAATAAAAATAATAACAATACATATGTAGATTTTAATGAGTACAACTTATGACCAGAGAACAAAGTTAACAAAAGGATATAACTATAATATGAACTTTTGAATCCTAATTTAAAAAAAAAAAAAAGTATTTAAGATTGTGAAGATTTGTTATCATCACACTTATCTTCTAAGTTCTATTTTTATCCCTTTAAAAGGCAAGGATTAACAAAGACCACAATGAAATACTAAAGATATCATGTGAATAAATAAACAGTGCCTACAAGTCTGCAAAGTATTTACAAACATCAGAGAAGCTTGTGTCTGAATAAGTTCTCTAAAACTTAAGTAACACTTGACTTGACACTTGACTATTTCTCTTATTATATGTTCCAATGAATCTTCAGTACAATTAAAATTTTTATGAATCTTTAGTTACTGATCTTATTTGATTTTCTTTACACTAGTGATAAAAATCATTCCTATCACAAACATGTATTACTTATGGTTATATAATATGAATGACAAAGCATTGGGATGTATATATAATGATAGAAAAGGTGACACTAAGACTACAGGTATCAGTTACTTGGGGCTGATACTGCTTATACCTTTTCAGTAGCATAGGTGTAAATATATATATCCTTTCACATTAATGCAAAATTTACTCAAAATATACATGCTTTAGTCTTTATATGCCTGAAACATCATTCTTTGTGGAAAGCTCATCTTTAACAAAGACTTCCACAAAAATGTGAAAACCTAGTGGTAGGAAAAGCACAAGAGAGAATTCAAGTTTTCAATTCAAAGATTATGTTTTCTGTTGAACGTAGTGACCTCCTGTAATACTAACATGAATATTGATAATGTTGTATACAAGGTTGCAATTTATGTGAGAAAATCTTAAAACTTAGGTGAAATTTCTCAATGTCTGTTATGGTGCAAGACACTCAACAGATTAAATCAACACATGTTCAATGGTGGAGTCATTCTTTAATACGATATTGTATCTGGTCTTTCTTTACTAGTAACATTATTTTGCAGGTCTAATAACCAGCCAAATTGACAAGCCAACTTTCAAAATGATGAGTCCATAGGCATATCTGTGGTCATAATTAAATAAATAGAGGAGTACATGATCCTTAGTTTGTGACTCACATACATTTGTCTGTGAGCAAGAGATCACTGCAATAATACTTCTGTATAGTATCCTGTTACATTAGATATTTTGCATCCAGATGTTCGTGTGACTGTAAGAGATTTAAAATTTTGCTTTTTTTTTTTTTCTCCCTTAAACTAAATATGTATTTAGTAAATTTGAACTGTTGTTCTTTATTGTATCAAAAGTGTCACAAGACTTTCACATTATTTATCATGTGAAACTTAGCAAAAGCTTAGGAAAAAAAAAAAAAAAGCTTAGAAAAATAAAATCAAAAAGTGAAAAAGAAATTCCACATTTCTTCATTTCAAGTATCTACTACACCTTTTCCGTCACTCCCTCATATCAACAGGATAGCCAGTTAGCTATTGCTGCAGGATGGAATAGTGTTTGAAATAGATTATTTTCTCTACAATAATCCCTTCTACTGAGGGCATTATTAAATTGCTTTACTATCCTGTGAACTTTTTATAGAATTAGACAGTCATATAATGTTTTGGACTGGAAGGGACCTTAAAGATCATCTAGTTCCAACCCCCTGCCATGGGCAGGGGCAATTCCCACTAGACCAGGTTGCTCGAAGCCCCATCCGGCATGGTGTTCAACACTGAAAGGAATGGGGCATCTAAAATTTCCCTTAGCAACCTGTTCCAGTGCCTCACAGTAAAGAACTTCTTAATATCTAATCTAGTTTAAAGTTATTACTCCTTGTCCTATCACTACACTCCCTGACAATGTGTCCTGTCCCCAGCTGTCCTGTAGGCCCCCTTTAGGTACTGGAAGGCCATTACAAGGTCTTCCCAGAGCTTCCTCTTCTCCAGGCTGAACACCCCAAGTCAGTCTTTCTTCATAGGAGAGCTGCTCCAGCCACTCAATCATCTTCATGTCTCTCTTCTGGACACACTTTTTTTTTTCTTTCTTTATTAAAGCATGTTTTAAAGGAGTGTGAATTCAGGAATAACAAGCAATGTAATGCAGAAGAATTATTCATACAAGCTTTGAGAGAATCCTTCATGAGTAAGTCTATAACCACCTTAGCACAGAGCTTCATGGAGCTTCATGGAGCTTCATTACTTGTGCTGAACTGCAGGATTTATATGTATAAGCACAGTATCATCTCCATGGCTACACTGCTTCTCCTGGTCTCAACCCTTATTGTACAAAGTTGATAGCAGCAATTCCAACACAGCTTTTGGTTGTGTATACAAATGGAGTCTTAGAAATATACTGATCGTCTAAGGCTCTTCCCCCAGAAATGAAGCTTCTAGCAAAATTTCTGACAATATCTTTTAGACAGCACTGGCTGTCATAACTACATCAATCCTCTTAGGAAAAACAGCACATGGCTGTGATGTTTTAATAAGCAGAGGTGAAATCCAACTCATTATATACTATATATTATCATACTTTTTTTTTTTTTCATATCATCCTGACTTTGTTCTACATAGTAATGTGACCAAGGTGGAAAAAAAATAGTTTTTAATGAGCTGTCTCAATAGTATTCATCAAAAAGCAAGCTCAGGATTCATCAAAATCAAATATGTTTATTTGTGCAAGCTGTGGTACTAAGTGGAGCACTTTATGCCTTAGTGCACAGCCAAGGAGAAATTGTGAAATAGTTTATTTCTGATGCTCAATGTCTGAAGTAAAAAGTTCCAGCTCAGGTGTAAGGTACAATTTGAAAGAAATACTTTAAACTGAACCTGTATAACATTCTTCTGCAATGTGTCCCACATTATTTTTTTATTCTTTTGTACTTCAGCAGCTTTTCCTACTGCTGCACCAAATGTGATTTGTGTTATGAAGAATAGTTATTTATGTATCATATTAGTCAGTTGTAAAATAAATACACAATCCTATTCTGGGTTGTTTATATTTTGAAATTCAATAATTCTAAATTATAGGCCTCTTTATTTCTAATAGCAATCACTGAATTTGTTTTTTTCCTATGCTGACTTAACTGTAAAGAACTTCCTGCTAGTTCTTCAAGACATTTTGGAGCAGATCATCAAAAATATTTGATGAACTAAAATGAAAGTTTTATGGAAACTATTCATGACTAAGTATTTTCACATTGAAGATTTCTCTATGCACCTAACCTGATTCTAGGTTGTTCATTGTCTGCTATATGTCTCAGCCATTTGACAAGTTCATAATTGTATAGAAGTAATCACTGGGATAGAGAATAGATGCAAAATTTATAACCTATTCAGTAGACAGTACTGAACCACTGAAATCTTGGATAAAAAGCAAAAGTTTATCTTGCTTCTTAAAAAAAAATAAATAAAATAAAAATAAAAATAAACAAACACCAGTTCCCCAATATCATAAGAGAATTGAAGAAGAATAATCCTATTTACAAGTTTTCAAGTGGTTGCCCTCTAGACAAGGCAGGATTTCATTTGTAGATATTTTCTCCCCCTAATCATTTCCTTTTACCCCCAAATAACAAAGCCTTACTCAATCTAACAGTTTTTCAGCACCCTTCTCTTCAGCATGTAACTATTCTCATAAATTGTATAAAGATACTAGTTAGAATTGTTTATTTAGGTATTGTAACTAGGCACTACAAAGCTGATTTTTTCATACCCATAAATACTTCCAAGTATCATTGTAAACACACAAAAAAATACCAGTTGATTTTAGTCACTCCAAATGATAATTTCTCATCAGTACTTGCAAACGAAAAACATAGAGCAAGTATTAAACATACAAAAATGTAGTTGTTAATGTGGAAGGACTATTATTGATATTTTGAATTCACTAAACTGTGTCATACTATCCTTGCTCATAAACTTTGATAATTGTGTTTCAATCTGTGTTGCTTTTAAGAAGTGTAAAGATCAACATGGTAAAGATCACCATGTTAGAATGGTTTGTTGGCTGTTCTGTAGCATCACCTGAAGTCTGCAGGATTTATATGATGTACAGCCATGTAACCTTGGGCTGTGATCTTGTCAGCTTTTACAAGCTAAACAGCATGAAAGTTGTTCAATACTTGCATGGCAGACATCCAAGAGAAAAACAAAGACTACTGTAGGAGGTAGTGTTGACTGTCCTACTAGCATCAAGCTTTTCTGTCAGTCAGTTCTCAACTAGCACTGCAACATTCTGTCAGGATGACTGGCATTAGACATATTTCTCAATACTGAAGGAAAATTAAACAGATAGATCTTAAATTTAAACTTTCATCTTTGTAGCTGGGTAAATAAATGGTTAATTTTCAAAATATGTTATCAGGCTCTCCCATAGGTAGTCTCCTGTAAGGGTTGATTAGAGTGACTAGACTTTCTGTAATGTTTTTGAAAAGACACAGCCCCTTTATTTAGATATCTACTTTCAGAAGTAGGAAAATATCGATATTCCTACCCATAGAAATTTGTCTTAAATCTAAATTAGGTTGGTTTTGCAAGACAGTTAAACCCTTCTTAATTACAGGAAGGTGATGAAAAAGCTTCCTGTCTGCCTTCCTTCACCCCAGCCACCTTTGTGTACATTCTTTCCCCCTTTTTTCCCCCCATTCTTCCCCCATTCCTCTTCCCCCCTTGTGTGTATTCTAGAAATTGTGCTGAAATTACTCAGATAATGGACAGCTACAGCTGATAAATGGAAAACGACATGTATGTCCTGGGCCATGCAGAAAGAATAGTAGAGCTTCCCTGTTACACAGACCTTTTTTGGTAGTAGCATAGACTAGCAGCTTAAGCCAATTTTGAAAATTTATGTTAAGTCCCTTGGTTGTTTAAAAAAAAAAAAAAAGATTGCTGTTTGTGGCCATGAAGAGTCAAAATTTATTCATTTTTCTTAAAGTAGTGTATGATTCTTTTTTACCTAAATAAATCAGAAATGTTTTGTGTTTATATGATTTGCTCTATGAATCCAAAAATGTAGGTATATTAGAATGAAACTGATTGATTGTGACATTATATAATACTCTGAATAGGCTCTGTTTTCAGAAAACACTTCACTTCTTATTGTCCCAAATGTGTGAGGAAAATTTAGGAGCTGATATGCTTATGAGAAGAATTATGTGATGAAGCCAGGCTATTTCTAACAAAAGTGTTTATTTACAAAGAACACCAAATTTCATTTTTTGAGCAAGACAGAAGTCAAATAGCAGAAGAGCACTTCTTTTCTTTTAGCTCCAAGATCATTATCTGACACTCAGCTTTCTGTTATCAGAAGTTCTGAAATAATCTTCTCACTTTTCCTTCATTTGCTAATTCTGCCATGTTCTCTTTTTGTCTTCTGTACAAAATCTGTCCACATCTACATATATTTTGTTTTGAAATCAAATATTATACCTTAGCTCTAGGTCAAAGAAGCTGTTGTTTTAGCCTTCTTATTTTATAAATTATTCTGACTGTTTTTCAATTACTTTTCATTGTGAAAGAATTTATTTTCAAAGTGAAAGACTTTTCATAACAATCTGCATAATACACAAAAATATTCTCTCTGTATATCTTTCTTTTGTACTTTAAAAAACTGGCTTTAAACAGATAATAAATAATTATATTTAAGGAACAAAATCTATTTTGACTAAAGCAAGTTGATTGATAACTATTCTCTTCCAGAAAATCTAAAATAGATCATTTTCATCAAAGTTACCTAAATCCTTATTTTTCTTGCTCAGTGCCTTCTTATGAGCCTAAATTTAGTTAATATTTGCTAGTAATATGGATAACATTAAGCATGTGCTGTAAAATAGATAAATAAATAAATCAATCAAAACTGTTTTTACTTTCTAGACAAAATAAGTTTTAGACTAGAGGGAAAAATGATAATTTAATTTTCATTCCCACCTAACATGTTTAATCTAGGCCATATCGCAACATCACAGAATGGCTGAGATTGGAAGGGATCTCTGGAGATCATCTAGTCCAACCCCTCTGCCAAGCAGGATCACCTAGAACACATTGCACAGGATCGCATCCAGGTGGGTTTTGAATATCTCCAGAGAAGGAGACTCCACAGCATCTCTGGGCAATCATCTGTTCCAGTGCTTTGTCACCCTCACAGTAAAGAAGTGTTTTCTTATATTCAGCTGGAACTTCCTCTGCTTAAGTTCGTGCCTGTTGCCTCTTGTCCTGTCACTAGTCACCACTGAAGAGTCTGACCCCATTTTCTTGACACCCTCCCTTCGGATATTTTTACACATTGATAAGATCCCCTCTCAGTCTTCTCTTTTCCAAGCTAAACAGGCCCAGATCTCTCAGCCTCTCCTCGTGTGGCAGATGCTCCAGTCCTTCTCAACATTTTAGTAGCCTTCTACTGAACTCAAAGAATTAATCACAGAATCACAGAATCACAGAATCACAGAATCACAGAATCACAGAATCACAGAATCACAGAATGGGTGGGGTTGGAAGGAACCCCTGAAGATCATCTAGTCCAATGCACCTCTGAGCACAATCACCTACAGCACATTGTGCAGGAAGGCATCTAGGTAGGTTTTTAATATTTCCAGAGAAGGAGACTCCACAGCCTCTCTGGGAAACCTGTTCCAGTGCTCTGTCACCATCATAGTCAAGAAGTGACCCCTCATATTGAGCTAGAACCTCTTGTGCTTCAGTTTGTACCCATTGCCTCTTGTCCTCTCACTGGGCACAACTGAAAAGGGACCAGCTTCATCCTGTTGACACCCTCCCCTCAGATATTTATATACATTAATGAGGTCTCCCATAAGTCTTCTCTTTTCCAATCTAAACAGGCACAGTTCTCTCAGCCTGTCCTCGTATGACAGGTGCTCCAGTCCTTTCATCATCTTAATAGCCCTCCCTGACATATCCTGGAAGCACAACACAGCCCAGAGGAAGCAGTCTAGGAGGTTTCTGGAGAAAGTGGAAGATAGCTTCCTGACGCAGCTGATTAGTGAACCTACCAGGGGTGGTGCCCTGCTAGACCTTCTCTTCACAAACAGAGAAGGACTGGTGGAGGATGTGATTGTCGGGAACAGTCTTGGGCAGAGTGACCACGAAATGGTGGAGTTCACTATCCTTGGCGGGGCCAGGAAGGGAACCAGTAAAACCACTGTATTGGACTTTCGGAGGGCTGACTTTGGGCTGCTCAGGACACTAGTTGGTGGAGTCCCATGGGAGGCGGTTCTGAAGGGCAGAGGGGTCCAGGAAGGCTGGGCGCTCTTTAAGAGGCAAATCCTAATGGCGCAGGAGCGGTCTATTCCCATGCGCCCAAAGATGAGCCAGCGGGGAAGAAGACCAGCCTGGCTCAACAGAGAATTGTGGCTTGAGCTTAGGAGAAAAAAGAGGGTTTATAATCTTTGGAAAAAAGGGCAGGCCACTGAGGAGGACTATAAGGATGTAGCGAGGCTGTGCAGGGACAAGATTAGGAAGGCCAAAGCTCGTCTGGAGCTCAATCTGGCTACTGCCGTTAAAGATAATAAAAAACGCTTTTATAAATACATCAACACAAAAAGGAGGACTAGGGAGAATCTCCATCCTTTACTGGATGCAGGGGGAAACTTAGTTACAAGAGATGAGGAAAAGGCGGAGGTGCTCAATGCCTTCTTTGCCTCAGTCTTTAGCAGCAAAACCGGTTGCTCTCTGGATACCCAGTACCCAGAACTGGTGGAAGGGGACGGGGAGCAGGATGTGGCCCTCACCATCCACGAAGAACTGGTTGGTGACCTGCTACAGCACTTGGATGTCCACAAATCGATGGGGCCGGATGGGATCCACCCAAGGGTACTGAGAGAACTGGCAGAGGAGCTGGCCAAGCCCCTATCCATCATTTATCAGCAGTCCTGGCTATCGGGGGAGGTCCCAGCTGACTGGCGGCTAGCAAATGTGACGCCCATCTACAAGAAGGGCCGGAGGGCAGACCCGGGGAACTACAGGCCGGTCAGTTTGACCTCAGTACCAGGGAAGCTCATGGAGCAGATCCTCTTGGGAGTCATCATGCGGCACTTGAAGGGCAAGCAGGCGATCAGGCCCAGCCAGCATGGGTTTATGGAAGGCAGGTCCTGCTAGACGAACCTGATCTCCTTCTACGACAAAGTGACGCGCTGGGTGGACGAGGGAAAGGCTGTGGATGTGGTCTACCTTGACTTCAGCAAGGCTTTTGACACCGTCTCCCACAGCATTCTCCTCAAGAAACTGGCTGCTCTTGGCTTGGACTGGCTCACGCTTCGTTGGGTTAGAAACTGGCTGGATAGCCGGGCCCAAAGAGTTGTGGTGAATGGAGCCAAGTCCAGTTGGAGGCCAGTCACTAGTGGCGTCCCCCAGGGCTCGGTGCTGGGGCCGGTCCTCTTTAACATCTTCATCGATGATCTGGATGACGGCATTGAGTGCACCCTCAGTAAGTTTGCAGATGACACCAAGCTAGGTGCATGTGTCGATCTGCTCGAGGGTAGGAAGGCTCTGCAGGAGGATCTGGATAGGCTGCACCGATGGGCTGAGGTCAACTGTATGAAGTTCAACAAGGCCAAGTGCCGGGTCCTGCACCTGGGGCGCAATAACCCCAAGCAGAACTACAGGCTGGGAGAGGAATGGTTGGAGAGCTGCCAGGCAGAGAAGGACCTGGGAGTGATGGTGGACAGTCGGCTGAATATGAGCCAGCAGTGTGCTCTGGTGGCCAAGAAGGCCAACGGCATCCTGGCTTGTATCAGAAACACTGTGACCAGCAGGGCTAGGGAGGTGATCGTCCCCCTGTACTCGGCTCTGGTGAGGCCGCACCTCGAGTACTGTGTTCAGTTTTGGGCCCCTCGCTACAAGAAGGACATCGAGGTGCTTGAGCGGGTCCAAAGAAGGGCGACGAAGCTGGTGAGGGGCCTGGAGAACAAGTCCTACGAGGAGCGGCTGAAGGAGCTGGGCTTGTTCAGCCTAGAGAAGAGGAGGCTCAGGGGTGACCTTATTGCTCTGTATAAGTACATTAAAGGAGGCTGTAGCGAGGTGGGGGTTGGCCTGTTCTCCCATGTGCCTGGTGACAGGACGAGGGGGAATGGGCTAAAGTTACGCCAGGGGAGTTTTAGGTTAGATGTTAGGAAGAATTTCTTTACTGAAAGGGTTGTGAGGCATTGGAACGGGCTGCCCAGGGAGGTGGTGGAGTCACCATCCCTGGAAGTCTTCAAAAGACGTTTAGATGTAGAGCTTAGGGATATGGTTTAGTGGGGACTGTTAGTTTTAGGTCAGAGGTTGGACTCGATGATCTTGAGGTCTCTTCCAACCTAGAAAATTCTGTGATTCTGTGATTCTGTGAACTTGCTCCAATAGTTCTCTGTCCCTCTTGTACTGGGTAGCCTAGAACTGGACACAGTACTCTAGGTGTGGCCTCAACAGGGCTGAGTACCATCAGTCTTTTTAGCTACAAGGGCACATTGCTGACTCATGGTCATCCTGCTGTCCACGAGGATTCCCAGGTCCCTCTCTGCAGAGCTGCAGTCCAGCAGGACACCCTCCAGCCTGTACTGGTTCTTGGGGTTATTCCTCCCTAGGCGCAGGATCCTGCACTTGCCCCTGTTGAACTTCATGATGTTCCTCTTGGCCCAACCCTCCAGCCTGTCGAGGTCCCTGTGAATGGCAGCATAGCCCTCTGGGGTATCAGCCACTCCTCCAAGCTTTGTGTCACCAAAAAATTGCTTAGGGTGCACTCTGTTCCATTGTCCAGGTCACTGGTGAATAAGTTGAACAACACTGGACCAGTAATGACCCCTGGGTGACATCACTAGCTACAAGCCTCCAACTAGACTGTACCACTTAGCACAAATCTCTGAGCTCTGTTGTCCAGTCAATTGCCAATCCACTTCACCATCCGCTCATCTAGGCCACACTTCCTGAACTTGTTTCTGAGGATGTTATTGGAGGCAATGTCAAAAGCCCTGCTGAAGTCAAGGTAGAGCACATCCACCACCCTCCCCTCGTCTACAAAACTAGTCATCTCGTCACAGAAAACTTCAGATTGGTTAAGCATGGTTTCCCTCGGTGATTCTATGCTGACTCTTCCTGATCAACTTCTTACCCTCCACATGCTTGGAAATGACCTCCAGGTTGAGCCGTTCCATCACCTTTCCAGGGATGGAGGTGAGGCTGACTGGCCTGTAGTTACCTGTAGTTGCGGAGGAATGGAAACAGGTCCCTGCTTGACATCAAAGGCAATGCCCCCCTCTACCGGCCCCACCTTCCCAGGTGCCCTTATGCTACTGGTTTGAGGCACTGGAGCTTGAGAGACTGGTGGGTGAAGTTGAGCTGAAAAGACTCAACCAGGAGGATGCCTAGGGCGAGGAAGTTGACTCCACACCTCAGGACTGCCTCCACTAAGAAAGAAAGAAGGGTGATCGTTGTAGGCGACTCCCTTCTCAGGGAAACAGAGAGCCCTATTTGTCAGCCTGACCCTACCTATAGGGAAGTCTGCTGCCTCCCTGGGGCCAGGGTCAGGGACATTGCCAGAAAGCTTCTTAACCCAGTTCACCCCTTTGGCTACTATCCTCTATTGATAGTCCAGGCTGGCAGAGATGATACAGAAGAGAGAAGACTGAAGGCTATCAAACAGGACTTTAGGGGACTGGGACGATAAGTAGATGGAGTGGGAGTACAGCTTGTCCTTTTCTCCATCCCTACAGTGGCAGGGAGGGGTACAGAGAGGACCCGGAAAGCCCACCTGGTAAACATGTGGCTCAGAACCTGGTGCCAACACAGACATTTTGGGTTTTTTTTTGACCACAGGGTTCTTTACTTGGCACCTGGCCTGATAACTGCAGATGGGTCCCACCTGTCTCTAAGAGGAAGACTGATACTAGCCCAGGAGCTGGCAGGGCTCATTGAGAGGGCTTTAAACTAGGGATGAGGATGGAATAATGCTCGTTAGAAGTGTGCCAGAGGGAACAATGTCAGGGCTGGGGGCAAAGGCAAGGGCCCAGCTGAACTGCATCTACGCTAATGCACACAGCATGGGCAACAAGCAGGAGGAGTTGGAAGCCATCATGCAGCAGGCTAGCTATGACTTGGTTACCATCACGGAAACATGGTGGGACCATTTTCATGACTGGAGTGCTGCAATGTCTGGCTATAGGCTCTTCAGAAGGGACAGGCAGCACAGAAGGGGTGGTGCTGTGGCTCTCTATATCAGAGAGAGTTTTGATGTCGTGGAACTTGAGGCTGGGAATGATAAGGTTGAGTCTCTGTGTGTTAGGATCAGTGGGAAGGCCGACAAGGGAAACATCCTGGTGGGGGTCTGTTATAAACCGCCGAACCAGGGATAAGGAGTTCTACAGGCAGCTGACAAAAGAGAAATCATCAGCGCTTGTTCTTGTGGGGGACTTCAACTTCCCAGACATATACTGGAAATGCAACACAGCTCATAGGAAGCGGTCTAGGAGGTTTCTGGAGAGTGTGGAAGATAACTTCCTGATGCAGCTTGTTAGTGAGCCTGCCACGGGAAGTGCCCCGCTAAAGCTTCTCTTCACAGAGAAGGACTGGTGGGAGATTTGGTGGTTGGAAACTGTCTTGGGCAGAGCGACCATGAAATGGTAGAGTTCTCCATTCTTGGAGAAGCCAGGAAGGGGACCAGTAAAACCACTGTATTGGACTTCCAGAGGGCCGACACTGAACTGTTCAGGACATTGGTTGGTAGAGTCCCTTGGGAGGCAGTTCTGAAAGGCAGAGGAGTCCAGGAAGGTTGGGCGGTCTTCAAGAAGGAAATCTTAATGGCACAGGAGCGGTCTGTCCCCAGTACCCTGAGGTGGTGAAAGGGGATGGGGAGCAGAATGTGGAACTATCCATGAGGAAATGATTGGTGACCTGCTACGGCACTTGGATGTATGCAAGTCGATAGGGCCAGATGGGATCCACCCAAGGGTACTGAGAGAACTGGTAGAGGAGCTGGCCAAGCTGCTTACCATCATTTATCAGCAGTCCTGGCTATCGGAGGAGGTCCCAGTCAACTTGCGGCTAGCAAACGTGACACCCATCTACAAGAAGGGCCGGAGGGCAGACCTGGGGAACTATAGGCCTGTCAGTTTGACCTCAGTGCCAGGGAAGGTCATGGAGCAGATTATCCTGAGTGTCTTCAGGCGGCACTTACAGGGCAAGCAGGTGATCAGGCCCAGTCAGCATGGGTTTATGAAAGGCAGGTCCTGCTTGATGAACCTGATCTCCTTCTATGACAAAGTGATGTGCTTGGTGGATGAGGGAAAGGCTGTGGATGTGGTCTGCCTTGACTTCAGCAAGGCTTTTGACACCGTTTCCCACAATATTCTCTTCAAGAAACTGTCTGCTTTTGGCTTGGACTGGCATATGCGTCATTGGGTTAAAAACTGGCTGGATAGCCAGGCACAAAGAGTCATAGTGAATGGAGTCAAATCCATTTGGAGGCCAGTCACTAGTGGCGTTCCCCAGCGCTCGGTACTGAGGCCGGTCCTCTTTAATATAGAATCATGGAATCATAGAATATCCTGAGTTGGAAGGGACCCTTAAGGATCATCAAGTCCAAATCTTAATATCTTTAATTGATGATTAAAAAGATAAAAAAATATCTTTATTGATGATCTGGATAAGGGGATAGAGTGCACCCTCAGGAAGTTCACAGATGACACCTACTCTTTGCTCAAGGGTAGGAATGCTCTGCAGGAGGATCTGGATAGGCTGGACCAATGGCTGAAATTCAACAAGGCCAAGTGCCGGGTCCTGCATCTGGGGCGCAATAACCCCAAGCAGCACTACAGGATGGGAGATGAGTGGTTGGACATCTGCCAGGCAGAGAGGACCTGGGAGTATTGGTTGATAGCGGCTGAATATGAGCCAGCAGTGTGCTCAGGTGGCCAAGAAGGCTAACGGCATCCTCGCTTATATAAGAAGCAGTGTGTCCAGCAGGTCTAGGGAAGTGATTGTTCCCCTGTACTTGGCTCTGGTGAGGCCGCACCTCAAGCACTGTGTTCAGTTTTGGGCCCCTCACTACAAGAAGGACATGGAGGTGATTGAAAAAGTCCAGAGAGAGGCGAGAAAGCTGGTGAGGGGTCTGGAGAACAAGTCCTAGGAGGAGCGGCTGAAGGAGCTGGGATTGTTCAGCCTGGAGAAGAGGAGGCTCAGGGGTGACATTATCGCTCTTTATAAGTACATTAAAGGAGGCTGTAGAGAGGTGGAGGTTGGTCTATTCTCCCATGTGCCTGGTGACACCCCACAGGATGTCCACCTCACAGGATGAGGGAGAACGGGCTAAAGTTGTGCCAGGGGTGTTTTAGGTTGGATATTAGGAAGAACTTCTTTACTGAGAGGGTTGTAAGTCATTGGAATGGGCTGCCCAGGCAAGTGGTGGAGTCTCCATCCCTGGAGGTCTTTAAAAGATGTTTAGAGGTAGAGCTTAGTGATATGGTTTAGTGGAGGACTTGTTAGTGTTAAGTCAGAGGTTGGACTCAATGATCTTGAGGTCTCTTCCAACCTAGACAATTCTGTGATTCTGTGATTCTGTGCCTGGCTCCTCCTTTTTGGCCTTTTTGAAGACTGACATGATATTGGCTCTCTTCCAGTCCTCAGGTACCTTTCCTGTTCTCCATGACCTTTCAAAGGTGATAGAGAGTGGCCTAGCAATAACATCAGCCAGCTTCTCCAGCACCCGTGGGTGCATTGCATCGGGGCCTATGGGTTTGCGTATGTCAAGTTTGTTTAGCTGATCTCTGACCCAACCTTAGACCAAGGGAAAAATCCTCCTTTCTCCAGACTTCCTCTCTTGTCTCCAGGGTCTGAGATTTCTGAGGTCTGATCTTAGCAGTAAAGACTGAAGCAAGGCATTCAGTAAAGGCATTCAGCAACTCTGCCTTCATATCTTTTTTCACCAGGGCAACTGCCCCATTCAGTAGAGGGCAGACATTTTCCCAGTCTTCCTTTTTCTACTGATGTATTTGATGAAGACCTTCTTGTTGTCCTTGACATCCCTTGCCAGATTTAATTCCAGTTGGGTGTTGGCCTTCCTTGTCACATCCCTGAATACTCTGACAGTGTCCCTATATTCCTCCCAAGTGACCTGTCCCTTTTTCCACATTCTGTAAACTTCCTTCTGATTGAGCTTTGCTAGGAGCTCCCTGCTCAGCCATGAAGGTCTTCTGACCCCCTTGCTTGCCTTCTTGCTCATAGTGATGCACAGATCTACTAATTCCAGTAGCTCCATGATCCTCTTTTAGGGGGGAGCCCATATATGCACATGAAAGTTAAAATTCAGGAGGACTTTCTAATTTGAAAAAATTATTTTACCACTGATAACAAGGGCATTTGCTCTTGAAAAATATATGCATTTCCAAATTTTCTGTGCAAGGTCATAAAACAATAGAAACTTAGAATCCAGACAAGGATTTAACTATGGAGGAATTTTGTACCCTTTATGCTGCTAACCATTATACACAGGACTTCCTGGAAGAGTTTAGCTCTATTTTTCTATAACATTAAAATGTTAAATTATATAATTTATATAATATAATTTAATTTATATAATATAAATTATAATTTAATTATGTTATACTTAAATTATAACATTAAAATTAAATTCCTGGGCAATTAAATAAAATTCAATCTGCACTGAAGAATCAGATGCTAGTAAAATGAAGAATTGCATCATGCTGGGGGTGGCTTTTCATGAATAAAGGTAAAAGCAAATAAAAAAAAAAAAAAAAACTGCAATCAACTGTCTGGGCGTAGTACTTTCCAGAGGAATTAGAAGCATTATTTTTGTTAGCATACAATGAACATAAAATCATGAAGAGTTAGTAAAGATGCTGTAAATTACAAGGGATTTAATAGTGAGAGATTATAAAGCAATGAGATAATAGACCTACCTTAGCGACATATCCACATGCTCAAATACTGTCTACCATATTGATATATTTGGGAATTTGAAGCATTGTTGTAGTTTAACCCCAACAGACAGCAAAGTGACCAACTCACTGTCTCTAGTCAGGTGGGACTGGAGAGAGAATCAGAAAGGTAAAAATAAAAGTAGAAAGGTAAAAAAAAAAAAAACACTCAGGGTTGAGATAAAGACATTTTACTAGGTAAAACGAAAGAGTCATACGTGCAAACAAAGAAAAACAAGGAATTCATTTGCTATTTCCCATCATCAGGCAGATGTTCAGCCACTTCCAGAAAAGCAGGGCTCATCATGTGTAACGCTTTCTTGGGAAGACAGATACCATCACTCTCAATGTCCTTCTTTTCCTCTTTCTTTACCCCAGCTTTTATTGCTGAGCATGATGTCATCTGCTATGAAACATCTCTTTGGTCAGTCTGGGTCAGCTGTTCTGGCTGTGTCCCCTCCCATCTCCCTGTGAACCCCCCGCCTCCTCGCTGGCAGGGCAGTGTTACAAGCAGAAGTGTCCTTGGCTCTGAGTAAGCACTGCTTTGCAGCAACTGAAAACATTACTGTGTTCTCACCACTATTTTAATCAAAAATCCCAAACACAGCAATTTGTAAGCCTCTACAAAGAAAATTAACTCTATCCCAGCTAAAATCATGACAGGCATAATATTCATAATATTCATAATATTCATAATACAACAAAAGCAATTACTTAGCAGGGACTGGGGTGCTTGATTTAATTAATTTTCATAAATGGTTACAATAATATAGTAAAATTAGATATGTCAAAAAAAAAAAAAGCTACAAAAAAAATCAAACCTTCTGATCCTAACTAAATTAATAAAAATAAAAATTAAAAAAAAAATGTTAATTAAACTCTATCAATAAGCCATGGTAATAATGTTTCTCTGATTTCAAAAGCTCTCCAAACTCATTTTAAAAAATTCTATATTTTCTGTGGTTATTTTTTGGTGTCATAGTATTAAAAAAAAAAAAAAAAAAAAAAAAAAAAGATTTTAAAAGGAGAGATAGATTGTTATTAGATATTTGGCCCTTTTTTTTTTTTTTTTTTTCTTTATGAGTTTTAGCCCTTAACTATATATATTTTTTTTGTTTCTTCCATTTTATAGATAGAAATCTCTTTTCTGCAGACACTTCCTTGGCCTCTGCCATATTGATTGCTGCTGTTGAGGGAGAATGAGTCTTCTGATTGCACTTGACTTGAGGGACTGTTAAAGCAGAACAAACCTGGAGATGTTAAGGAGGTCACTGGACAGTCCTTCATAAATATTCAGAAGAAACAAACATCGTGAAAGACACTAATATTGATAGAAATCACAGATATGCTAAGAATAAAGTATTTCCCACAGAGAGCTCCTGTAGTGATTATATGGCCTTCTGCTTTAATGAAGTTTCACTTCTGACTAAAGCCAGTTGATATTAACGTTTTTCTTTCAATACCAAGAACTACATTTTATTGTTTAAGAAGAAACAATGAAGATGGAAAAAGATGGGAAGAAAGAAACCCGGAATAATAGATTTCTAATTTAGATTATAAGCATTTATAAGAATTTTAGGGAGTGTTTTCACTTATTTTCCATCTAAAGTCTAGAAATATACCTATGATCATGAGAAACAATGTTTGTTATAAAAATGAGTAAAACATTACTTTCACTGCTACCTAAATGAGAGTAGATACCTAGGTAGCTTATGAATAAACTTTCCCCTATAGAATGATTTCATAGAGAGAAGAAATGCTGTAGTTTTCCATGGGAATATTTGGTGAAAAGCACAGTTAATACTGGGGATTTTTTGTCTTTTTTTTTTTAATCAAATTATAAGACTAGGTTAAAAAAAAATCTAAAGGAATAATGTTTTTCTTTCTAAAAGTCTGTGCTTATTTTATTTCTAGACAACCTGATGTATTGCTAATACGTATTTTCAATCAAGGGTGTCTTAGCCTTTGTCCACAGTTCTGGCACCAAATAGTGAGAATTTTCTTTGTTTTTTTACTCAAATAGAGAGTCACTTGATGGAACAGATCTATATAGAGGTAGATGGCTAAATTCATTATTCTGTACCATACTTAATTTGAATATTTGTAATTGTTTCAATGAGACTACTAATCAAGTAATGATAATAATAAAACAAAAAATGATCAATGATCACATCTTTCCTGAAACAAACAAACAAACAAAAACAACAATGAAAAACTAAATCTGCCTGCTAGAAAGATTTTTTTTAAATACCCATCCATTTAACTATGAATAAACAACACTGAAAACCAGTCATCTTACTTTCACTGGACAATCTTTTTAGAGAAGGTGTTCTGATAAGACATATACTGGAAGTTATATAAAATGAGTAAGAATTTTCCTAGAAGAAGAGGAAAAAAAAAAAAAAAAAAGGAAAAAAGGTAGGATTGTAGGATTTGTAGGATTTATGTGTGCACACAGACACATAAACTAACCAGTCTAACAATAACGAATCAGACAAAGAAAAAAGGATGTTAGATTCTGTCAACCATCAGAAAGCATCTACTCGAGTGTGCAAAGGTGCCATATGTATTGGGATAACATATTGTAGGAGCTATAGATTTCAGGAATGAACTCTCACTTATGTCTGCTTTGTACCCTCTACACAATGTATTTTAAAACCAGCTTGGTTCAAAAGATAGTCAAATTTTGGCTCAGGTGTCATAAACAACAGTTTTACAATAGAGGATTATTTTTTTTTCATGTGGTTTTATTTATTTAGTTACACTGAGGAGTGGTAAGAAATGTTCATTTCAGCTACTGTGTCGTAAGATTTTTCCTTATTACTGCAGATAATAACATTAAAAAAATAAATTAAATAAGTAAAATAAATAAATAAATAGATAGATAGATAAATAAATAAATAGATAAACTGTTCACAAGCAGAACTTCAGGGTGATCTAAACTATAGGCATCAAGATGGAAGGGAAGAGAAGCCATGATTCCATTTTATTATCCCACCACAAGAAGATGGAAGAGCTCTGAAAACTACCTTACAATAACTGGAAGGGCAAATACAAAGCAAATTTTCTGCTGCTTTCAGTATTCACCAGGAAATTAGACTAGCTTGTGACTTTTAAGTCTACCTACATGTATATCTGCAAGCCTCAAAACCTTGTGTATCAATGCAGTTGGTTAACTGCAGGTAGGAATTTCCTCAGTTGTCTTAGACATCTAAGAGAATAAGTTGTGTAAATCCAAGATGGTCATGTAGATTTGGCATAGAGAAACAGAGAGTCTGATATAGACCAGATTAAATGTCCTCTAGAAGGGCCTGTTGCTCTCCATTTAATGGAAAACCTTAATTTTTAAATACCTACATGTATGTTAGGTATGATGAATTGTCCACTTGTATGTCCTAATGATTGCCCTACTGAAAGTCTGTGATGATTTATTCCTATCTGCTAACTACAATATACCATGTGTATTCACATTTATCGGTGTAGTTACATAGTCCTGTAAAGATGTATTCAGTCTCCATATTTTTATATATTTTTTCTAATGTTATAGAATATTGGAATAATTATTTTACTTAAGAAATACAGATTCTGAATCTGAATGAAAATAAAAATAAATTAAACCTGTTAAAATGCATTTTGGGAAGGTTTTATTACTTAAGTAAAACTATTTAATGTGCCCAAGAAATAATAAGAAACATTTGATGGATCTTGCCTTGAAAACTAATTAATTTGTCTAGCAAAAAGAAGTACTATCAGCTCAGGAGCTAATCGGTTTTCTCCAATCACCATGTAGTACCTCTCATGATACAAAAATAGTTCTATTATTATTGTTATTATTATTATTGGTCATATTTTAGGAGAAGAAAAAACATCCTGCCTCTTTAACTTGTGATCAGTTTCTCAAGAAAGTTGCAAAGAAAACATTTTCTGTAACTGAGGAAAAAGAATTCTTTTTAAAGCTTAGTTAAATACACCTACACACTGTTTCTAAGTACTTAGTTAGTAACTTTCATCATCTTAGAAAACTAGGGACAATCTTTTTCTTAATTCTAATGTTGGCTTGTTGCTCAGTTGCTAATAAAATATTTCCTGAAATAATGTCTAATTTAATTTGGGTTTAATTCGAAAAGTATTTATATTTATGTTTTTGATACTATATATGAAAATCATTACGGGCATTTTTGAGCCTGCCTCTATGCAGAAGACTGGACCAACTAATTTTTTCAATCACACTTTCCAATGAATCGATTAACAAAATACTTTGCAGTGTATTTTACATAATTTTGTGTGTAGGTATGTATGTATACATGTGTATTATGTACAACGTGCATGCTACTTGTGTATATTGCATATGAAATAATTATAAAAATAATTCATCTAGTGTTTGGCCTTCCTGTAATCAAAATTAAGTTGTCAGAAAATGCCAGTATATAAATGATAAAATAATTTTAAATGAGTTCAAATATTATAGACATCAACGTGTATGTGTGGGGAGAGTATTTTGTTAATTTGTGCCCTAACAGACTACTGATTATTTATTAATAAACCCCTGCATTCCTATACTGTTTGTAAATGTACAGATAACTTTACCTAATTTTCATCTTAACTTGTAATTTATAATCAATGTCTAAATACAGAGAAAAAAAAATAAATTTAAGATGGGCAGTGAAACCTAGACCAGGCCATTATAAACTCTATTTCTGTTAATTAGGCAGCAGGTGTCCTGTGACCTTCTGACATCTGTGCAAATAACATTAGCTACCTCTGTGACTGTCATATCACTACCAACTTAATCCTAAATTGGATATTTGCATTTATTTATTTTATTTTATTTTATTTTGTTTTGTTTTGTTTTGTTTTGTTTTATTTATTTGATTTTATTTTATTTCTGAATAAATGTTCTACTCAGAAGTAAAAATTCAAAGGAGTAAAGTGCCTTCATTCTGAAATAGTCTGGAACTTTTTTTTTAACTTGTCTGTGTCTGAAAATGTCATTAGATTTTTAAAACCTTATGCTGCTGCAACGTCTTGAAGCACCAGCTAATGCTAATGGCTTCATCATGTTAAATATACAAGAAGAAGTTAAGCCTAGTCTCAGTCCTCCGAAAAGGTAGCAATTAAAACACATAAATGTAAGAGAAAATTAAATAATATAAGCAGCAGCAGCTGTGGTTGACTGAAATCATTATGGACATACATAAGCAGCTGATGATAAACAGTATAGATCAAATTAGAATTTTGGGATTTTGTAGGAAATAAAATTTGGAGACTTCATTATGTGCAAAGAACTAATTTTTGTCTGTAACTGTGGGATGTTCACATACATTTATCCTGATTTATTTTTTTTATTATTCAAATGTTAATATTCAAATTTTAAAAAATGTTTCAAAAGACAAAGAATCAATTAAGAGCCATTATGGTCATTTAATTTAACCAGTCTAGCACAATGCACACCTGATAAACAGGGCTTTATGGTGTTGATTTCATAACAGCCTGTAGATATTAAAGCAATTGCAAGTATCTCCATTCATCTCTAACATGAAATAATGCAATTTGGAGATTTCTAAATATATGGACAACTTGTAGTTGAGAAATGCAAGAAAATGCAAGGCAAATATTTTTCCCACCACATTATGAAATTCTTCTGGCTTCATTAAAGCTGCAACTGTTCCTGACCTATTTTTAAAATGTCATTGCCACACACGTACTGCTAAAGTAACAGAATAAATAAATAAATAAATAAATAAATAAATAAAATAATTAATAAATGTGCTCCCTTGGAAGCAGAGTGCATGTAAAAGCTTTTATGTATTTAAAATGCACTTTTTTTTTTTTTTTAAGGTGATGTTTAATAAGTGCAGACTATGGGAAAGGCAGAATTCTCCTCTACACCCCTTCAAAGTCAAAAGTCAAGAAAAGAAAGGTTTCCTATAGATATGAGCTACAATAGCTTCCAAGAGCACAATGACTTTCTGGATATACAATAGTTCACATTCAACATTGGATGCGATAATTATTTTAATGAGAAAGATAATGGCTAGCCAGGACACTGGAGCTAGTCCCTTACTATATTAAAGGAATGCATTGTGAGTTTTAAATTTATCATAGGCAGCCCCCCACACAGTGGAGGAAAGAGCTTATGCCCAATGACCCATCAGTTGCCATATGTGGTTTGTAGAATACAATGGGCACTGCACATTCTCCCATGAGTCAGGTAAAGAACTTTGAATCAAATCATTCCAACTGAATATTAGTTCTTTAAATTAATGCTATTGTCTAACATTGCTACACAAACTCTACCACACTAGAAAGATTAATTCAGTTGTAGTCCAAAAAAATTGATATAGAAATTCACTGTTTGTCTAAAAAGAATTTCATTACATTCACAAATTTAGTGAATGATCTCAAAAATCTATTTGTGATACACCTTAAGTAGTAATTTGTGATTATTCAAAGATAACAGTGCTAAATGTGGTAGCATTTTATTTGTTTTGCAAAGGACTGCAGTAGAAAGAAACAGAGGAGATTCAGAACAAAATCTAGTATTCAGGAAGTTTTTGTTTATATTTTACTTTTCCTTCTGTGCACTAGTAAGCTGGAAAAAAAAAAAAAAAAACACACTATTTTTTTAAAGGAAAATATCTCAAGTGAGGCAAGATATCTACTGCTCTATGTGTCCAAGTACAACCAGCAGTGAGACTGAAGACGTGTTCCCAGCAGGCACATGTACAAAGAGCATACATGAACACTACTTCATATACATATATGTATACGCATACACATACACAGTATCTGATGCCATGGACGCATGGGCCTTCCAACCCATGTCAGAATCCAGTTGCTGTACTCATGGAATGAGTACAAGAAAGAATACAAGAATTTATAGAGTATAAAAAGAATATAGGAAAAACTGATCAGGTGCAGGGTACATTCAGACAAGCAGACCAACCAAAAAAATATTTAAATGCAACTGGCCCTTTCTAACCTCCTAACACTCTATACCTCCCCAAATCACCTTTTCCTCTCTTAACTATCCCATAATGATCACCACTGACTGTTGGATAAGATCAGGTTCATAGAATCATAGAATCATAAAATTATAGAATCATTCAATGGTTTGGATTGGAAGGGTCTTTACAGATCATGAAGTTCCAATCCCCCTGCCATGGGCAGGGACACCTCCCATCAGACCAGGTTACTCAAAGTCCCATTTAACCTGGCCTTGAACATTTCCAGGGATGGGGCATCCACAGTTTCTCTGAACAACATGTTCCAGCAGGGAACAGAGGAGTATTATTTGGGTTTCCTCTCCTGACATTGTCTCTCTGAGCAGCTCTGTGGATGTGCAGATGAACTTTATCGCATAAAGTAACATTTTTGAAGTATACGAGCCAGTGAATCACCATGTGTCTAAGGCTCTTTCAACCCATATAATGCACTTGAATTTCTAAAAGTTTTTGAAACTCCTCACCAAAGAGTCCTGAAGAAACTAAACTGTTTTGGGATGAGAGGAGTTATCATATCATGGATTTATATATGACTAGAGGGTAAAATAGGCAGTTGGTTTCAGAAAGGTTACAGATGAGGAAGCATGTGAATAGTAAGGTGATAGAGCTACAAAATATAAACATTTTCTAGAACTAACTTTGCTAAAGCGTATACAAGTCAAAAGTGAATGGGCAGTAAAATGACAGGTAATAATCCACATTGGTAAGTGCAATGGAATCACGACTGTGCAAACAAATTGATGGACACCAATAAAGTATTGCTGCACTCAGGAAAGAGATTTTGACACCCACTGTGAACAGTTATGTGTTACTCCATTAACATGATGGTCAGGCAAACAGAATTGCAGTAACTATGAGAAAAAAAAAATACACATCAAAATTGAAAAAAAATCACCATGCTACTGTTTTATGCATGGTACATATTCCTTGTTTAATTCATGATTTTCTTTCTACCCTGCTTCAAGAAGGACATAATGACACACAGAATTTGATGCATCTATATAGCCAAATAATCTAGACTCCTTCATTATTACAAAATACAGAACTCCTTATTTTTTACATTGCATGCACATTACTTTATTTTGGGTTCTCTTTGTAATGAACCAACTAGTTCTTTCCAAAGCAAAACTGACTGTGTTTCAGGAAACACTACAAACAGTGTGTCAAAAGCTGTAAAAGGGTTGACTCCCAGAATCTGAAACAGTCCTTCAGCACTATCTGCAAAGGCCTTGTTTGTACCTTCAAATACTTCTCAGGTTTTGCAGGCATGTTTTAGATCATGACTTACAGACATGGCATGAAAACATCTTTCTGAGCAGCTACATGTCTGCTTCTAACACAACATAATTAATGAGGTAAGTGTGTGGTTAAGTATGAACCACTGGGTAAATGGGAAGCAGAAATTCGACCTAGTTCAGAAAGACACTGGACAAAATCATAGGGATTAGATCATTGGTGGTTCTGAGTCATTATTGTCTTCAGTTTAGGGAGTCCATAACTAATGACTGCCAAAACCTAAGGAAAAATCACTGAATTGATATTTTCTTTCCCAGGCTCTTTCACTAAGCACATGCAGCATGTCACTTTCATGATCTTGCTTGCATGGACATCTGTTCTTATGCATTGTGTCAGTTATATTTCTATCCTTTAATTCACATGGATTTTCAAGGCAATATTGGAAAAATGGGGGACAATGGGGGACTTCTGTGATCCTTTTTTTTTTTTTTTTTTTGTAATGGAAAATGTGAGTATACAATCAGTGTGGGGGAGAGAGTAAATCCAGCTGGACTGACTACATAAAGTCTATGACAGGAAGGTGGGGGTGAACAATATGCTTTTTCACTTTGTAACTTCTATGATTTGTTTCAACCTTTATCTGCATGTGACACTCCCACAAGTACACTTTGAAGTATGGAAAGAAGTCACACTAGGATAACTTCATGTTACTGCATATTCAGAAAAATCATGATGTGACAACAACCAATAATAAGTATTCCAAAAAGATTTTTTTTCTTCTGTCAGGCATGCATAAAAGAGAAACACTGAAAAAACACATAAAACAAAATCATCCTAACATCTGCCTTCTTACTCCAACTTTTAGATTTCTAGCACCTAAGAAGAAATCATTGAATTCCTAGGAAAGAATGCTGTAGTAAATAGACGCTGTTAAAGGATTCACTATATGGTCATTAAAACAAATAAATAAATAAATAAATAAGCAATGACTGCAATGTTAGTTATTGTGAAGAATCTGCATTTACTCACAAGTGAAGAGACATCCATTTTGCCACTTCAGTTACTGAATTTGAAGCCTACATTTATTTTCATGCTGGAGTACATATTAAAAAACAATGGCCCAAGTTTGTTTATTTAAAAGGAACAAAAAGAATCAAAATTTAAAATTGAAATATGCCTGTATTATGTGTCACATTGTTTTCATCGTGATGCAAAGAATCAACAGATACTTCTAGTGAATTCAAATGTTATTGTGAAAGCTCACAAATGAAGCAAAGGAGAGGAGAGGAGAGGAGAGGAGAGGAGAGGAGAGGAGAGGAGAGGGGAGGGGAGGGGAGGGGAGGGGAGGGGAGGGGAGGGGATTATGTACTTCTGAGTATCCTAGTTGGTCCTTCCTGCATCAACAGGATCGTGCATAAACCCAAGTTTTATATTACTTAAGAGGGTAAATGAATGAAGTGACATTGGGAGAAAAGGAGTCAGTCTAAGTTTATAGACCACTGATTCTTTCTGTCTGTTCCAAACAAGCTTATTTCCTAAGAGAAACTGAGGTCTTGAATCTGTACAAAAGAATAAATATAAATCAGGTTTAGCATAGCTGTAAACAGCTGTTAAAATGAATGTCACTGGAGTTCAGCTGAGGCATTTATAATATACACAAGAAATCTGTTTTTCTCTCTTTGCTTTTACATGAAAAGAATGTCCCTTTTCCATACAGAGATTGCTGCTGTTTTATTTTTGCTTGTGTTTACTACAGTGCAAAAATGTACATAGTTGCATGCTTTCTCACAAATGCTTGCCTTTGTTCTTGCTTCTTTTGTTGCTCAGTTAATATCAAACAAAGGTCAATCTGACAATATATATGGTTGGTGTTTGTGTTTGGAAAAACATAATGAAAAACTTGTAGTAACAGGAGTCCCATGTGCCAAAGAAAATGTTAAAAAGCTTCTCCTTAGTGACAAAGTGAGCTTCATTTGTACTGCATAAGTATGCTACTACAGAAGTAGTCCTGGACTTCCATGGGACTACTATGAATATGTTTATAATATGATTAGGCAGGCAAAGCGCTCTTAAAGTGCTGCATCACTAGTCTTGTGACTGTTATACTGCTGCAGTGGGACCTCTTAGAATTCTAGTGAGCTGAAATAACACTACTTATAAGTGTACTTATATCTTACTGAAAATGAAAATCTTGCTGGTGATGGCATGATGCTTGAAGAATATGAGTATTACAAATAGTGACAAAATTTTACTTGCTTTAGTTCTGTGACTCGTATGGTCGCATTACTTTGCAATTTTTGAATCCCATGGAATTCAACAGTAAATCCCTGTTCACAGAATAATAAATAAATAAATAAATAAATAAATAAAAATCTTACTGATCAAACAGATTCATTTAATGCACATTTATGAACCACTAATATGGTATTCTCCTGAGGGATTGTGGAAATATTGCTGTGGGACTACCAGCCATGGTGCTGTACCACCACTGTTAGAATTTCTGGAGACTTCTGGATTTGCATTTTCTTTGTAGTTTCATTAACATAATTGGAAAACAGACTTAATTAGTGTTTTAGCACTTTTTTTTTTTTTTTTAATTCCTAAAGAGACTTTTTTCAATGGAATAAGATGACCTGGCCGTCCTGAAAAATCAAAAATATCTTTGCTGCTACAAAATAAGTATATGTAAGGGTAATATCAAATCAAGTTTGCTGATCTGTATCATGTGTGTAGGTTTTTTTGTTTGTTTGTTTTTGTTTTTTTTTGTTTGTTTGTTTTTTTTCTGTTAGCTCATCTTCTGTGGCAGATCTTACTCTAGGTTCCTAAATGTGTGGATATCTGTCTTTCAAGATGTATATTGGGCTTCATTCTACACTGACTGCTAAACAAGATCTTTTGGAAAGGCACACTTTTTAAGCTCTCTCAAATGAAGTACATAAAACCATTACTGCTCTAAAAGAAATGTCTACTAATCCTAAGGGTAAGATGACAGTAGATATTTTAAGTTTTTTTCTCTCCTGAGCATCCTATCTTTAATGTTATCCCTTGTCGCAGATTCAAGGAGGTTTGTAGCCCATACAAGTAGACTTTCCTAACAGAATACTGCTAAAGGAATAATCTTGAAAATGCTGTTTTACTCCATCAAAACCTTTATCCCTATTTCAGTTTATGATTGTTGTATTCTTGTTTTTCTTGTGAGTTTATTTTTTCTCTTCTGACCATCATATTAAAAAGTATTTTCCATGATGTACTGCACAACTTGAACAAACACATGGACAGAATCCATCCAAGGGTACTTAAGGAGATGGTGGAAGTGATCAGCAACCCACTTTCAATAATTTATCAACAGTCTTGTCTACCCTGGCTACCTACTGAGGTCCCAGTTGACTGAAGGTTAGCCAATCTACAAAAAAAGCAGGAAAGAGGATCCAGGGAATTACAGGCCTGTGAGTCCAACTTCAGTGCTGGGGAAGGTCTTGGAGTAGATCATCCTGAGTGCCATCACATGGCATGTGCAGGATAAAGAGCTGATCAGGCCCAGTCAGCATGGGTTTGTGAAAGGCAAGTCCTGCCTTACCAACTTCATCTCCTTCTATGACAAGATGACCCACTTAGTAGATGAGGGAAAGGCTGTGGGTGTTCTGTGGGTGTTGTTTACCTAACTTTAGCAAGGCATTTGATACTGTTTCCCACAGCATTTGCCTGAAGAAACTGGCTGCACATGACTTGGATGGATGTACTGCTTATTGGGTAAAAAAATTAGCTGGATGCTTAGGCTCAAAAGGTCATTGTGAATTGAGCTAAATCCAGTTAGCAGCAGGTCACAAGTGGTGTTTCCTGGGGCTCCGTATTGGAGCTGGTTTTGTTGATAACTTTTTCAATGATCTTTGTGAGGAGATCAAGCGTACCCTTAGTAAGTTAAAATCATAGAATATTCAGAGTTGGAAGGGACACACAAGGGTCATCAAGTCCAGTTTGTACCGTGGTAAAAAAAGACAGGGTTCTTCTGAAAACTGTCCAGAGGAGGGCCACAAAGATGATATAGGGCCTGGAGCATCTTCCCTATGAGGAAAGGATGAGAGACCTGGGTCTGTTCAGCCTTGAGAAAAGAAGACTGAGAGGGGATCTTATGAATGTTTAAAAATATCTGAAGTGTGTGAGACAGAGGGACTTGGCCAATCTCTTTTCAGTGGTTTGTGGGGACAGGACAAGGGGCAATGGCCACAAAATGGAGCATAGGATGTTCCGCACCAACACGCGAAAGAACTTCTTCATGGTAAGGGTGATGGAACACTGGAACAAGCTGCCCATTGAGGCCGTGGAGTCTGTTTCTCTAGAGATATTCAAGGTCCATCTGGATGCCTACCTGTGCAACCTGCTCTAGGAAACCTGCTTTGGCAGGGGGGTTGGACCCGATGATCTCTTGAGGTCCCTTCCAACCCCTACAATTGATTTTTGTGAAGTCCAACTCCTGGCTCCACAAAGGTCTAACCAAAAATTCAGACCATATCAGTGAGAGCGTAGTCCAAACACTTTTTAAACTTCAGCAAGCTTGAAGTTGTGACTATGTCCCTGGGGAGCCTGTTCCAGTGCACAAAGATGCTCCTGATGAAGAACCTTTTCCTGATATCCAACCTGAATCTCCTCTGTTGCTGGTCAACAGAGAGAAGATTGGTGTCTGCCCCTCTGCTCGCCCTCATGAAGAAGCTGTAGACCATGTAGAGGTCTCCCCTCAGTCCCCTCTTTACCAGGCTGAAAAAAACAAGTGACCTCAGCCGCTTCTCATACGTCTTCCCCTCTAGACCCTTCACGGTCTTTGTAGCCCTTCTCTGGACACTCTCCAACAGTTTCATGTCCTTTTGTAATGTGGTGCTCAGAACTGCACACAGTGCTCAAGGTGAGGCTGCACCAGCACAGAATAGAGTGGGACAGTCACTTCCCTCAACCTACTAGCAATGTTATGCTTGGTATACCCCAGGATACGGTTGGCCCTCCTGGCTGCTAGGGAACACTGCTGGCTCATATTCAACTTTCTATCGACCAAAACCCCCAGATCCCTCTCTGCAGGGCTGCTTTCCAGCGTCTTTTCCCCCAGTCTGTACATATAGGAGACCTATGTTTTCTCTGGTGATGCTTTTACTGTTCACATATTTTAAAGAGCCCTTTTTAATTTCTCCCACAGACCTGGCCAGCTTCAACTCTAATTGGGCTTTGGCTACACAAATGTTCTTCCTACAAAGGCAAACAGCATCCCTGTAGTCCTTCCGCATTGTCTGACCCTTCTTCCAGCAGCCATCCACTTTCTTTTTGTGTCTAAGCTCCAGAAGAAGATCCCTGGTCAGCCAAGCGGACCTTCTGCCCCATCTGCTTGACTTCTGATATTCTGAAATTGCCTGATCTTTTGCTTTTAAGAGGCAGTGCTTAAAGACTGAACAGCACTGATGGATGGTGATGCCTTCAAAAGTAGTTTCCCAGGGGACCTCACTAACTAGTTCCCTGAGCAGCCCGTGATCTGCTCTCTCCATATCCAGGGTTGAAGTTTTGGTTGTACTTTTCCTCCTGTCTCCAAAAATTTTAAACTCAACTTCTTCATGGTTACTATGACCAAGACAGCTGCCAATTGCTGTGTCACCCACAAGACCCTCTCTGTTCTCAAGCAACAGGTCTAGGAAGGCACCTTTCCTATTTGTCTCCCTTATTACCTGCACTAAGATGTTATCATTGAGGTTCTTTAAGAACTTCCTGGACCTGATTATGTCAGCTGCGTGATATTCCCAGTTAACATCTGGCAAGTTGAAGTCCCCCATAACCACAAGGGCAATTGATCTTGAGGTATCTCTTAGTTCCTCAAAGAATAAGTCGTTGGTGTCACCATCCTGGCCAGGTTATTTGTAATAGACTTCCACGATGACAGCCCCTTTATTTGTTTGTCCCTTAATCCTTACCCAGAGGTAGATTCACAGGTGTTACCAAGTTGGGTAGGAGTGTTGTTCTATCTGAAGTTAGAAAGTCTATGCAGAGGGATATTTATAGAATAGATAGACTATATCCAATTGTATGACAACCAACAAACCTAAATGTCAGGTGTTACTCTTCTTGGATCATTATAACCTGATAAAGCAGTACAGACTCAGGGAAGAGTAGCTGGAAAATTTCCTGGCAGAGAAGGACATTGAAGTGCCGGTGGACAACTGGCTAAGCATGAGCCAGCAGTGTGCCCAGGTGGCCAAGAAAGCCAATGGCAAAGTACACAGTACATTACTCCTGTACAAAGGAGTAATAGACAAGGAGTAATGGCCACAAGAGCACAGGAAGTTCTGCAACAACAGGCGAAAGAACTTCGCAGTGAGGGTGTCAGAGCACTGGAACAGGCTGCCCAGGGAGGTTGTGGAGTCTCCTTCTCTGGAGATATTTAAGGCCTGTCTGGACGCCTACCTAGAGCAGCCTGCTCTAGGGAACCTGCTTTGGCAGAGGGGGTGTACCCAATAATCTTTTGAGGTCCCTTCCAACCCCCTCATTTCTGTGATTCTGTGATTCTGTGATCCTGGTCTACATCAGAAATAACGTAGCCAGCAAGACCAGGGAAGTGATTGTCACCATGTACACAGCACTAGTGAGAAATAAAAATAAAAATAAAAGATACCATCAATTTCTAAATGTTTCTCTTCATCTATCAAATCCTGATGTAATAGACTGAAGAATTAAATGGTCACACAAAAAGCCTAATACTCAGGAAAAAGTTGTTTTGAATATGGTACTGAAGACTGAGTGCCAAGTCCTCAGCAGGAATAACCTGCTGTATCTTCATGGAAATGAACCACAGTTACTACACAGAATGGGGACTGTGGGAAGTGGGCTGGCTAAGCAATGATAATCTGAGATGTCTTCTGTAAATGTTAGAGGGCAGCATGCTAATCAGAAGTTACTAAAACAGTTATTTGAAATGTTGCCACTGGATAGAATCTTTCTAAGCAATTGAGTAATCCCGACAGTACTAATGATACCAATTTATCACTGAGCTTCCATTTGTGTGTTTTGTAGTTTTCAATCTGTTACGGGAAAATGGTGGTATCTGGTTAAATGCCTTTTTTTTTTTTCCTTTCTTTTCAATGAACATTTTAAGTACATAATTTTACTTCATTTGTGCCAGAAAATTGCCCAAACACCTTCATTAGAAATAAAACAAATCTGTTCAATACTGTCTGAACAGCAGGCAGTATATGCTTTATTGAACAGAAAAGCTTTAACAAACCTTATCCTGTACATGTCTGTACTATCAAAGTCTGTTTATGTACTCACAACGTTAGGGAAAATATGGGTGCTGCTACATAATGAGCTGTGTTTTTCTACCCTTATTTTTTATCCAGGTGGCTGATTATATGGTATGGGATGTTTTTGCAGGTGGTATAGAAAATCATATATAGCAGCTGCTGCACCCACTGAGCAACACTTTGCTAAATGACACAGCACCAATCACGTATAACAGCATCTAATGATTCTAGAGTGGTACCTTCACTAGGTGTGTCTTTTATTCATTGAGAAAGAGACTTTAAAAAAAAAAATTTTACCTGCCTCTTTTTCTTGCGTGGTGTGTTAGGTAAAGGGAAAACAAATATTTAGGAGTATTATAACTGGTTAAAAAAAATGCAAGATAGTACAGCAAAGATGAACCATATACTAGATGACTTGTCAAGTTGCCTCTAACACTTGGCACTTTCTGCTGCTTATTCACTTGCTGCTGGCACTGGAGGTGTTTGATGTACTAGATAGTGGGTCCCTAACATAAGCACTTGACTATGTAGAAACAATATTGAGATACTCTATAAAGAACTGGATGAAACTTGTATGAAAGGTGATAGCAAAAAACATTTCAGTCATTTCATATACATCTGAAAATATAATACTGCTTGACATTAGTATTAGTAATGTAGCTGAAGCTCCTGATTATTACTAAGCAGCATTGGATTTAGTCTACTGAGCAATAATCCTATGCTGACTTTTCCTATGATTATGATTCCTCTGAAGAAAACAGAAGCATAAAAATACTCCTCGGTACCTTATAGGAGAACATACAAAGTATATGTTTTTATTTGTGCAATTAACAGTCATGTTGATCACTTGCTTATTTCAGTTAATAGCGGACAAGCTGTCTGCTTCTTATATCTCTTGTAATTAATGAAAATAGACATTAACTGTTACCAGAATAATATAACTGTATCTTCACCACCTGTACTTCCTATTCCCAAGAAGGGAATATGTTAGCAAATAGACAAGTTTGGTGCTGAACTGACCAGTATATTAAGAACTTTTCACATCTAAATGGTACAGATTTGTAGTGGAAACACTACCATTGCTTATGTATTCTTTGTAACTTTGGTAGAGAACTTAATATTTTGGAAAAAAAGAAAAAGAAAAAGAAAAAAAAAAAAAAAAAGATTGAAAAATTGCCCACAGTTGGATCCCTGTGATGGTTTTACAGACCCAACACAATCCCCTGAAATATCTTGCTTTCTAGATAATGTGTACTGTCTGGACTCATAAGAAAAGAACACAGGTGTTTCTTTCTCATCAAATGTGGTTATAACACAACTCAAAGATAAAACAGGTTTTGTGTGAAAAACATTTAAAAAGAGAGAAATTGCACACTTGTGGCACAACTCCAAAGTAGTAGTTAAAGTACTATGCTCCAAGTACTCTCAATCCATCTAAAATGTGGTCTCTTACTCGGTTAGAAGTTGTCAAGTTACTGAGGAAGATTTAAACTACCACATGCAGTATTACTTCCTGCTGTGGCTGATGAAGGAGATACAAAGTAACTTTAGTGACATTATTATTTTCTTTCTTGTAATAATGTGTCCCCTTCTGGGGGAAAAGAATGTCTCTCCTGTACTTTACCATTGTCAAATGATATGTATGATTAAGCAATACTGTCTGTGGATAATTCTGAAAGAAGTAAACAGACCTGCTTCACTTCTGACATTGCACTGGACCGGGTGTATATAATGGATGCCAGCTGATGTTGGCAAGAATGGAAAGAGATAAAATAGATAGACTATGTGATATATGCATCTTTATATCTCTAAGTTATATAAAATGGAGGATAAATGACTTTGTTAAATTACTTTGCTTTAAAAGTAGAAGAGAAATATGGAAATGAAGCAGCATATATAAACATACATTAGTTTAAATGAATCTAAGTGGTAAAAGATGTTTGAACTTTTCCTGATTCTGGTTGCCCTTTATTGTGTTTAGCTATCTAAGATTTTTTTTTTCTTGTTGCCACTAACAGTCCTTTCCAGAGCATGTTGACAGCTTTGAGCTGACAGAGAATCATTATAATCAGTGTAGAAGATATAAAGTCACAATGAGAAAGGAATTCATGTTTACAGTAGTGGGGACCACACACTGTGATAGTTTGCATTAGAAACTCAGCAGGAAGAGTGTGAAAAGCTTTAGCATTATAGTAGGTATGGGGGCTTTTTGGTATGAATAGGTCGTATGTGTTCAAGTACCTGTCTAACATGTAACAATCACAAAATATTATCATATTCAGCAGGGTCGTTATTGCTGCCACATTTAATATGTAGCCTCTTAATATTCCCCCTGATCTCAAAATAAAAAGATACAATCTCAAATAATGGATTCTTCCTAGACATGCCAGTAGTGCATTTCAGCATACATTGCCACAAAAAGAGGAGCTTGAAGCAGACACATGAGTAAATCAAAACAATGTAGAATAGGTATTATGTCAGAGCAAGGCTGTTCCTTCAGATAATAAAATAAAATAAAATAAAATAAAATAAAATAAAATAAAATAAAATAAAATAAAATAAAATAAAATAAAATAAAAAAGAAACAAAAAACTTTAAGCCAAAATGTAGAAACAAATATCAGAAACAAAAAGAACAACCAAAATTTTACCTCTATTCTCTTGTATTTTTAATGTCATAATGAGCAAAAGCTTATAACAGCTCAAGACAGGTTCAAAAATACAGAAAGCATTTTCTGGGGTGATCACACATAGAGCAAAAATTCAAATCTGTGATAAGTCTCTGAATTTCTTTTTATTTTTTTACTTCGAATTTATGATATAAACTATAGGCAATTTGAAATTGCAAATAATCTCTAGGAGACAGAAATGAAGCAGCAGAAGTTTGACTCCAAGGGCCTTGCCTTTGGAGCCAAAACAATATTTTATTCTTGTTATTACACACAACACCACACTAGAGGAAAGTTAAGGTTACACAGAAAGGCACTTAAAAGTTGAGAGTTGCCAGAAGTACTTTTAATTTTCCCCAATGGAATGAGGGAATCTTTGTTTTACAAATGAGGAACTGTAACAGACAAAGATTTAAGGCCAAAGTATTTGTTTATTTTGACTGCCAAAATGGTGAAACCATGAACCTCATTGTCAGAGAAATGAGGATTTAATGGTGTAGATGAAATCTACCCTAGGTTAGACATTTAAAAGGCTTGAAATCAGACATTAAGGTAGTGGATGTGAATCCCGGAATAACAGAATCACAGAATCCCATCCTAAAAGTTCAAAGAACATCTCCTTTTGACTTGGAACTCAGTAAACATTTTGTAAACCAAAACTGCCACAAAGAAAATGAAGAATGATCCACATTAGTAAACAACTGTGAATGAGTATCTACCCATAGCATGACAGACAGGTTACTATGTGAGTAATCAACTATTTTAACCACAGAAACATTGCTGTGCTTTCTCCCTTGCCACAGGTGATCTGAGTTATCATCACAGTGATATCTGGGTATCTGACGTTCTTTAAGAAAAAATCACCAAGGGAGTACAGAGAGCATTATCAAATGCATTTGCTCCATTAGCAAATCCCTACCTAACCCCCTACCTAAATCCCTACCTAAAGTAAATTTATATACCTGCAATTATACACACACACACACATACACACACAAAGAATTTCCACACACTGATCTCCCATGGCGCTTATTTCTTTGATTTTTCCTAGTGTCTGGTTTGGAAAATTGGAAACCAATTTCTCCAAAACGAGTCTGTTGCAGGAAAACCTAGCTCCAAGCACACTAGATGGAAGTTAATAAGTGCTATTTGTTTTTAGACTGAATAATAGGTCACAGTTCCCTTTCATTTAGCATTTGAAACATATTGATGTAAACCCCTAAGTGCCTACTTTTCTGTTTTCATCATCTATGTCCTGACAAACCTGAATGATCAACTTCATTATTACATTTTAGCATTGTTCACAAACTTGTGCCAAATATGAATGATGGACATATTCAGTGTCATGATATTACCTCCCCAAAAAAATTTTAGGACCAGGTCATTCCCAAGTCTTATTTTTTTTTCCCCTTTGACACATTTTTTTTTGCCCTCTAAGGTAAATGTGCTATTCACTTCAGAAACAGAGAACTTAGACACAAGCTGCTAGTAAATAAAACAAAGTAAATGCATGTTTTGGTACTGAAACTCCATCATTCCTGCTGTTTAGGCAAAATGTAACAAATAACAATTGAAAGAGCAGTATTTGTTCTGCTGAACGGTAGGGAGGACCTATTGTATGTAAGTAGTGGCACAGATGAGACTGAGTCTTTAACTGAAAGAAACAATGCTTTAACAACTCCTCTCTTAAGTTTCTTCTTTTTTTCCTTGTTGGTAGAAGCTGTATCAGACTTCCATACATTATTATATCATCTCATTTGTCTGTCATCCTGAAGGATTCATTACAGGTGTTAAATGCATGGTTTTTGTTCTTGTTATACTCTAATGTTGGTTCTATCTAACTAAATTTCATTCTTATATGACCATGTGTGTTCTGTGTTTACATCTTTGTGGTGTTACGTATTGTCTTGTGGTTTTATTTCCAAGGCTGTTCCTACCCTCCTGACCTTTTTTACACTTGGGGGATTGCTGTTATGCAACACAATTCAACAAAGCATATGAATCATAGAATCATAGAATCATAGAATATCCTGAGTTGGAAGGGACCCTTAAGGATCATCAAGTCCAACTCTTGACACCGCACAGGTCTACCCAAAAGTTCAGACCATGTGACTAAGTGCACAGTCCAATCTCTTCTTAAATTCAGACAGGCTCGGTGCAGTGACCACTTCCCTGGGGAGCCTGTTCCAGTGTGCAACCACCCTCTCTGTGAAGAACCCCCTCCTGATGTCAAGCCTAAATTTCCCCTGCCTCAGCTTAACCCCGTTCCCGCGGGTCCTGTCACTGGTGTTAATGGAGAAAAGGTCTCCTGCCTCTCAACACCCCCTTACGAGGAAGTTGTACACTGCGATGAGGTCTCCCCTCAGCCTCCTCTTCTCCAGGCTGAACAGGCCCAGTGCCCTCAGCCGTTCCTCGTACGTCTTCCCCTCCAGGCCTTTCACCATCTTCGTAGCCCTCCTCTGGACACTCTCCAACAGTTTCATGTCCTTTTTATACTGTGGTGCCCAGAACTGCACACAGTACTCGAGGTGAGGCCTCACCAGCGCAGAGTAGAGCGGGACAATCACCTCCCTTGACCTACTAGCGATGCCGTGCTTGATGCACCCCAGGACACGGTTGGCCCTCCTGGCTGCCAGGGCACACTGCTGGCTCATATTCAACTTGCTGTCTACCACGACCCCCAGATCCCTCTCTTCTAGGCTGCTCTCAGGCGTCTCATCGCCCAGTCTGTACGTGCAGCCGGGGTTTCCCCGTCCCAGGTGCAAGACCCGGCACTTGCTCTTATTGAACTTCATGCGGTTGGTGATCGCCCAGCTCTCCAACCTATCCAGATCCCTCTGCAAGGCCTTTCCACCCTCATTCGAGTCCACAACTCCTCCAAGTTTGGTGTCATCAGCAAACTTGCTCAAAATACCTTCTATTCCTACATCCAGATCGTTTATAAAAATATTGAAAAGTACCGGCCCTAAAATGGAGCCTTGAGGGACCCCACTGGTGACCGCCCGCCAGCCTGACGCAGCTCCACTTACCATAACCCTTTGGGCCCTGCCCATTAGCCAATTGCTCACCCATCGTATGATGTTTTAATTTAGCTGTATGGTGGACATTTTGTCCAGTAGGATCCTATGGGAAACCATGTCAAAAGCCTTGCTGAAGTCCAAAAAAATCACATCAGCTGGTTTCCCTTGGTCCACCATACGGGTGATCTTATCATAAAAGGAAATCAGGTTAGTTAGGCAGGGCCTACCCTTCACAAACCCATGCTGGCTGGGACCAATGACTGCATTGTCCCCCAGGTGCACCTCAATAAGTTCGAGAACCATCTTCTCCATGATTTTACCAGGCACTGACGTGAGACTGACAGGCCTGTAATTGCTAGGGTCTTCTTTCTGACCCTTCTTGAAAATCGGCACAACATTTGCCAGCTTCCAGTCTACCGGGACCTCTCCAGATTCCCAGGATCATTGAAAAATAATTGAGAGAGGTTCCGCGATGATGTCTGCCAGCTCTTTCAGCACCCGGGGATGAATCCCATCCGCACCCATGGACTTGCAGGGATCCAGGTGGAGTAGCAAATCCCGCACACGTTCAGGGTCGGTTGGGAGTTTGTCATCCCCACCGTCCTGGTCCTCCAGCTTAGGGCACCCTGGGTCCCGAAGCCCATCATCGGCATTGAAGACAGAGGCAAAGAAGGCGTTAAGCGTCTCTGCTTTGCCTATGTCATTGTCTGTGAGGAGACCCCCCCTATCAAGGAGCGGCCCTATATATTCTTTAGTTCTCCTTTTTCCATTCACATATCTAAAAAAAAACTTTTTATTAAGAACCTTACTGATAAACTGATACAACAAACTGAATGTTCTCATCTTTTCCTGGAGGCTTTTCAAATCTGTCAAGGATTCTCTTGTCAAATTAGAGGGCTGGGCAATCACCAATTTCATGAAGTTTAACAAGAATAAGTGTAAGATTCTGCAGCTGGAATGGGGCAACCCTGACTAAATGTACAGACTGGGGGATAAGAAGCTGGAGAACAGCCCCACCGAAAGGGATGTGGGGGTTCTGGTCAATGGCAAGCTGAATATGAATCAACAGTGTGTCCTCAAAGCCAAAAGGGCTAACCTTTTCCTGGAGTGCATTAGGTACAATATAGCTAGCTAGTCAAGCAAAGCGATTGTCGAGTTCTACCCTGCACTAGTGTAGCCTCTCCTTGAGTAGTTTGTGCAGTTTTGAGCACCACAGTATAAGATCTAAAACTATTAGAGAGAGCCCAAAGGAGGGCTATGAAGGGTCTAGAGGGCAAGGTGTGTGGGGAGTGGCTGAAGTCACTTGGTTTGTTCAGCCTGGAGAAGAGGATAGCTTCCTCACAAAAGGAAGCAGAGGGACAGGTGCTGATCTCTTCTCTCTGGTGACCAGTAATAAGACCCAAAGGTACAGCATGAAGCTGTATCAGAGGAGGTTCAGATTGGATATTAGGAAAGGGTTCTTCACCAAGAGAATAGTCAGTCATTAGAACAGGCTCCCTAGGGAAGCAGTGACAACACCAAGACTGTTGGAGTTCAAGAAACATTTCAAAAACACTTTAATGTTTCAACTATTCAATTAATATGGTTCAGTTTTTGGGTGGTCCTGTGTGGAGCCAGGAGTTGGACTCAACAATCCTTGTGTGTCCCTTCTAACTCAGCATATTATATGATGCTGTGAAAATGAATTTATCAATGTGCTATTCCAAGAAGAGGCATTTTCACTTTTTTCCCCAAGACAGGAAATCTATGCAGCAAAGAGTTGAAGGATTACAAGAAGAGGAGCAAAGATAGGAGCAAAGTCCACACTGTCGACTTCTGTTATTGTTGTAGTGGTTTTTTTTGTTTGCTTGTTGGTTTTTTTTTGTTGTTTTTTTGTTTGTTTTTTTTTTGCTTGTGCTCCTTTATAATCTATAGCACCTATATGGGAAGAAGAAAGCCTTAGTTATTGTTCCCACGACTACATTTTCCCTGCCACCTGTTTAACGCAAGTTAGATACCTAAAATCTACATAATTCCTTTAAAGAATCTCAGTATTTGTCAAAGATCCTAGTGTGATGGGCTAGCAGAGGAGAATTTGGTAATGCCCTGTACAACTGTAATTTGTTAACTATCAGACCATGCTGGCTGTATAATACTATTGAGATGAAATTGAACTCACTTTATTAAGTAGAAATATTTCATTAATTGTGTTAAAACAAGATCCAGTATAAAATTTATGCCACATCCAGAGTTACATTATTGTACAAAATTAAAATATTTCTTTTCCTCAAAACAGTTCTGCATGAGATCTCATTGTTACATGCCTAACACAGTATTCTATGTATTCAATTTCAGAACTAGCAAGTAACAATACAAAAGCCTAAATTCTCTAGATAATTAAACAAATTAAACATTCTATAACTCCTAACTGCTTGCATACCAACATAAATTAGGTTTCTATAAACATTCTATGTGTTATATTCAACTGTGCCAGCTACCCTAATTGCCTGGGCTGATATGATTGTAACTTGGAGAAAGTAAGGTGTTATTTTGCATTAATCCATAGCTCTTAACTTTTTTATTTTTGCTTTTTTTTTTCTTTTTTGCTTTTTCTTCTAAATGACATCAAAGGAGGATGATTAGAGCAACCGATACACCTCTATCCCCATTAATATCAAAATTTTGAAGAAAAAATGCATATTCATTGAAATGAACGTTTGATATGTGAAAGCTGGTTTATTTCATATGAAAAACTAAACTGCATTTTAAGAATCTGTGTACAATGTAAAATACATAGCTGGGCATAATAATAATAATAATAATAATAATAATAATAATAATAATAATAATAATAATAATAATAATAATAATAATAATAATAAAGTGTTCTTTAAAGAAGAATATTGTCAGCAATACTGCTTTCTTCTGGTACATTAGTAGTCCTGACTGTGACAGAAGAACACTAATGTCAAGGAAATCTCATTAAAAATCCTTTCCTTTAGTAGATAATGGACTGTGTGGTTCAACTGTGCTGCTGTTGGTTTTCTGATCTGTCCTTTCCAATTTTAGTCACTGAATAAGGTTTTCTTATTAGCAAAATCTTCTGGCAAGAGTATGTAGAACTGTATTAAACATCTGATGTTTATAAAATGTATCTGATTGCACTTCTGATGCTTTTTTTTTTTTTTTTTTTAATCAGGGTTAAATCCAGACTACTTATATATGGATGAATAGCTGTGAAGTGAAGTTATTTACAAAAAAGCATGTGGCTTTTGCCAATTATTTTATGGTGGGTATTGTTTTCTGTGAGACTGAAGATCTAACAGCAAGATAAAAAATAGACTGATTTATAAAATTACTAAGAGTGAAAAATACATGGATTTTATTAAGGAAAGATGCAATTTGAGTCATATATTTTATTTAACTTCATATAACTATAGCCAGTTGAAGAAGACAATTTAAAAATAGGAAACACTGAGTGAGTTGGGAGTCTCTGGAGTTGCAAGTCCAAGTTTTATCCATCTGTTGAACTCCCATAACACAAACACCAAAAAGAAAGTATTTTAAAGTACCTTTTGCTAGAACCCACAGTAACATTATTGTTAAATGTGATCAATGGTTTAAATGAAAATGCAGGATAAGGTTTATGGAAGAGGTAATTAAACTAGACAATTATTTGGCAAGAAGTAAACAAAAAAAAAAAAAAAAAACAACAACAACAAAAAAGACTGGATTTCAGACATGCAGAAGACTTAATTTTCCAACTAGGTCATTGATCTAATGAAAGATGTTGTCCTTTCCTATGAAATTTCCTCATTTATAATGGATTTTCTTCTGGGAAAATACATACAATTGCTTAAAAGAAGTTTGTTTCATAGAATCATAGAACAGCTTGGGTTGGAAGGGACCTTAAAAATCACCTAGTTCCAATCCCCCCACCATGGGCAGGGATGCCACCCACTAGATCAGGTTGGCCAAGGCCCCATCCAACCTGTCCTTAAACATCTCCAGGAATGGAGGCATCCACAGTTCTGAGCAAGCTATTCCATTGTGTCACCACCTTCTGAGTGAAGAATTCCCTCCTAATCTCTAATCTAAATTTCTCCTCTTTTAATTGAAAACCATTCCCCTTGTCCATTCATTATCTCACCGACCAAAAAGCATAAAGTTGCTCTCTCAGCCTTTCTTCATAGGAGAGGTACTTTAGCCCTCTGATCATCTTTGTGGTTCTCCTCTGGACCTGCTTTAATAGATCAACATCCTTCTTGTGCTGTTAGCCCCAGACGTGGATTCAGCATTCCAAGTTGGACCGTACAAGGGCAGGGGACAATCACCTCCCTTGACCTCTTAGACACTCCTCCGTTCATGCAGCCCAGGATGCAGTTGACTTCCTGGGCTACAAGTGCACACTGCTGACTCATGTCAAGCTTTTTGGCCACCAAAACCACCAAGTCCTTTTCTGCAGGGCTGCTCTCATGCCATGTGCAACTGAAGTAGAGAACTCAATGTCAAAGGAAGTTTTGGAGGCCTAAATGACTTCAAAAGGAACCTGACAAGATCATGGAAGTTAGGTCCAAATGGGACTGTTAAATATACATGTACCACACCAAATTTCATACTCATGTTTGAGAATTTTCACACCTCCATTCATGGAAGCTTGGAGAACAAACCTGTAAAGGATGACAGTAGTTGTCTTACTCCTGTACAACCTGGGAGAAAATCCTGAGTCAGACTCTCCTTTTGCAGTTTTCTTACCATCAGGACCACTTAGGCATGTACATTTAAGCATTCAATGTAGGTTAACTGAAGTCAGTGGTTTGAGCCCTAGAGTTTCACATTGCTAAATTTACATTGCAAGTTCTCAAAGTGAACAACTGCATTACATGAATTGAATATTCAGAATGAACTGAATATTCAGAAATCAAGATAAGCACAGACATTCCCCAGATCAGAGTTATCATCTACCCAGTTTAAAATATTATGCACACACATACTAACACAATCTTTTTTATATATGAACAAAAATATTACAGATATCTATGGAATAGATTAGATGTAGAAAACACTGCTCCCTGAGATACATACTAATTTTAAAATTAGACAGTTACTAAATAAAAATTAAGAATTAACAGGACAAGAATTAGCAACAGTTCTTTATTAGAATACTATATTAACTTCTGAGCTATGGATAGTTTCCAGTTGTTTTCTTTTATCTCCCTCTTCTTCTCCTGCTTTCTGGCTGAGCAACACTCTAGTTTCTGCTGGTAGGAGCTGTGAATCCACCATTTCCGTTTCACAGTTGTTGTACAAAAGGTAGATGCTACTACATTATCTTCTTGTTTTCTGATACAAAAAGAAAAAAAAATCTGGTTATACATGTACATACCTTTACTTGAGAACAAGACATGGATCAACGAAAGGAGGAAACAGCTCTGAAGACATGTTTATGTAGACATTGTAGTAAGTCCCTAAATATTCCCTTTGAGGCTTACCATCTGAACCATGAACCTAATAAAATGCAACATAATATAATTTGGCATTTCTCTGAAAGTTAAGCATAGCACTTCAGGTAATGTTCAGGATCAGAAACAAAATCTGATGTTCTTGCTTCAGGGATAAAGGACTGTAACAGGTTGAAGCAGGTGAAAGACTCCCATCTGAGTGGAAGTTGCTTTTTACTTAGCTAACAACTCCCAGATAAAGCAATAAAGCACGAAATTTGGTTGGATGGCATTGCCAGTTTATTTCCAAGGAAATGTGAAATTTTTGGTTGTGGGATTTACTAACTTTTTTTTTTCCCTTTCCCTTTCCCTTTCCCTTTCCCTTTCCCTTTCCCTTTCCCTTTCCCTTTCCCTTTCCCTTTCCCTTTCCCTTTCCCTTTCCCTTTCCCTTTCCCTTTCCCTTTCCCTTTCCCTTTCCCTTTCCCTTTCCCTTTCCCTTTCCCTTTCCCTTTCCCTTCTTTTCCTTTTTTCTTCTGTTGTTTTGGTTTGAACTAACTAGAATTGCTCACTAAGCCTTTCCATACTGAAAGTAATTTAAGAAGCTGTTCTTTGATGTCTTTCAGCTATTAGATTCCAACTCCCAGCTTAGACTCTATAACTGACTATGTGTAGACAGGCTTAGTTTATGTTAACATATCAAACATGGACATAAATTTGATGTGTTAGCAGGTCTGTACTGATTAAGCTTAGGATCAAGAACTTAATTGCATCACTATACAAGTACAACCGTTATCAGATTGCTAACCTATAGAGAAGGGCAGGATGTTAAATGTCTCTTGTATACATGATTTTATATTGTTTAGTCTTATAGACTATATTCATTCAGATTCAAAAAACACTTATTTCTTTCCAGTGATTCCATAGAGAATCCCTCACTTTATAAAATTGGAATACACTTATGGGGCTGGCACTTTATTTTAAGTAACGGAACTGAAAATTGAAATTCTCTCTGGAAACAACCAGTCTGTATCTTGTCCTATATGGCTGTTCTCACAGTTGAAATTAGAAGTTTTTTTATGTACAAAATCCTAATACATTTTGTATAGATGGAACAGGAACAGAACTTCTGCTAATAGAGTTCCATTTCTTCTGAGTAGCTAATAATGTACAGTGGGGAGATGCTCTCATTCAACAGCGGGGTAAGACTGCTGGAGAAGACTATGGGAAATTCTTAACAAGAACAGAGGAAATGTACTCAAGCCACAGTAGTAGAAAGAAAAAAAGAATTCCAAAGTAAAGAGAAGAGACAGTCTAGTATTTCACCCAGTACCCTGAGCTGGTGGAAGGGGATGGGGAGCAGAAT